>NC_079217.1:17770542-18125917 GCF_029633865.1 Lampris incognitus | reverse complement strand
TCATCAGTGTGGATTTTAACCTCCATATTATCAACTTTTTATAAACAAAGGCAAGATTACATTTTTTTCCAAGTTGCAATAAAAAAAAATTCTCCATGGCTTTTGGCCAAACTATAGGGAATGAGCAGAGTTTCTGAGGGCTAACAAGAGTTTTTTGGACCCTATACATCCAACTCAGCCCAAGTCTCTTCCATGCTCCACTTACACAGAGTGCACTATAAATCAACTCACCACTGCTACCCAGGGGGCAGTAACCCTTGTTTTTACCTGATAGAATAGCCATTTAGAAATGTAGCACATTCATCATATTGGCCATCCCTAGATAACTAACATCTAATATCATGCACACACTGAACGGGACTGGGACTGAGTAGCTGCAGAGGCAAGTGGAGTAAAACAGCCCAGTATATAGCTATTAAGATGTGTGGTGCTGCTATTGCATAAACATTTCACCATGCAGTAATGATGGATTCTGCAAACTCTCAAGACTCTCTTCGTGAAAACACACACACACCAATGTGACACATCACTAATAGCTCAGTGAGTGTCTCTTGCTGCTTCTCTAAGGAGCACTGTTGCCCATATGAGTGGTCCCAGCCACACCTCCCTATCAGCTTCTACCTCTGTTACCTTAACAGCCCACATAGAGCACCTGGGTTAACTAACTCCTGCCTAAAATCTTATCTTCCAGCCAATAATTCTCCATCAAAGGATTTCTCATTGTGCTTCCTCGCTTGACTGGCTTCATCACCCCCCTCTCTTTGCCTAATGGTTCTTTTTCCAAATTTCTTATGCTATCGTTTGTCTTTTGCCTTGCCCTTTTTGTTATGAAGGACATGATCCAAACCCCCAGCCCCACCTGGTTGTTCTTCCTCAGACTCACCTCTGTCAGAGACCACAGTACACCCTGCTTGGCAGGATGCAGCTAACGCCTATCAAGGTGTCAGGAGCTAACACTTTCTAGACCCATAGTTTATAATTTGGTCAATGGTTTAAACAGAGATAACGGAATAGCATCATAAAGAATTCTTTTTTCTTGCCTAGAAGTTATTTCATCTATTACAACAACATGACTTGGTCTCCTTTATGGTTAGGGTCTCCTTTAGATGCCTGCAGGGGACCTGTACAACCTGTGCAGGCACGCTAGTTAGATACAGCAGAAGTACATGTGTCATTTATGCTACAATGATTCTCTTGAGTGTTTGAGATACATGAAATCATGATTTTGTATGGCCACTGGAACCAAAGAAATGTAGAGTATTGGTGAAGCTGGAGCCTTACACAAGAAGCCTCTGACAGGGTTGATGTTTAGTCATTATGGAACTTTCCTTTTTTCACCCCAACCCAAGTGTGTGGTGAATGTGTGAGAAAGCTGTATTATCACATCTAACTGTTCTTGTTTCAAACATAGTGGTAACAAGTGTAATATATATATTGCAGGCCCTCTTTCCACTGTTAAGCTGTCATTAGACCTTCCTTTAATGCAAATTAAAAACTGCAGCCCTACCTGTCCAACAGTAACCCACCTCTTTTCTTAGGCAGTTAATAGTTTTGGAATACAATCTATGCAATAATTCAATCATTTTGACTATAATGACCTACAGTAGATTGTTTTCAAAGCAAATGAGCTGACGGATGAATAATTGCAAGTTTATATTATAAGGGATAGACTTTCATTTCAGTCCAACTCAAATAAACTATTGTTTGCTAGAAGAGGGGAAAAGGGTTTGAAATAAAGTAAAACTCATAACAAGGCACTACATTCTACACTATACAAACCTGCCTTAATGAATAACCAAACGCTGGACCACTTGTGTGAATTTGCTGATATCTACAGGTTGAAAATCATCTAAAGGTTAAAAACATACCGGGCCGGTCTTGGATAAACACAGCTGCAGCTGACAGAATTAATAATGGGTGCATTTGGTTTGGATGTGAGACCTCACCTATTAGCATTAACCTACAGACAGACAAAGCCAGCACTGACAATTGTCAGATTTATGAGCTACAGCTGTGTTTATCCTGTTGCGCTTACATTACAGAGTACCAAGACCAGCCTGGCATGTTTTTAACCTTTAGATGGTTTTTAACTTGTAGATGTCAGCAAACTCATTAAAATGGCCTAGGGTTTAGTTACTCTTTGATAAAACCAGAAAAGGGGATATATGAAAGGTTTTGTTTTATTAAACTAATTTTTATAGAGGCATAATACTACGTGGGCTACATTTTTCACACACACAAATTGGACAATTTAATTGCACTGGGGGTAAACAATTCCCTGGTTCCTTAAAATATTGAGTTCAGGAGCTTTAGAAAGACACACAGAGGACATCTGCACAAGCTTCCCTCTAAGGTGATGACCAGTTTCCAGATATTTTAAGTTTTCCATCTACAAAATTTCACCGCTGTCAATGGATATGAGAGAAACTGGGTTACACCTTCTATGAAGCCCAATTCATAAACCACTATGAGCACATTTATATTGCACTACAAGCATATTTACAGTGTATTATGGTGTGGTATAATCTCTTTAAAATCAAAAATTCCAATGCACCTGCAAGCTGACATTCTTGAGTTCAAGCTCTAATAGGAACTGGATACCTGCGAGAATGCAAGGGCTTTTTTTTATTCTTTATTTTTCACAGCAGTATATATTATAAAATTTATATCAAAACAATAACAGTTTCATTTTCCTCTGCCGTTCAGGGTTTTTTTTAACTTACAAGAGAAAGTTAAAAAAAGGGGAAAAAAAGCAAACTTTAAGAACTTTATACAATTTGGGAGAGGTAAAGTGTGTACATAAGACTCTATATGAGAGAGAGGTGATATGAGCATTCCCGGTGGTAGGGAGAGTGTGAAGGTTCCCAGTGCATGGTAGGGAAAAGGAGTGTGAGGGTAGAGAGAGGGTGTATTAAAATCTAATTAATTCAATATCTCCACAAAATCTGGCCTTAAGGGCCTCACATATTTGACCCACTTGGTCCAGAATTTAGCAAACTTATTTTTCTGAAGACGGGGGGGAAAAGTAATCTTTTCCATAACATAAATGTCATGTACTATATCTATCCACTCCTGTATTGTGGGGGGTTCAGGAAATAACCAATGCTTTGTGAGTGCTTTTTTACCAGCACATCTCAAAATACCAAATAAATATTCTTGCCGTCCTACCTGGAAATTGGCATTGCCTAAGAATATTGTGGGAAATTGCAAGGGCAGATCATTGTTATGTATGCTTTTCAATGCTTTGTGAAGCTCTGCCCAGAAAAGTCTTATCATTGGGCACTCCCAGAATATGTGCCAATGGTTAGCTTCCTGAAGTCCACACTGTCTCCAACATTTGGTGTCCCCCCACCAATATGTGCTTTCTGTTTTGGTATAATAAAAAAATCAAATAAAACACTTCTACCCGAACCCCCATCATATGTGGGAGTTGGTGCATTTCTACTGGAATTTACACACATCAAGCCAATCCTCATTTGATATTGTAAAGTTACCTTCTTTTTCCCATTTTTCTTTAATGTATTCTGCAAAGTGGGAATTTTTTTTGTCATAAGGCCTTTATAAAATCTCAAGATAACACCCTTATTTGAGTCTTTTTGATAGGCACCAATAAATATCATCAGTATAGGATCATTAAAGTCTGGTTTATCTTTAATGTCATGTTCAAAATGATTATGTATCTGGAGATAGCTATAAAAATCAGATTTCTCAAGGTCATATTCTTTCCACAAGTTTTCAAAGTCTTTTAAGGGCCCTTTCACACTTATGTTGTTTAGTCCGGACTTTCAGACTTTCCAGAAAAGTCCGAACCAGATTGCCAGGTGTGAAACCTCTTGGACCAGGGTACAGGTATCAAAGACTCCGTCTTTGGTCCAAGCTCAGGAGGTAGTCTCGGTTCAGACCAAGGTTCATGAATGTCTAATGTGAAATCAAAGGTTCGGACTTTCGGATCAATCATAGGAAGTGATAAAACAAACACAAACAGTAACACCTAGCAACAACGAGCGCACCTGGCAACAACGAGTGCACCTGGCGGCTACAACGAGCCAAAAGTTCCAGGCAAGGTCCGCTGGTATGAAAGCAAAAGTCCTGAACCTAATGACTATAAAATAACAGATGTGAAAGCACCAGAACCAGACTCTGTTTCAGACCTTGGTTTGGACTTTCAAGTGTGAAAGGGACCTAATAAGTGTCCCTTTTCTGTTAGGAAATAGAATGTTGTTATTCCTTTTGAAATCAGGACTTAGATCTATAATCCATTTTATTAGGCTTGAACTCAGGATCATAGGTACACCACTGAATTATTTGTAATGTATGGCCCAGTTTATATTCTTTTCTTATCATATTCCAGATTTTTAGTTGGGCGTTAATCCATGGATTTTGCACCTTATCTATAAATCTTCCTAAATTTTTGTGAGCCAATACTGAATGAATTGGAGGATCATTCATAATGGAGAGTCGATATCTTTCCACCTGGAATGAAATGTTGAGTTACATATGTTGATTAAGGGTTTAGTCTGGGCTGCATAAAAATAATCATTAAAACAGGGTAATGACATTCCTCCCTCCTCCCTTGGTAGTTGTAGAGTTTTGAGTTTAACCCTGGGTTTCTTGCATGCCAAGTAAATCTGGAAATTATCTTATTCAATTCGGAGAATTGTTTTGAAGACATTTCTACAGGGAGTGCTTGAAATAAATAGAGATATTGTGGAAGGATGTTCATCTTTACAGAATCAATTCAATGACTGAGACCAAGGAAAGAGACAGCATTCCATCTGTATATGTCATCTTTAATTTTTGTTAAGAGGGGATCATAATTTATCTCTGCCAGTGTTGAGATTTTTTTCGGTAAGTATATTCTTAAATATTTCAATGGGTTCTGATCCCAATTAAGGTGGAATTTTTCCCTAAGGTGTTTTGAGGGTGAATAATTAAAAGCCAAAATTTGCATTTTCTTTACATTTAGTTTGTATCCTGCATATCTACCAAATGTTTCTAGAAGTTTCATTAATTCAGAAAATGAGTTCGGGGGTTTACTTAAATAAATCAAAATATCATCAGTGTACAATGCCAGTTTGTGGTCTCCATTTATGCAGATGCCTTTGATGCTTTCAGTCTGCCTTATCCACTGTGCAAGAGGCTCAATATAAAGCGCAAAGAGTAACGGTGAGGTTGGGCACCCTTGTCTCGACCCACGCTCTAATATAATAGCGTCTGAATGGCACCCATTTATTTTTATTCGGGCTAATGGTTTATTATATAATGTACGGATGCCCTTTACAAAGTTTTTGTGCAGGCCACATTTTTCAAGAACGTTGTATAAGAATGGCCAACTCACTGAATCAAAAGCCTTCTCAGCATCCAGACTAACTAAGAGGGCTTCCAATTTATTCTGTTGGATATGGTTTAATATGTGCAACGATTGTCTAATATTATTGTGAGCTTGTCTTTGTGGGATAAACCCAATCTGGTCATTATGTATAAGCTTGGCAAAGATCTTTTTCAGTCTTTTGGCAAGGATGACTGTATATAATTTGTAATCAACATTCAGCACTGAAATTGGTCGGTATGATCCACATTTTAATCTGTCCTTCCCTCCTTTGGGATAACTGAGATAACTGCCTCGCTCCTTGATGGAGGCATTTTAGCATCCATTAAAATGTATTGCAAGCCTGAAGGAGGTTTGCTATTACTCGAGTCGAAAAGCCTTATACCCCTCTGAGAGGAAGCCATCCGGACTGGATGGCTTATTTGCTTTGAGCCTGGCGATTGCATTGTTTAGCTCTATCTCAGTTACTGCAGCTGTTAATGTTTGATTTTGTTCCTCTGATAAAAACAGGTAAATCGAGCGAATCAAGGAGCTTTCCAATTTGTTGCTCATCCTCTAAGCGGGGTTGTGTGTACAAGGACTTGTAGTACTTTTTAAATGTTCTTTGTATTTCATCTTGTTTATATTGTATAGTTTTAGAGTCTGGGTCCCTTATTTTGTATATTGTGTTATACGCTTGTTGTTTTTGTAGCTTCCCTGCTAATAATGTAGTTGATTTTGAGCCTGACTCATAGTATTTCTGTTTTGTAAATATTATCTTTTTTACCAATTTCCTGTGAATACAATATATTTATTTCATTTCTTATTTTCTTTATTTTTGTCAACAGATTCGGTTTTTGTTCCCTTTTATGTTGTGTCTCAAGATCTTTTAATTCTTTATTAAGGTTTATTAGTCTTAATTGTTTTCTTTTTTTTCATGGGCACAGAAAGATATAATTTTTCCCCCTAACGACTGCTTTTAAGGTATCCTATACTATAGCCAAATCAACCTCTCTCTTATCATTCACTTCTAGAAACATTTTTATTTCCTCTCTCATTTGAGTCTTAAATTGTGGGCTGTTTAGGATACTTGTACTTAGCCTCCACAATGTCAATGTCGATGCTTCCAATATGCTTCCAATATCGCAGCTATGCATTCTATGGCAGTCTCTCTTTAACACTAAAAAATAATCTATCCTTGAGTATACATCATGGGGGCATGAATAAAAAGTATAATCATGGCCTGATGGATAAAAATCTCTCCAAAGATCTAATATGCCCAATTCTGCCATTAGAACATGAATTTTCCTATGTAATAATGTAATGGATGAGTTTTTTGATGAATCTAGTTTTGGGTTTAGATGTATGTTCCAGTCTCCACCGCATATAACAATTCCTGTGGCCCCCTATCATCAAATCAAATATTTTTCTGTAAAAAGCAAAATCACTTCCGGGGAGCATAAATGCTACCCAGTGTTTTGATAGTGTCAACTATCTTTTGAGACTAATATATATCGCCCTTCCTTGTCCGATACCTCTGAAAGTTCAAATGCTACTTTTTGTGATATTAAAATTGCTATGACCTAATTTATAGGATGACAATACACCCTCAAAAACCCCATTCTTTTTAGTTTTTCATGTTCTGATGAAGTGAGATGCGTCTCTTGCAGGAGCACTATCTGTGCATTTTCCCTTTTCATTTTTGACAGTATTTGATTGCTCTTAGCTGGGTGTAAAATCCCATACATATTAAATGAAATAACTTTAAGGACTTGCTTATTCATAGTCTCCTACATTGATTACCACAAATAAGCCTCTGCCAATGTCTCTACTGGCATTAGATATGTACAACAAAATATCTCTCCCAGGAAACAAACATAAAACAAGAACCAAGTCAAAACAATTTTTAACAAAACGCCACCGAAACAGTTATGAACAGTTGTTTCCAATGTCATTTCAAAAGAGCCTTATGGGGGCTTTGTAAAGTCAAAGCCATTCTAGCCAACGTCCAAATAAAGTTGTAAATACTATAGTGAGATTATAAAGAGAGAAGAAAAAAAAACAAATTGTGGACAGTTTGCCAATTAACAAGTCCCGACTCTTTTAATTGGTTAGAAAATAGAACTGTAGGATTTATTTGTAGCTATTTAAATAACCAAGGTGAGGCATAGCACTCAGAAATCAGATCAAACTTATCTACACTACCGTTCAAAAGTTTGGGATCACCCAAACAATTTTGTGTTTTCCATGAAAAGTCACACTTATTCACCACCATATGTTGTGAAATGAATAGAAAATAGAGTCAAGACATTGACAAGGTTAGAAATAATGATTTGTATTTGAAATAAGATTTTTTTTACATCAAACTTTGCTTTCGTCAAAGAATCCTCCATTTGCAGCAATTACAGCATTGCAGACCTTTGGCATTCTAGCTGTTAATTTGTTGAGGTAATCTGGAGAAATTGCACCCCACGCTTCCAGAAGCAGCTCCCACAAGTTGGATTGGTTGGATGGGCACTTCTTTGAGCAGATTGAGTTTCTGGAGCATCACATTTGTGGGGTCAATTAAACGCTCAAAATGGCCAGAAAAAGAGAACTTTCATCTGAAACTCGACAGTCTATTCTTGTTCTTAGAAATGAAGGCTATTCCATGCGAGAAATTGCTAAGAAATTGAAGATTTCCTACACCGGTGTGTACTACTCCCTTCAGAGGACAGCACAAACAGGCTCTAACCAGAGTAGAAAAAGAAGTGGGAGGCCGCGTTGCACAACTGAGCAAGAAGATAAGTACATTAGAGTCTCTAGTTTGAGAAACAGACGCCTCACAGGTCCCCAACTGGCATCTTCATTAAATAGTACCTGTTAGAGCCTGTTTGTGCTGTCCTCTGAAGGGAGTAGTACACACCGGTGTAGGAAATCTTCAATTTCTTAGCAATTTCTCGCATGGAATAGCCTTCATTTCTAAGAACAAGAATAGACTGTCGAGTTTCAGATGAAAGTTCTCTTTTTCTGGCCATTTTGAGCGTTTAATTGACCCCACAAATGTGATGCTCCAGAAACTCAATCTGCTCAAAGAAGTGCCCATCCAACCAATCCAACTTGTGGGAGCTGCTTCTGGAAGCGTGGGGTGCAATTTCTCCAGATTACCTCAACAAATTAACAGCTAGAATGCCAAAGGTCTGCAATGCTGTAATTGCTGCAAATGGAGGATTCTTTGATGAAAGCAAAGTTTGATGTAAAAAAAATCTTATTTCAAATACAAATCATTATTTCTAACCTTGTCAATGTCTTGACTCTATTTTCTATTCATTTCACAACATATGGTGGTGAATAAGTGTGACTTTTCATGGAAAACACGAAATTGTTTGGGTGATCCCAAACTTTTGAACGGTAGTGTATATTTGAGACAAAACTGTAGACCATCAGTCTCCTGGTTTGGGGGATCACCTTCTGAATTTCTGGAGTTTTTCTTGATATTTAGAGCAGAGGGTTTTCTCGGGCTGTGTGCCACCTTCCGCCAAGTCGAGTTCCTGATCTCCATCCTGGTCGCGCTGTCTCCCCGCCACCTGACAGATAGACAGGAGCCCGATCTCTTCTTGATCTGGAGCGGTGGAGGACTTCACTACAGTTATTGGGAATCCTCGTGAAGCCATATCCCTCGTTGCCTATGTAGCATCCTTGTATAGCCAGGTGCCGTCATCATAGAAGACCCGCATCTTTGCAGGGTACAATGTCTGAAACTTTGTTTTTCTTTCAAAACGTTCTTGGCTTCGGCATATTCACTGCGTTTCTTAAGCACTTCAGGGGGGAAGTCATGGTCGACGTAGAAGCGGGCATTGTTGCAGAACACTTCTTTTTTCTGCCAGGCTCTCCAGAGCACCTCCTCTTTCATCCAATAGCTCCCGAACATAACCACTATAGATCAGGGCTTTGCCTGCGGGCCATTGAGCTTCAGTGCTACCGCCCGGTGTGCCCACTCAATTCCGAGATCTCTGTCATGGGGAAGGTCCAGCGCGCTTTTAAATTATATCCATAAAGCCAACCATATCGGTGCCCTCTTTATCTTCGAGTATTCTGTAAACCCTTAAATTATCTCTCTGCGCTCAACCCTCCTGGTCTATCAGCCTGGCTTCCAGGTTAGCCTGGTGCTGTATTAGCTGCTTGATTAGCGTTGATGTTGCTTGAAGCACGGACTCCATTTCATTAATTCTTCCCTCTGCCTCATCCAGTCTGTCATTTGTTCTCTTTAGTTCTTGTTTAATGTCAAAGAGCTGTGCCTTGTTGTCTCTTCTGAACTCCTGGAGTTTGTTGAGAATACATCAGGGCCATCTTCACCATGTGGATATGAGTTTGGGGAACTTCTTTGGCTGCTTCGCCTCACTTCGGGGTAATTTTCCCTCACGTTCATCGTTGACCTACTTCTAGTATTACCCCCTTTCTTAATTTTTTGACAAAAACTTCACTAGGGTTAACAGAACTTTGAGAAATATTGGGGTTATTTCTCAAAACCATCAGGGAGCTCAAAAATTTCCGGTGGTGGAACCGGAAACCCAAGAATGCGAATGGTTTTGTAGGTTTTGTAGTTGAAGTGTAATGAGTAATGCTGAAGGATATGTGTTGTAGTTGTATGTAGGGCACTGCTAGTGGATCAAGGAAAAAGGATAAAACAGATTGAGGCCAAGCTGCCTATGTTCACATGTGCACTGGAGTCCTTCCAGTCCTTCCAAAAAAAAAAATGAATGCACTCACCTTTTGGGCTTCATAGGTTCCCACTCTTGGTTGATGATTTGAGTGAAATTTATCACACAAATTCCTAGTCCGGCAGCACGGTGGCGCAGTAATTAACACAGTCACCTCAAAGCAAGAAGGTCCTGCGTACGAGCCCTGAGGTAGTCCAACCTTGGGGTCATCTCGGGTCATCCTCTGTGTGTAGTTTGCATGTTCACCCCATGTCTGCGTGGGTTTCCTCCGGGTGCTCTGGTTTCTTCCCACAGCCCAAAGACATGTAGGTCAGGTGAATCGGCATTACTTAATTGTCCCTAGGTATAAATGTGTGTGTGTATGTCTAGCCCTGTGTGATGGCCTTGCAGCCTATCCAGGGTGTCTCCCTGCCTGCTGCCCAGCGACTGCTGGGATAGGCTCCAGCATCCCCACGACCCTGAGAGCAGAATAAGCTGTTTAGATAATGGATGGATCAGTGTGTCTTTTAACAAAGTTAAAGGGGAAATTGGGTTCTATTACAGACCCTCACGCTCTAGTAACTAAAAACTAACAATATATGTATATACACACACACACACACATACATATATATATACACATACATATATATACATGTATATATATGTATCTACTACTACTACTTTCGGCTGCTCCCATTAGGGGTCGCCACAGCGGATCATCCGTTTCCATTTCTTCCTGTCTTCTGCGTCTTCCTCTGTCAAACCAGCCACCTGCATGTCTTCCCTCACCACATCCATAAACCTCCTCTTTGGCCTTCCTCTTCTCCTCTTCCCTGGCAGCTCCATATTCAGCATCCTTCTCCCAATATACTCAGCATCTCTCCTCCACACATGTCCAAGCCATCTCAATCTTGCCTCTCTTGCTTTGTCTCCAAACCGCCCAACCTGAGCGGTCCCTCTAATATAATCGTTCCTAATCCTGTCCATCTTCGTTACTCCTAGTGAAAATCTTAGCATCTTCAACTCTGCCACCTGCAGCTCCGCCTCCTGTCTTTTCGTCAGTGCCACTGTCTCCAAACCATATAACATAGCTGGTCTCACAACCATCTTGTAAACTTTCCCTTTAACTCTTGCTGGTACCCTTCTGTCGCAAATTACTCCTGACACACTTCTCCACCCACTCCACCCTGCCTGCACTCTCTTTTTCACCTCTCTACTGCACTCCCCGTTACTTTGGACGGTTGACCCCAAGTATTTAAACTCAAATGCCTTTGTCACCTCCACTCCTTGCATCCTGACCATTCCACTGTCCTCTCTCTCATTCACGCATAGGTATTCTGTCTTGCTCCTACTGACTTTCATTCCTCTTCTCTCCAGTGCATACCTCCACCTCTCCAGGCTCTCCTCAACCTGCACCCTGCTCTTGCTACAGATAACAATGTCATCCACAAACATCATAGTTCATGGAGACTCCTGCCTGATCTTGTCCGTCAACCTGTCCATCACCATTGCAACCAAGAAAGGGCTCAGAGCCGATCCTTGATGTAATCCGACCTCCACCTTGAACCCATCTGTCATTCCAACCGCACACCTCACCATTGTCACACTTCCCTCATACGTATCCTGCACCACTCCTACATACCTCTCTGCAACTCCTGACTTCCTCATACAATACCACACCTCCTCTCTCGGCACTCTGTCATAAGCTTTCTCTAAATCTACAAAGACACAATGCAACTCTTTCTGGCCTTCTCTATACTTCTCAATCAACATTCTCAAAGCAAACATCGCATCTGTGGTGCTCTTTCGTGGCATGAAACCATACTGCTGCTCGCTGATCATCACCTCTCCTCTTAACCTAGCTTCTATTACTCTTTCCCAAATCTTCATGCTGTGGCTGATCAACTTTATACCTCTGTAGTTGTTACAGTTCTGCACATCGCCCTTGTTCTTGAAAATCGGTACCAGTATGCTTCTTCTCCACTCCTCAGGCATCCTCTCACTTTCCAGGATTGTGTTAAACAATCTAGTTAAAAACTCCACTGCCGTCTCTCCTAAACATCTCCATGCCTCCACAGGTATGTCATCAGGACCAACTGCCTTTCCACTCTTCATCCTCTTCATAGCTGCCCTCACTTCCTCCTTGTTAATCCACTGAACTTCCTGATTCACTATCCCTACATCATCCAACCTTCTCTCTCTCTCGTTTTCTTCATTCATCAGCCCCTCAAAGTATTCCTTCCACCTTCTTAGCACACTCTCCTCGCTTGTCAGCACATTTCCATCTCTATCCTTGATCGCCCTAACTTGCTGCACATCCTTTGCAGCTTGGTCTCTCTGTCTAGCCAATCGGTACAAGTCCTTTTCTCCATCCTTAGTGTCTAACCTGTCATACAACTCACCATACGCCTTTTCCTTTGCCTTTGCCACCACTCTCTTTGCTTTACGCTGCATCTCCTTGTACTCCTGTCTACTTTCTTCATCTCTCTTACTATTCCACTTCTTCTTTGCCAACCTTTTCCTCTGTATAATTTGCTGTACTTCCTCATTCCACCACCAAGTCTCCTTGTCTTCCTTCCTCTGTCCTGATGACACACCAAGTACCTTCCTAGCTGTCTCCCTCACTATTTCTGCAGTGGTTGTCCAGCCATCTGGCAACTCTTCACTACCACCCAGTGCCTGTCTTAACTCCTGCCTGAACTCCACACAACAGTCTTCCTTCTTGAACTTCCACTATTTGATCTTTGGCTCTGCCTTCACTCACTTCCTCTTCTTGGTCTCCAAAGTCATCCTACAGACCACCATCCGATGCTGCCTAGCTACGTTCTCCCCTGTCACCACCTTGCAGTTGCCAATCCCTTTCAGATCGCACCTTCTACATAAGATATAGTCTACCTGTGTGCACATTCCTCCACTCTTGTATGTCACCCTGTGTTTCTCCCTCTTCTTGAAATATGCATTTACCACAGGATGGAAATATGTATTTCCAGCCCTTTTGCAAAATCTACCACCATCTGTCCTTCCAAATTTCTCTCCTTAACACCATACCTACCCCTCACCCCCTCATTACCTCTGTTCCCTTCACTAACATGCCCAGATGTATTTTTCAATACACTGGATATAATGACTTTAGCCAATATTTGGAATTCAAAATGATGACTTGCCAAAATGGGAAGCTCTGCTCATGACTCAGACTACTGGTAATGTTTTGATGAAACAACTGTGAAATTAGAACAAGAATAACATAACATGTTAACTAAACCACAGCCGTATATGCTAATGTTTGATAGCTGAATGTCCTAACCATGCCCCTAACAGTAAATGACAGTTTGCAGCAAACCTATTAAATAAAAATCCTTTCTTCCACTTACTCTCTTTCTCTCCCTCTGTCACTCTCATCTAACAGGACCAACCAGCTAGTAAAGATCCTGTATTCCTTTGGAATCTTTGTCAGCTTTGCCATCCAGTTTTTTGTACCAGCTGAGATCATCCTACCTCCCATCCGGGCTCAACTGCGAGAGAACTGGAGGTCGCCTTGTGAGATGCTATGCCGTGGTCTGCTTGTCTGCGTGACATGTGAGTACTTTTCACCTCTTGTTATTCCACTCTTTCTCTACCCACTGCCTCCTTTCTGTTTCATGTTTTCATTCATTTCGGCTTTCCACACAGTTCAGTAAATATAGAAAGAAGACTACATGTTATGAGAAATGAAATGTCACAATATAGCATTGACTGGGACACCTACTCTTAGTGTTTCGATGGGTCCCAGGTTTTCCAGTGAGTCAAAAAAAAAGTTCATTAGTCAAGGACACTTGAATGATTATTTTGGATGTGAGATCACTGCTGGACAGAGCTTTACACCAGTGACTTATGGGGCATCCGAACACAAGCCTTAAACCGTTCCTTTCAACCAAAAAAAAAAGAAGAAAAAAAAAACGTTTCCTCAGATAGTCTGTTTCATATTATATATATATATATATATATATATATATTTTTTTTTTTTTTTTTTTTGTCACTGCACAGAGTACAAGTACTAAGACATTGAAATGCAGTATGACATCTACCCAGAAAGTGCAAAATATTACAATAAAGTGTCAGTGCAACTGATGTCATATGGGCTGTGCAAAAATATATGCATATATAAATATGGTTTGATAATTTAATAATAACTTTCTGGAGCTTTTCAAATCAAAGTAATAGAGTGCTCTACAAGAATAAAAAAGCAAGAGGAGCTGGAAATAAGGAAAAATACAAGTACAATAAAAGAATGTAATATAATTAGAATAATCAATAAATAGTAATAAAACATAAATGAGATAAACAAACAATAAATTCAGACCACAAATCCTGAATAAGCACGCTAATAAAAGTATGTTTTCAAGAGGGATTTAAAAAAGGATAAGGAGCTCGCCAGTCTGATTTCCTCAGGGAGGTTGTTCCAGAGTATAGGGGCCCTAACAGAAAAATCCCAGTCACCCTTGGTCCTCAGCCTAGATTGTGGAATGGCTAGCAGGTCCTTGGTTGAGGACCTCAAGTTGTGACCAGGCATGCATAGTGTCAAAAGATCTCAAATGTACTTGGGTGTGAGTCAAAGCGGGCCTTAAAAGTTAACAATAATATCTTAAAATCTATTCTAAAATTACCGGGAGCCAATGAAGAGAAGCTAAAATAGGAGTTATCTTTTTTTGGTTTTGGTGCTGCATTTGGACAAGCTGTTATATATGTAAACTCTTTTGACTCAGACATGTATAGAGGGAGTTACAATAGTCCAAACAAGAGGAAATAAAAGCATGTAAGATAGTCCTGTAAATTTCTACTGGATAAAATTCAACTGATCTTGGAGAGTCTCCTGAGCTGCAAAAAACACGACTGGACAACTGAGTTAACATGCTTGTTCAAACTGAGGTGTTTGTCAATGATGACACCAATATTTTTGCAGTTTGGAGCTATATTTTGAGACAAGAGAGCCCCCTTTTTTTTTTTTTTAGTACTGGCATAAATTGTGTCAGGGTCAATGGTAAGTCCCTCAGTCTTATCAGTATTTAGCTGCAGGAACTTCTGGGCGATCCAGCGTTTGAGGTCATGCATACAATCATGGAGTGTATTAAATCATTAATCATTAAAATCATAAGGATTAGAAGAGCAGTACAATTGAGTGTCATCTGCATCGGAATGGAAGTAGAAATATAAAACCCGATGTAAAACTTGATTTCAATGTTTATGTATTCATTTATTATCAATGTGAGGGAAAACGTATTTCCAGTTCAGTGGCATTCATACTCATATGGTGCCAGCAGCGACATATAGGCTAGCAGCTTTTCAGTATGCAGTAAAGTAAAAATGAAGAGGAAGAAAAAAAAATGACAGAGAAGAGCTTTAAATAAGTTTTCCTCAGGTCCTGCAGTTTCAAAGCCCACAAGCCAGCCTCAGTTACTGACTGCAAGATCCTCTGCACCAGAAAACTCAGTGGCAGAGGCAGGTGATTTTAGCCCCAATTTTACATTAAGAGTAGATTAGCAGTGGCTTGCAACATTGACAGATATTGAGGATGATTGCTCTACAACGACACAAAAACACGACCACATTGAGGTCTGACTTCACCTTATCGAAAGTCAGGAGAAAGCGTCTATGAAGGTAAGTTTTCCATTTAAATACCTAAATCTGAATAAAGACACATATTACCATTAAATGTAAAATGCATATAAATGAAACATATAATATAGGGCTATACCTTCCACTATAAATACATGACTAACAAATTGTGTATGAATACCAAAATATGAATAGGTAAGTTCAAATATATACCTAACTAAATTAATGAGCATAATAATCATGTGGCAGTTAAAAGCCATTTTGTTTGTTTACCAAATATCAAAATGTGCGTGTAGGGGGGCCTGAAAAGTACAGTCTGCCTAGTGTCATCTCTACATTTCTGGTCATCCCTGCAAGTTGAACAAGGAGGTAGCTCAGCTACTATGTAATCAGCCACTGATATTATTGGAAATGTCACATAATAACTTTAAACTTGCACATTGGTTTTTGCCTTCACATACATCGTTTGGATAATTGGGTTAAATTGGACTTGTTGAAATATGTCCGATGCTCTTGTTTTGATACTCCATCAGAAGACATTGTGAAGCTGTGTCCAGCACTGGTCCTGTGTCCGAAATCTCAACAATGAAGCCAGTAATTAAAACAATACCATAACTGATAAGCACACTGGCAAAAACCATGAAAATAAGACTCAGTCAAAAAACAACAACAACAACAAACGGGATTATCTTTAAAGAAAATATAAAAGGTCACCAGTATAACCAACATTGACTTTGAGTGAATAAACAGCATGTGATAAACTTTGAGGAGCCAGCCAATCAACATGTGATTAGAGCAGCTGGTGAACAACAAAACTGGCTGAGTTCATCTCCTTGCCTGCAGCCATTTCCACTCTGAGATACTCAAATTGTCCTTCTGTGTCATTTTTTGATTCAGCATAGTGCGTTATGTCTGAAGGATGGAAATGCTAGACTGAGGGCAGTGGAATGGTGTCTTTTGCCCCTAATGATTTCACTGTGTCAAAATGTAAAGCTGCTCTTACTGAGATTTTGTTTGTTTGTTTGTTTGTGTTTAATGACAGCAAACACTGAGAACACAGACATTGTGTTCATTTAATTGTTAAACATAAACACCACTTACTTCTCTCTTTGCCTCTCACATTTTCATCTTGATTTCCTCCACAATTCTGCACCTTCTTCAATGGTGGGAATGTTTAATTGGATGAAGCTAGCTAATGGAAGGAGTGGTAATGAATACCATGACTGAGTAAAAAGGGAAAAGCGCATTAGTGCGTTGTGTGGTGTTCCCTCATCGAAGCCTGTGCTGGAGAAGGTCCTCGAGGGTGTCTGTGAAAAAACAGATGTAGCATGCCAAACACCAACTAGCTGGGGCCAGGCTCGAGCTCTGCAATATTGCTACCTCCTCCGCCCATGTTTAGGCTTGTGCCTCAAGGCAATTTGAACAGCCAAGCGACGAGGGCTTTAGTGAATGCAATTGTTTGTTTTGTCTTTGTCTAGTGGAAACCAGCCAGTTCTTCGTTCCCGGTCACCTCCCTTCTTTTAACGCTACACCGTTCCACTAAAGCCCTATTGGCTTTAACTCAAGCCCTTTTTCTGAAGTAGGCAAAGGTCTGTGGCCTTGCTTCCGCTGCAATCCTAAACCCATCTAAAGTAAGTTTAAAAAAATATGTTTAAACTGTGCCATTCTGTGACAGCAAAAGTCCTAGCTCAACCTCATCTTTTGTTTTTTTTCTGAAACCCCCATGGAGCTGCGGTTTGACGTGATGTAGCATCAGATATGAGTCATAACACATTGGCTTGCGCTGTAGTTGTTGGAAAAGTTTCATCGCTAAAAAGATGATGGATGGATTTGTGTTGACGGTAGGGAAAAGTGTTTGGTCTTATGTGATTAGGATTTTTTTTTTTTTTGTCTTAAAACCACATCTCATAGCTAAATTGAATCAGTCACTGAATCGTGGAGCCACCCATAAGCCAATATACATGAAAACAAATATTTGTTTACCGCTGTTGCTCATGCGTGGCCTTATTTATGAGATTCATGAAGTTTGGCCTGATGTTGGGGCACTCCCTTCAACTATCTATTCGTTTATCTGTTCATGCCATCGATCTGTCTCTTGATTTGTTTATGGTGCTTTCCATCATCCTAGGCAGAACAATCTCTGCCCAGTGACCGAACATATGTGTATGTGGATCCAAAGTACATTGCAAAATGACATTAAGTCATGAATATGACATAATGGAATTTATGGTGCTAAATGCATTTCTTGGACAGCAGCTACTGAACACTTTTTTTGCAAACTGAGTGCCTATTGAATCCTATAATGTGCTCATCCCCTCTTTTTCTATTAGTGCTCTCTTAAAACTATAAAATCTGACTTTGCTTTCAGGTGATATTGCCTACTATGCCTTTAGGCTATGATGGTCAAGCTGCTTAGATATAAGCAAGAGTATTATGTAGTATCATTGTTTCACCTTGGCAAATTCTGCGCAGTATTAAGGTATGTCATATAGAACTGACAGTTGCATGTGTGTGTGTGTGTGTGTGTGTGTGTGTGTGTGTGTGTGTGTGTGTGTGTGTGTGTGTGTGGTCATTTCAGTGGCTCTGTATTTGCAGCTGCACTGTACTGTTGCATCTTCCCAATGTCACCTTATTGTGGACTTTTCCGTTTTTCTCAGGATCACACAAAATGGTAATGTTTTATTTCCCTTTTCCAGTTGGCCCTTCGGCATGTGGTATTTATAATACATGCCATGGGGGATTAACTCCAGTAAACAGTTCCACAAGGGTGTGCGAGTACAGTTTGGTGCAATATTTTGGGGGATATAGATTATATGTATAGGTCCTGGGTTCGAGCCCCGGGGTAGTCTAATCTTGGAGGGGGGGGGGGTCGGCCGAGGTCGTCCTCTGTGTGGAGTTTGCATGTTCTCCCCGTGTCTGCATGGGTTTCCTCCAGGTGCTCCGGTTTCTTCCCACAGTCCAAAGACATGTAGGCCAGGTGAATTGGCCATACTAAATTGCCCCTAGGTATGAATGTGTGTATGTTGGCCCTGTGTGTGTATGTTGTGTATGTGTGTATGTTGGCTGTCCAGAGTGTCCCCCCGCCTGCCGCCAATGACTGCTGGGATAGGCTCAAGCATCCCCGCAACCTTGAAAGCAAGATAAGTGGGTCGGATAATGGGTGGCTAGATTATATGTTGTTCTCTTCTCTTTTTCACCTGCAAGCATGTGCTCATATTTAGGTTTGTGTGTTCTCTTGAGTTTGCAAATTTTGGAAACATATCCTGTTCACACTTTCAATTTTCTCCCTTTTCAGCAGTAGCTGAAATAATCACAGCAACACAACTGGAATGAGCTGTCATATATCAGGCTGCCGAAATAGGGATTCGCAGAAATGCATGCACTCAAACCCGTCCTTTTAATGAGTTTTTGAGTAACAACCTAAAGAAAAGGTACTTTTCTCCCCTCTCCCACACGCCAACAAAGTTTTTTATGGCCATCTGATTCCCACTTGAAACTAGGCATTTTTGTGCTTGCTGTGAAGGCTAGCAGAATGGATTTCTTCAATGAAATAAAGGGCTAATAAGAAGATAATGCCTCTGCCGCTCCTACCTGATGGGTGGCTGGCTCGGTTGAAGGTGCGGTGGTGGGATGGGGGCTGGGGGAAGACAGGATCGGGTGAAATAGCCTGATTATCTCTCCTCATCTGCCTTGAGGACGGTCTTCCGGGGCAGACCTCATATATTGTAGGCGGAGACTGTGTCTAATCAGCTTAGTGTAGCTCTGTGTGTGCACATGTATTTTAAAAGATGTGTAAATTAATAATTTAAATTTGATATTACAGTCACATCTTTAGGGCATGGGTAAAGTACATTTACCTAATTTGAATATAGGTTTAGGGTCAAGCGTCAGAAATATAGCTGTTTCACCAAAAAGACTTTAATGGTCCCAGCAATTTGCATTTGAAACCAATCATTGGTTCGGTCCATATACAACTATGGTGTTTATAAGGGTGGGGATACCTGAAGTCAGTTGGGACTGAAGAAGTCCCTCAGATGAGTGATGAAACGTATCTCTCAATAAATGTTGTGTCCAGAATAACTGATTCAACTTTCTTTGATCAAATTCTAGTCCTTTTTGGGATATTGCTAGTTCCTGCTCTGTTGAGGCCATTTGCCAAAGTTCTGAAGTTTAGCAATTCATGAGGCCATTCTTTTTTTTTTTTACTGCAGCCACAGAAATATTGCACTACTTTCTCACCAGATTTATCTGTTTGATTTCAATGATGTGAGTCTGAAGGCCTTCTTACTTTGCTACCAAGTTGCCATTCCCTCTCAAATGACACATAATCAAAAATGGAATGAGAAGTGAGCTTTTTTAATTGAAAGGGGTTGGAAGGCAGAAGAGGAGCTGTAGTCTGACCACAATGTGAATAATTGAAAAGTTTATTTCACATGCAATAAGTGAATACCCACACCTTAATTTTAATACATAGTTTTCATTACAGTAGCATACTATATGTGAAGCATGCGTTTGTCTTCAAGTAATCATGAAGCTGAGAATTTTGTTTCCAGAGAGGCTAATGTAGAAAAATAGAGTTGCCCTGTGTAACAGACCACACACCAGGAAACTTGATCGATAGGTTTAGACTTCCCCACTGAGAGCACAATACTTGAACATGAAGGTGCACTAGCAGCATTAGGATTGAACATTTCTGTCTCCACCTCACACTTTTAGAAATTCATTGCTCAAATTCATTGCCCATTAATGTCCTCTGTCTAACATCAAGTATTGCCACAGGTATCTTGTTATTACGCAGCCCTAGCAGAAGATATATTCATTACCCACAGAGCCTTTTTTAATCAAACCATATTTTGTCATTATAAAAAAAAACCCTCTATCCCACTGCACTCAATTGTAAGAACCGTGGCTCTGTTGTGACTTTAGAAGACGTAAATAACCTTTAGGTTGGAAATTGATTCAGAGTATATTTCCCTTGCAGCTGCTCTTAAGTCTTATCTCAGACAGGCTTCTTTTTTTATGGCAGGTCAATTATCAGCTCCGACCTCTCACCGGTGTGTACTAAAATGTAGTTGCTTGAATGTGTCTGACAAACAAGAAATATTAAAATGGCACTGGTCTTTTGGCAGAGTTGACTTCCATTTTGATCCATGCTTGTGGAGTTAAGTCTGAGGAGAGAGTTTGTGTGTGTGTGTGTGTACCAGGTTTTTCTATCCCAATGGGGACCAAACCACCTACCTTGTGGGGATGTCTTATGAGTCCCCATGAGGCAAAGGGTCTGTTATTATAATAATAATTTTAATTTTAAAACACTTTTCTAAAACAGTGTTACAAAGTACTTTACAAAGAAATAAAACCAGACAAGGCAAAATAAGAGTAAGGCCAAAGTGACTAAAAATAAAAACAGTATAAATAAATAAAAACAAATATCAAACATTTGTAAAAGCTTTCGTGAAAAGAAAGTTTTAAAATGAGATGTAAAAGACGCGAGAGACTCGGTTTGTCTTCGTTCGACTGCAAGAGAGTTCTATAGTGTGGGGGCTCTAACAGCAAAGGCCCAATCACCCTTTGTAACAAACGGGGACCTAGGAATAAGCAGCAGGGCTCCATCTGCGGACCTAATTGGTTGAGAGGGCATATACCAGGTCAATACATCAGCATCAGGAATATATGTAGGCGCAAGATCATTTAAAGCCTTAAAAGTGAGCAGTAAAAATTTAAAATCAATTCAAAATATAACAGGGAGCCAGAGTAGGGAGGCAAGCATAGGAGTGATATAAAAATGCCTCTTTTTCCCAGTAATGAGCTGAGAAGCAGCGTTTTGTACCAACTACAGCCAGAGGAGGGAGCTCTTGCTGATACCAGAATAAAATGCATTACAATATTCAAGCCAAGAATAGATAAAAGCATGTACAACTTTTAGTTTGAGCTGCAAAAAGCATGACGGAACAACATGTTTGACTATTATCCTAAGATTCCTAGCAGCCCGCTAAAGACTACCTGACAGAGCATCAAGCTTAGTAACAAAAGGGCTGATGGCATTATCAGGCCCAAACAGAATGACCTCAAACTTCTTATCTCTCATTTCATCATCAGCCACTTATCCGGAGTCGGGTTGCGGTGGTAGCAAGCTAAGTACGGCACTCCAGACGTCCTTCTCCCCAGAAATGCCCTCCAGCTCCTCCTGGGGGATCCAAAGGTGTTCCCAGGCCAGATTGGACATGTAGTCCCTCCAGCAAGTTCTGGGTCTACCCCAGGGTCTCCTCCCAGTTGGCCCTGCCCGGAAAACCTCCAAAGGAAGGCGCCCAGGAGGCTTCCTATTCAGATGGCCGAACCCCCTCCACTGTCTCCTATTGATGCGAAGGAGCAGAAGCTCTACTCCAAGCTCCCTCCTGATGTCCGAGCTCCTCACCCTATCTCTAAGGCTGAGCCCAGTCACCCTACATAGGAAACCCATTTCAGCCACTTGTATCCGCAATCTCACCCTTTCGGCCACTACCCAAAGCTCATGACCATAGGTGAGGGTTGGAATGAAGATTGACTGGTAAATTGAGAGCTTTGTCTTCCGGCTCAGCTCCCTCTTCACCACAATGGTCTGGTACAACGTCTACATTACTGTTGATGCTGAACCAATCCGCCTGTCAAACTCCCACTCCATCCTACCCTCACTCGTGAACAAGACCCTGAGATACTTGAACTCCTTCACTTGAGGCAACAACTCATCCCCAACCTGGAGGGAGCAATCCACAATTTTCTGGTAGAGATCCATGGCCTCAGACTAGGAGGCGCTGACTCTCATCCCAGCTATTTCACACTCAGCTGCAAACCACCTCAGTGCGCGCCAGAGGTCAGGTTCTAATGAAGCCAACAAAACCACATCATCTGCGAAGAGCAGAGTTGCAATTCTGAGGTTCCCAAAATGGACACACTCCTCACCTTGGCTGCACCTTGAGATCCTGTCCATGAATATCACAAACAGAATGGTTAGGGTTAAGGGCTAGGGAATGACTAGTCAATGAGGGGTCCTCACAAGTACAGGGTGACGTGGTATGTTTGTGTGCGGGGGGGGTGCGGGTGTGTGTTGGAATTTTTGGATTCTTTTATTTTCTCCCTCTTTGTCACACACACACACACACACACACACACACACACACACACACACACACACACACACACACACACACACACACAAAGCCCATCAGTAAAGATGAACATGCACACACTCCATACGGTATGTCCCCAAAGAAAACAAAAGGAGGGGGGAAAAAAGAAAAAGAAAACTAAAGCACAATTTAGGCTCCTCTGCCTGTCTCTTCCCTCGGCTCCTCTCATGCTAACTGTGGGGAGAAGTGGAAGAAGCAGCCAGCTGCCAGAAGGGCCTGCCAGGTGTAGCAAAAGATGTCTCTTTAGATGAGGAAAGATTTCAATATGAAATTATTCTTAGTCTTACCAGTCCGGGAAATAAAAGTCAATATTACCCTGTGCTCTGCTGGCCAGTACAGTGTTAAATTTATTACTATCCTACTTACACTGAACCGCTAGATGCTTGTTAGTGTAAATGTGTGTGAGATTAGTTGTATTCTGTATGTTGCAAAATAAGTGCTTATGTAATTGTATTGAAGAGAGATTTACTTTAGCAAAGAATGTGTATTACAAACCTGGCTGTGCGAGCAGCATACCTCAAGGATCAGAACAAACAACCTCTACAGATACAGGTAGATCGAATTAATTTCCAAGTAGGGGACAGTTGTGGACAGCTGTGGCTTGTCTTTGAGCCAGATGAGTATCTCACTCACACACACACACACACACACACACACACACACACACACACACACAAACAAGCACACACAAATCCACACATAGACCTGCTGGGTTGTCTAAGGACAATGACAATTTGTTTGTGTAACCCTGGGAGTTGAGGAAGAGAGGCAGTAACAGAAAACAAGTTGATTGGTGCAAAAATATGAAGAGCCTCTCACCTGCCTACCTTCCTCTCAACCCTGAATGCCTCTGGCCAATACGCTACCATGCACTTAACAGATAAACAAAAATGGCAGCAGACAGCGTCATCACATTCAATAATTGGGGGTCACAGTTTTCCTTCTATTTTTCTAAAACAACTTTAACTGGTAAAATGAATTAGTGCAAACAATTTGATTACCATTACCTATTTGTGTCGGGGCTATTTTTATTTAATTTAATTTGTTTATTGAGATTTCTAGCTCCCTGGGATGGTGCTGCCTACACCTCTTCCGTTTCCCTTGAGGCAGATGTGACTCCAGTCTGCTGCCTCGGAGTCACTGGTGTTTCTGTCTGTAGTGCTGAGATGACTGGCTGATTGACTGGGAGCAGCCCGCTGAACAGACGGAGCTCTCCATCATGCTTTAGGCTTCACAGATGACGCCGAAATATGGGATGAAAAGGAAGGAGGAGGAGGGAGATGTGGTAGCGTCGGAGAGAGAAAGAGAGCGTTGGCATGGTGGGAAAGGTAAATGTTAGGCATGGCTAGTTAAAGAGAAAGAGCAAAAGAGAGATGGATCAGTGAAGCAGGAGGAAGCAAATGGTTTGATGTGGGTGTGGTGGAAAATGTTAGGAGAAAAAGGAGGGGAGGGTGGAAAAGCAGTACATGGTAACGGAAGGTTATCCAAGATTAAGTGAGTAGAAACAGAAGTATTACCGAGCAAAGTTTTAACTATCTCAAAGGAGCGCTTGATCATGTCTAGGTTTACAAAAGCATTAGGTTGAATTTCGTTCACATCATGCTGGATTAGAAGACTCAAATTGCAGAGAATATTTTCGCGGTATATAATTGCAAAATTGTATTACCACTTGCTGGGCAACAGAGTGACACAATAGTGGATTTTTAACACATTCACTGTTTATTAGGGTCAAAATGATTGCTTGTAATAAATTTGACAACATCACTTCAGAGGATAAGAGGACTGCTAAATATTGCATCGTAAAAGATAGGTGTATGTGCCTTACGCCAGAGGAGAGTGCGAACTGTTTCTCACAGTGCATGTTTATGAAACTTTCTAGTCTGAGAATTGAGCTTTTGGTTGTATCAGCATTTCTCCTGTGTCAGATTTTTTTTTTCTGAGTGTTTGCATTGCATGCAAGGGTAGGGTGGTGCACGACATAAAAGACTGAGCTCTAAATACCAAGTGCAGTGTGTAAACATGGCCTATACCCTATACATATAGTATGTACAAGTGCCTGTGTTGTAGATAAAATCACACAGCAGAGATGAATGTATGTACTCTCTTTCACATTCAGCTCCTCACCGTCATCCTTGCTTTTTGTTTATGTGATGCTCTATGCATCCCAGTTCAATCAATTATTTCAGTCCAGAACACAACCCAGTGAATCCCAGTGCAGGGTTTTCAAAACTAACATGTGACTGCTCTGCCATAGGTCTTTCATTGTCTGTATCTACCTATGGGATTTAATTGTAGGGTAGCAGAAAGTGTACTGCTGCATGGAATGGCCAAAGAGGAAACAATACACTTCCAGATATTGTTGAGATACTCACAGCTGCAACTCGGATATCAATGTGAGAGGAAAATAATTTCTCCGCACCAAAAGTAAATCTATATGCAAATTGCTACCTTTTGCTAGATTAAAAAAAAGCAAGAAAAAAAAAGCAAGACTCAAGTGGCAATATGTAAACCGCTTTTTAACTTTGAACCACATCGGGAGGGGAAAAGGCCTCCTGAGCCCTCAATACACACATACGCCAACATACACCTCCTTATTTGAAAGCTGCACATTTTCCCTTCCATCGCTCTCTACATTTCTCACGTGGCTCATTCATTTGTGTTGATTGCTGCAAAGATAACAGTGTTGCGGGACAGAAAGAGGTGTCTGGAAATATTACTGTGTGGAAATAGAAAATGTCAGTAGCTTATAATCTGTCCCCTATCTTATTATTGCTGTGTAGGAGTCTTCAGAAGGAGGCTCTCTTTGCGTCAGGGCTTCCACAAAGAAAAGGTTATGAAAGACAGTTTTGACAGGAAAAAGGAAATGCCTGCGTTTATGTGGAACTAAAAAGTGTTTATTTCCCTCTGTAGACCATACTGATCATTGATCTTTTTTAACGATGGAACTTATCTGGAGAATATTTTCTATTTTCTCTGCAACAAAAATAGAAATACTCTTCACAGTGACAATAGGAATTTAACTGGCTACCTCATTGGCATGACACAGTTTTGATGAGCTACCCAGCGTAGATATGTTGCAACAGCCCTGGATAACCACACAGGGATGGGTGATTATTGTACAGCCAGTATTTACTCCCAATTTTTTTCAGCACTAAGCAAATTAAAATTTCCCTGGGCACAAAGATCAGCACTACGAGCAATGTGCAAACATTGCAAACATTGTCAGGAATGAGGAATCAGGAACTATTTATTGTCATTTCTTTCATGTACTTGTGTACACAAAAGAAACAAAATTCCGTTTCCCCCAGCCCACCACAGTAATAATAATAATGATAATAATAATACATTTTATTTGTGGGCGCCTTTCAGAGCACTCAAGGACACCTTACAGAACACAGTAAAAAAAACAAGCAGCACTGTATCAGATAGCATAAAAGCAAAACAAAGCAGGGTAGACAATAAAAGGTTCATATAACAGATAAGTATAAAATCATCATCTGCACAAAACTCAATGAAACATGGATCAGACTGAATATGCCAGTGCGACACAAAAGACAAAAACACACACCCCAAATTTCCCAAAAAACAACATCTCCAAAAACAGAGAAAACAAAGCAAAAAAAAAAAAACACAAAGAGTTAACAACACAGTTCACTCAGTGCAACACAGTCCAAAAAAATTCCACTGTCCAGAGCACGAGCACAAGCCAGGATGACTGTTGCAACTACCAGTCTGCATGGGCTTAGCCTGCCCTGCTTCCGCATCCTGTCAGACCGCCGTCGGTGTTTCTTCTTCGGATGCAGCTCTGGCAGGGCCGTAGTCCCTGGGCCCACTGGACACGGCAGACCAGGCTCCCCCAGCCGATCCAACGCCAGCTCTCCTAGCTAGACACCTTCGACACACCTCCCTGCACTCCATACGTTGACATTAAAACACTGTCAACGCTAGGTGAGGCCGCCACCACACCGCCATTGGTGTTATTGGAACTGCCGGTCTGCATGGGCTAGCAGTTAGCTTAGCCTGTCCTGCTTCCACACCCTGTTAGACGGCCCTCGGTGTGACCTCTTTGGGCTCAGCTCTGGTCAGGGCCATGGTCCCTGGGCCCACAGGACGCAGCAGACCAAGCTCTCCCAGCCGATCCAGTGCCAGCTCTCTCATTCATCAAACTTAGACAAAACAAACTTAGACATGGACAAAGACACTGCATGGACGGTACTGGGTGAGTCCGCCGCAAACATAAGTCCACGCTGCCATCTTCTCTCACCGGTACTGGGTGACACCGCTGCAAATGTGAATTCTTGCCACCAATTGTCTTCTTTTTATTTAGCCATTGCGGCTCATGTACATTTGCATCACAGCAGCAGCACAAGATGTTTGTGTTTAAATAAGATAATTTCATCAGCCACAGATCTACATTTGACCAGTCAATCGATCAATCAATGTTAAGTGTATATAAGTAATATGTAATTGAGAACAGTGTGAATCACCCATGGCTGACCAGCAGCATGGCACTGCATAGTTACATTTTGTTTTGTGCATGCCCTGAAGTCCTTTTGGCTGAACTCTTCAGCTGGTGTGCATGGGAACATTGCATACAGCTAGGAAGATCGATCAGAACCTTGCTACCTGCTCATCTGTTATCACTCCTCCTATTCTGATGACTCCTGATATTATGAGTGTATGGGTACTATAGATTTTAAAGGATTTACCAGGGTAAAAAAAAAAAACAATTTTAAAATCTCACCATAAGTCAAAATACAAGTCAATTTTTCTCAGAGTGTCTTCCTAAACAATGCAATTGTAAGTAAACAGTTTACATTTTGAAAATATAGTCAAGCTAATTTTCCAGTCAGAGCGCACAAGCTAGTCCTTGTGTCAACAGATCAGTTTATCAATTTTAGAGTGAAAAAGAATATTACAGAAAGCTCCAAGCCTTTAGAAACTTGTATATTACAGACGTCAAAGTCATCATAATTTGGAGGATTGTTTCCTTAATTGCACACTGGAAACTGTCCAACCAGTCATCCAGTGCCTCAGTGTAACGCTGTAGCCCCCTGGACTCCCTCCATAATAGACATTGATAAATGAAGTTGATAACATGCAATATTGTCTGAGCAATTCCTTTGCCCTGTTTTTTGTTGACGTATTTGTTTATCTATTGCAGGCCCCTGCTAATATGCAAGTGGTATGTGGCAGATTGGTCCCAAAGGCCAAGTCTGTGCTGACATCATTACTCTACGCCAGTTGACTGCTTCATCAGCCTTCTTTAATCTCACTCGTTAGGCCCATCGACTGTTGGATGCTTTCATATGGATAAACATATAGATTCTCCTTGAAGACTGGAGAAGCCCATATCAAGTTTCTCTGCCAGTGCAATGTTGTAACATCTATGCTGGAGAGAGACTGGGTGAGATCAAAAACATGAGCGCGTATGAGACTGAGAGATCAACATCAATGTGCTAGTAAAAGGTCAAGGATGGATAGAATCCTCATGGGGATGAGACAGGGAAATAGTGATATTTACTTTTAGTTGATGATCAGAGGGGGCTTTCAGGGTCATTGCAACCAAGTCACTCAGCAATTCAGCAGTTTCTACTCCATAGCACTTGGCTTCTGCCTTGATGGACACACAAAGTCAAATACTGACATCATCTTTGGCTATCTTTACAGATGTGTTTTTATTAGAAGGTCCTTAAAAACCAAGGAATTTAGGTCACTCAAGTATATCATATAGACCCTCTCTTACTGGTTGCAGGCCTTTGGCATGTGCTGTCCAAGGAAGGAAGTCGATTCTATGTTTCCAAGACCCACCTCGCCAGAGAATTGGTCTCAAAGCCATACTTCATTTTGACAGTGTCTGTGTAGAGATTTCCATTGTCTGGTGTCATGTGGCCTTGAGGCGAAGTCATTGTGCTCTGCACAGGTAGTAATGACATCTTCCTCTTCCAATGCAGTTCGAGAATTCAGGGAACTTAATAAAAGGTCCTGAAAAAACATATGCGTATTTAAAGCCAGATAACCATTTCCAGCAGCACTGTACGACTGGTGTGCTTGGGTATAAATCTGTCTGCTTTGCGCTACTTCACAGTATTTGCCATCACCTGAGTCTTTTGTTTTTGTTTAGTGTTTAAATTCATAGCTAAATTGAAAGTTATGGTTTGTGAATAAGATAATTAATGCCTTGGAGTTTGAGGATCTATTTAAAAAGAACCCCACCCCCTTTTTTTCTTTTTTTTTTTTTGCTTTTCAAAAGCTTACTTAGGAAAGTTTCAGTAGTTTATCCAGCGAAAAGTATTGTGAATCTGTATGAGGCAGCTGGAGACATAGCTTTTGTGATGATACAATAAACTATACTGCATATGAAGTGAGGCTATGTCGGCTGAATTTTATCAAGGCTTTATAATTCAAAAACCTGATCGGGGCAAGAGACATCATTACAAATTAAACCAAGCAGCCTGAAAGAACCCAGATAATAGACAGCTGTGTAAGAGGTGTATGCACAATAGCAAATGGCACAGAGAGTCTAGCAGAATTCCAAATTTCAAGATGTATAAAATTAAATAATAAAAAAAACGTTTTCTGGCTGGGGCAAAGTGACTGACTTCTTAAATAGGCCAATGGCTGACTTGTTACTTAAGAAATGCAATCTTGTGTTTTGAATAATCTGTGTACATGGTGAGAGGTGAGTGTGACGATTCGACAGCAGACACCTGAAACATTGCAGTGTTTGTACATGGATTTGAGTGAGCTAGGTGTGTGTAAAGCTTTCGAATTGAGAATAAAGCCTCAGGTAGTTTTGAAATTGGATTGCATTCCCACAGTGCTCTCACTGACAGCCAGGTCTAGTCTAAGATGTTCTGAAGGCTTGTGTCCAGGACACACAGAGAGATTGAAAAGCCTCCGGGTATCTGCCAACACCACAGCCCCATGTAGGAATCATTCAAACAAATTACAGGTACAACAGCAAAGGCATCCACTTGTAGACACAACCACAACAAAACATTGGCACCAGCAAATTCAAATCTGCTAAATGTAGAAAAATAAAATATATTGAGAGAGGGAGATGCACACGGGTTTATACAGGGCCAGATTCACACAAAACAGCTATTTGGAACCATAACATTTTCGAGCATTATTTGGTGTGACATTTAAAAATGGATTTATTTCTTCAGTGTGGGAGTTTTCTCTCTTGCCGCCAGAGAGATGTGTTTATCTTCTAATGTTGAAACCTCAGGGTTGCCATTTCCCTCTAACTGGAAACTTTGTACCTCTACTGGAGTCCATTTTGCCTACCTTGGTGTATACAAGTGAAAGCCCGTGTGGATGTGCATCTGAGAGAAAGTGATAGAATTGAGCCTAAGTGTAGTTGTGCATGATCGTGTATTTTCGCACACCCCCCCCCCCAATACCCTTGAGAAAGGCAGAACCTCTCTTATGGGCAGTGGACATATGCCCTTTCATCTGTGGGTTGAGTCTGGCAGACATTAGCATACGGTGCAGAACACTGGCAGGTAAATATCATGCGAGCCAACACAGACGGGACACCCTATGACATTGTCCTTAGTCTCAGGTGATATGCACAGTATATCCCCTGGTCTTTATTATATTAAAATTTTTTGATATCAAGGGTAAGGGGTACAAATGCAATATGACTTGGTTGAAATTGAACTGCACATTCATAAAATGGTAGGAGCTATGGTGTGTTAAAATCCCTTTATTGCATGTGAAAAAACATTCTGGTTCATTCATTCATTCATCTTCAGCCGCTTCTCCGGGGTCAGGTCGCGGTGGCAGCAAGCTAAGTAGGGCACTTGAGACATCCCTCTCTCCAGCAACACCCTCCAGCTCCTCCTGGGGAATTCCCAAGGCGTTCCCAGGCCAGATTGGACATGTAGTCCCTCCAGCGAGTTCTGGATCTACCCCGGGGTCTCCTCCCAGTGGCCGTGCCTGGTAAACCTCCGAAGGAAGGCACCCAGGAGGCATCCTAATCAGATGTGCGAACGACCTCAACTGGCTCCTTTCGACACGAAGGAGCAGTGGCTCTACTCCGAGCTCCCTCTGGATGTCTGAGGTCCTCACCCTGTCTCTACAGCTGAGCGCAGACACCCTATGGAGGAAAGTCATTTCAGCCACTTGTATCCGCCATCTCACCCTTTCGGTCACTACCCAAAGCTCATGACCATAGGCGAGGGTTGGAACAAAGACTGACTGGTAAATTGAGAGCTTTGCCTTCTGGTTCAGCTCCCTCTTCACCACAGCGGTCCGGTACAACGTCTGCATTACTGCTGATGCTGCACCAATCCGCCTGTCAAACTTCCACTCCATCCTACTCGCACTCATGAACAAGACCCTGAGATACTTGAACTCCTTCACTTGAGGCAACAACTCATCCCCAACCTGGAGGGAGCAATCCCCCATTTTCCGGTAGAGAACCATGGCCTCAGACTGGGAAGTGCTGACTGTCATCCCAGCCATTTCACACTCAGCTGCAAACCACCCCAGTGCGTGCCGGAGGCCACGTTCTAATGAAGCCAACAAAACCACATCATCTGCAAAGAGCAGAGATGCAATTCTGAGGCTCCCAAAATGGACACACTCTTCACCTTGGCTGCACCTTGAGGTTCTGTCCATGAATATCACGAACAGAATCGGAGACAAGGGACAACCTTGGTGGAGTCCGACACCCACCAAAAACGTGTCTGACTTTGTGCTGAGAATGTGGACACAGCTCTCACTTTGGTTATACAAGGACCAGATGGCTTGTAGCAACTGCCCTGTACCCCATACTCCCACAGTACCCCCCACAGATTGCCCTGCGGTACATGGTTGTAAGCCTTCTCCAAGTTCACAAAACACATGTAGACTGGCTGGTCAAACTCCCATACCCCCCTCAGCACTTCTGCAAAGGTAAAGAGTTAGTCCGTTGTTCCACGGCCAGGACGGAATCCGCATTGTTCCTCCTGGAGCCGAGGTTCGACAGTCAGTCAGAGCCTCCTTTCCAGCACCCTATGATGCCCCGATAATTACAGCGCACCTTCTGGTCCCCCTTTTTAAATATGAGAACCACCACCCCAATCTGCCAATACACAGGTACTGTCCCCGACCTCCATGCGACACTGAAGAGGCGTGTCAGCCAAGACAGCTCAACAATGTCCAGAGCTTTCAGCATCTCAGCGCGAATGTCATCCATACCCAGCGCTTTGCCACCGAGGAGCTTCTTAACTACCTCAGAGACCTCTACCAGGGATATATATGGGTGGGGCTTCCCCTGAGTCTTCAGACTCTACCTCCTCCACTGAGGACGTATTAGCCGGGTTCAGGAGCTCCTCACAGTATTCTTTCCACAGCTCGACAACACCCTCAGTCCGGGTCAACAGTTCCCCTCCTTGGCTGAAAACTGCCTGAGTCAAGCCCTGCTTCCCTTTCCTGAGTCGCGGGATGGTTTACCAGAACTTCCTTGAGGCCAACCGAAAGTCCTGCTCCATAGCCACACCGAACTGCTCCCGCACCCGAGTTTTTGCTTCTGCAACCGCTGAAGCCGCAGCCCTTCTGGCCTCCCGGTACCTGTTTGCTGCTTAAGGAGACCCCTGGGCCAACCAAGCCCGAAAGGCCTCCTTCTTCAGCCTGATGGCTTCCTTCACTGCTGGTGTCCACCAGCATGTTCTTAGGTTGCCACCTCGACAGGCACCGATGACTTTATGACCACAGCTCCTGCCTGCTGCATCTGCAATAAAGGCATTGAACATGGCCCACTCAGACTCCCATGTCCACAGTCTCCCTCGGAATACACAAGAACTTCTTCTCGAGGTGAGAGTTGAAGACCTCACGGACAGGGGCCACCGCCAGATGTTCCCAGTTCACCCTCACTACACGTTTAGGTTTGCCAGGTCTGTCCGGCAGCCTTCCCCGCCATCTGATCCAACTCACCACCAGGTGGTGATCATTTGGCAGCTCTGCTCCTCTCTTCATCCGAGTGTCCAAAACATACGGCCGCAGATCTGATGATATGACCACAAAGTCTATCATCGATCTTCGGCCTAAGGTGTTCTGGTACCAAGTACACTTATGAATTACCTTATGCCTTATGTTCAAACATGGTGTTTGTTATTGCCAATCCATGATTCGCACAGTAGTCCAATAACAAGGCACTGCTTGGGTTCAGAACGGGGAGTCCGTTCCTCCCAATCACGTCCCTCCAGATTTCTCCATCGTTGCCCACGTGAGCGTTGAAGTCCCCCAGCAGAACTATAGAGTCCTGAGGCAGAGCCCTATCCAGGACACCACCCAGGCACTCCAAGAAGGCCGGATACTCCAAACTGCTATTCGGTGCATAAGCACACACAACAGTCAGAGCCTTCCCCCCAGTGACTTGCAGTCGTATAGAGGCGGCCCTGTCATTCCTGGTGCATTCTGGTTATTTGTAAATTAATTCTCTTGCACAGTGAAATCATTTTTGATGTTGTTGTCTTTTTTTGTGGATTTCCCCCCCCTTTTCCTCCCTAATTGTATTCAGCCAATTAACCCACTCTTCCGAGCCATCCCGGTCGCTTCTCCACCCCTTCTGCCGATCCGGAGAGGGCTGCAGACTACCATGTCTCCTCCGATACATGTGGAGTCGTCGGCCGCTTCTTTTCACCTGACAGTGAGGAGTTTCGCCAGGGGGATATAGCACTTAGGAGGATCACGCTATTCCCCCCAGTTCCCCCTCCCCCCCGGAACAGGCGCCCCGACCAGCCAGAGGAGGCACTAGTCTAGCGACCAAAACATATACCCACATGTCTGTATGGACACCCGACCCAGCCGGAGTTAACACGTGGATTCAAACCGGCGATCCCTGTGTTGGTAGGCAACAGAATAGACCGCCACGCCACCCGTACGCCCCATTTTTTATATTCTTAAAGGTAGGGTAGACAATTTATTCTAGAACATTTTGGTAAAATTTGGTTAAAATTTCTTTGTATCCCAACAGAGACTAATAAATGATGTGCTCTGAGAAAAAAGTGCGGTCTCTGCCCCAAGCCATTTAATCAGCCACTCCAAAATCTCACTGTGTGAATCCTAACAACCCATTAGGACAGTACTCTGCAAGGAGGCATCCCAACTTGCCTGTCAGTCATGTTGTGTGCACACAGTGCATGGCGCCATCGACTGCACTGCACCGTAGCCTAATGCGGTTGGTGTTAGTTGGCTAGCAAGCTTTCTGTAGCTCTTATTACATTGTAAGTGGAAAGTACCACTCATACTCAAATGCATATTACATTCTAATTATAACAGTGAATTGAGTATGTAGTGTGTTCACACTGGCATTACATGAACTAGGACTTTTACCTGGCATTGCTGGTACAATTAAGAGTGCAAGAAAAATACCTTCTTAAAAAGAATAAATAAAATAAGTGCAAATATATATAAAACAAAAAAATATAAGCGGCAAAAAGTAAAGTAAAATTAAAATTTTTAATACAGACTGCAGAAATTGGAAATGGAAATTGACAAAATTAAGTATAGTTCAAATTTAAAACGTGTACGTATACTGAATGCTTGATTTTTGAGTGTGCTGTTGGTAGACACTGTTGTCTATATTGCAACAAATTTTGGAATGGAGGAGCTGGAAGATTTTAAAAAAAAGGCTGACAGCAATGCAATCCAGGGCCACACTATTGTCAATAATGCAACGTGTTTATGAAACAAAGGAGTTGCAACATTTTGGAGAAAAAAAATGCAGACAGCAATGCAACCCAAGTAAGCCTACTTTTAACAGTGCATAGTTTTTTGCTAGAGCCTACACAGCTACTGAGAACAAGCTTGAACTTAATGAAGTAAGTAAACGAATAAACTGTCATCTGTGGGAACATCCCTGTCTCAGTTGAATGGTAGAAAGAAAGCTTAATGAAAACAAAATAAATAAATTCAAAGAACGTTTTGACTGTTATTGTTTGAAATTGGTTGATTCTCCTTCATCGCAGTTCTGTGAGTGCAATTGTTGCATAACTTTCTGTTAGTACGAAAGAGTTGTAATGTTCATTTTTGATGTAGTGTCTGAATAGTATATAGTGTTAGTGTAAAGTATGGATTTGGGATTCAGTCCCAGACCCAATTTGGAGAAGGCGCAGCCATTTTGTGGAAAAATCTGAATTGGATCAATAGGCTAAATTGTATTGATCCAATTCAAATTTACATATCATGTGCATTAATCATGTGCTAAACGTTATATGCATAACGTTTAGCACATGACTAATATGGTCTTAAACCTTTACATGTATTAATTAGCATATTACATGTTTAATGTATGGAGAATAGCATTTAGCATGTGGTTTAGTTAATGTGCTAAGCGTTAACTACATGACATTGCACCGACAATGTACATGAGCAACATGAATGACAGGCCGGTTGGGACGCATTCTCGCAGAGAGCAGTCCTGCTTGGTTGTTAAATTCAGACCGATTACAGGGCATAGGGATGTCACAGAGACCAGACTTTCTTTTATCAGAGCATTTCATTTATGATATATCTGTCGGGATTTAAATTAATTTTCACCAAATGAGCCCTGTGATGGCCTGGCAGCCTGTCCAGGGTGTCTTCCCGCCTGCTGCCCAGTGCCCAATGACTGCTGGGATAGGCTCCAGCATCCCTGACAGCAGGATAAGCGGTTTGGATAATGGATGGTTGGATTACCAAAATGGTAAACACCAAAATTCTGAAAATAAATTGCCTACCCTAGCTTGAAAGTGAATTCCATATGCTAGATACCAAATACATTTTGATTATGAGGATTTTTTTTCTACTGGGGATGCATTTGCAGAGTTTGGTAAAATCGGAAGGGAGTGTGATTCACGCAAACTTAAAAACTTTTTTATGTTATTTTTTTTTCTTGGACAGTTGTTTTTCCACAACTACCAACAATAATAATGAAGTATAGATTTATAGCTTTTACGAATTGTACGTTTCATTCATTTCTTGGAATGAAAGTGAGAAGGAGCAAGACAGAATACCTGTGTGAATGAGAGGGAAGACGATGGAATTGTGAGGATGCAGGGAGTGGCGGTGACGAAGGCGTATGAGTTTAAATACTTGGGGTCTACTGTCCAAAGTAATGGGGAGTGCAGAAGAGAGGTGAAGAAGAGAGTGCAGGCAGGGTGGAGTGGGTGGAGAAGAGGGTCAGGAGTGGATTGCAACAGAAGGGTACCAGCAAGAGTTAAAGGGAAGGTTTATAAGATGGTTGTGAGACCAGCTATGTTATGTGGTTTGGAGGCAGTGGCTCTGATGAAAAGACAGGAGGTGGAGCTGGAGGTGACAGAGTTGAAGATGCTAAGATTTTCACTGGGAGTGATGAAGAAGGACAGGATTAGGAATGAGTATATTAGAGGGACAGCTCATGTTGGGCAGTTTGGAGACAAAGCAAGAGAGGTAAGATTGAGATGGCTTGGGCATGTGTGGAGGAGAGATGCTGGGTATACTGGGAAAAGGATGCTGAATATGGAGCTGCCAGGGAAGAGGAAAAGAGGAAGGCCAAAGAGGAGGTTTATGGATGTGGTGAGAGAGGACATGCAGGTAGCTGGTGTGACAGAGGAAGATGCAGAGGACAGGAGGAAATGGGGATGGATGATCCGCTGTGGCGACCCCTAATAGAAGCAGCCGAAAGTAGTAATAGTAGATGAATTGTACAAACGTAGCTTTTATCAACTTATCAATAAATTTATGCACAAACCAAAAAGTACCAGATTTGACCAACATCTCTGGGAATACAAATAAAATGAATCAGGTATTTTTTTTTTGGCAGTCTAAGAATAAATGATGAATGCTGTGGTTTGTGCTGAATACACGTTGCACTGTCATTGTGTCCATTACACTGTGGTATATTTATGCAGCAATGACACGGTCGAGTGCATTCCATTAATAGCAAATGTCAATATCAATGCTATTGAATCCAGTAGTGGTTGTTTTGTTTTTGGTTTTTTTTTTTGCTGGTCAAGGCAGTAATTCAGATGTTTTTGATAAATGTGGCTATGTAGCCAAGTTGCCTGTTCAAGTACAGGTAGTCACTCATGTCTCTTTTTCTCTCCCATAATGGCATTCACTGATTACTCTGGCTTTCAGAAATGTGGGATTCCATATGACTTGCCTGTTGGTATAAGATGTGCTGCCTTCCCCCTCTGTTCTGAAGTCTAAATCATTACCTTTGATTGTGGCAAAAGGCTTTTGAATAAAAATACTATTTAAAAAAAAAATCAGAAGGAACAAATGCTCATATAAAACTCATTATTATGCTCCCCCCTTTTTTTTCTCCCCAATTGTACTTTGCCAATTTATTACCCCACTATTCTGAGCCGTCCCGGTTGTTGCTCCACCCCCCTCTGCCGATCCAGGGAGAGCTGCAGACTACCACATGCTTCCTCCAATACATGTGGAGTCACCATCTGCTTCTTTTCACCTGACAGTGAGGAGTTTTGCCAGGGGGACGTAGCACGTGGGAGGATCACGCTACCCCCCGCCAAACAGGCACCCTGATCGACCAGAGGAGGTGCTTATCCAGTGGCCAGGACACACACATACCCACATCCGGCTTCCCTACCGCAGACTTGGCCAATTGTGTCTGTAGTGACTTCCGACCAAGCCGGAGGTAACACAAGGATTCGAACTGGCGATCCCTGTGTTGGCAGACAATGGAATAGACCGCCACGCTACCCAGATGCCCCGTTATTGTGCTTTGATGAATATGATATTTTGATTTGGGAACATCCCTAATGCATAGGCATAAAAAGTATGCATGCATATCTTTCGTTGAATTATTTGGAATCCATGAGAACAAACCACAGTGGCACGGTGGTGTACCATTGCTCATTCTCAAAAGTTTGTGCCCATATTATGTGACAAGAATCTAGGCCTGTGGTGTGAGGCTGTGAAATGGAAATGGTGGTCCTTACCATTTCACTGTAGACCTTTTCCTATTGGCATGATTTTGACTGGTCATAACATGTAAGAACTGGTGATACATAGTTTGATGGCTTGTAAGAACTTGGTTTGCTGTTTTAAAGTGGTAAGAAAGAAGTGCAACCCCCGAATCTGATCGGGATTTGCCAGGCGACATGTTACCCATATCGCTTGCCCTTATAGAAAATGAATTGGGTCTGGCATGCACGACTAAGCATGCGTGCTGTATGATGATCATCAGTAGATTCTACACCTTGGGCCTAAACTGTAGATTGCTGTGGCTATAATGCACTCTGTGTGAGAGACAATCACGCTCTCAATAAACCCTGTTTTTTCATCATCCAAGTAATTACAGTTTACATTATCTTATTGTTCACTAGTAGTCGTTGCTAGAGCCATAGACTGTGATGAGAACAGATGTGTAGGCCTGCAGATTAATAAGAAGTAAATTCATTTTTGCATCGGAAATGATCCTTTCTATAATTCAGGACACATACAAACTATCGCCGTATTCTGTAGGCTATGAAATTAGGTTAACAGGCAATTAGGACAGTCATTTAATGCTAGACTAGAACATTCCCTGTCAGATTGTGGCAAAAACAATAACTGGACATGTATAGGCCTATACCTTGGATTGCCCAAGTGTTATCAAAGATAGACTTGTGCCAGATCTAATCACAACATTTCGTTTTATGTTCAGTCACTATACTCTACAAAACTTGCTCATCTTAGTAGGAGAGGATCAGCTATCAAGAAAGGCTGTTCTCTAAAGATTCAGCACCACTGCTGCACAAAAGGCAAACCTACTGACTAGACTTGTGTCACAGCAGCAGCCAGAGTCTGATTAAAATGCTTACACATCATTAATCAAACTACACATTTATTACAGGTGCTAACAATGCAACAGCAGAGTAAAGAGACTTGAGTTAAGAGTAAACGCTATAGTCCTCAATATTTTGGGGAGACAATCTGCTGAAGCTGGGATATATATATATATATGTATATGTGTGTGTGTGTGTGTGTGTGTGTGTGTGTGTGTGTGTGTATGTAGCGTTTTGTTTTGTTTTTTCCTGGAAACCATCAGTGGTGTTGATAAACGTGCTCAACAAATGAGGAGCGGAATATTAAGATAGATGTAGGGAAAAAAAACATTTCAGTATTTGTACTGAAATGTAGTAAAGTTTTGTTCCCTACATCTATCTTAGTATATATATATGAGAGATTGCTTGGGACTCTGGGAAGCTTAGCTTGAAATTGGAACTGTCCCAGCCAAACCAGGATACCGAATTGCAGGACTTGCTCCGTGCCTGAACACATCTTCAGTGACACTGTTTCCTCACACCTGATGTCCGTTATTCCCTCTGTTACTGTCTTCCCATGACATTGAACTCCTCACCCTCCCAGTCATTCCTCTGTGAGAGACCTTCAATTCCTTCCCATTTCCTCTTTGCATTTGATTCCCTTCCCACCCCTGTTTCTACCTTGTCTCCTCATGTAATCCCCTGCTTCTTATATCGCCTCCGACCTTTGTGGAGCTATTCCCTTCTTGCCCTGGCTCCCATGAACCCAGGATGTGCATTTGTGAAGGGATCAGGGGCGTGATGAATTGGACAAGGCCCATGACCAGGGGAACCATGGATTCAGTTGCCCAGTAATCCATTTAAGACGTGAAGATGCCTCAGTCACCTTACAAAGCCTGTGAGTTATTGCCTGCCAGCTTGGATCTGACAAGTACGGTGTGGCACAACTTGCTATCCAAGGGTTTTTGCTTTTCTTCTTCTCTCACACCCTTTTTTCACTACCAGAACTTATTTTCCCACGAGATAAGACTTTGACTAGCTTCAGTCCTTTCGATTTTGTCAATGAGATCACAATATGCTCCTGAAATGTAGCTGGGACATTGGTTTTGACTGTGTGAGACTTAATGAAAGTCCTCTGTCACAAGGGGCTTGAGGAGCATTTAAGAAGTTATAAACTTGATTTAAAGTATAATTTGGGACAAGACTTAATCTTGAATAACAGCACCACTTCTTTACTTTGCACTTGTTTAAAAAAAAATCTCTGCTCTCCTATATGCATATATATGGGACCAAGAACACGATGCATCAACGTATGTGCGTGTTATTTATAGTTCACAACCTACCCCACAAATGAAAAACAAGTCCTGTTTTACCACAGACATTTGAAAAAATAAATGGCAAGTTTTCACACCAGTGATTTTCAATAAATCATTTTGAGTCGTTGACAGAATAGATTACGCCACTCAAGTGTAAGCACTTTTTGTGCCTACATGTTGATGCAAGCAAACAATGCAATGTAATGACTGAAATCAATGCTGTTGTTCCATCCCAGTTCACACATTGGAGGTTTCCTGAACTTTGAATGAAGGCACACAATTTCGGTCTTTGTGAGATTATTTTCTTTGTGTCCCTGTTAATTTGCTGTCATTCCAAGGAATGTGGGTGATAAAATGTCATGTTTCCATTGATTGGGAGCTTGCATTTGTATGTTGCACAAATGTTGACTTGATTTTATATTTTACGCTAGGAGGTTTCTTAGTGGCTCAACCAGTTAACACATCGACCCAAATCTGACTCAGGATCTGTGCTACATGTCTACCTCTCTCTCTCCACTCTTGGCTGTCTTGTCTTTTACTTTCTTTCAAAGTTATATTTCACAGTCCCATCTAGTCTTGTTCTATCTTGTAAAGCAAAGTCTACCAAACGATGATCATAAAAAGTAGTTCACACGTCCAACTCTGTTGTTGGCCATGGGAATATCTCCCGCAGATTTGATGTTACCTATATACAGTGGGTATATAGTTTTGAAATCCATCATGAAAATGGTACTAAAAAAATTTGAGTATGGATAGACTGTGCTGAGAGCTCCCTTTGGGATCAATATTTTATTTTTTTTGTAGATATTTTTTTTCTCCTTTCAGGAAGACAGCTTTTGGACTTTGACAGCCAACACCTGAGTGCATGAGATCACACCCTCACATTACAATCCAGGTTCTTTTAAAAGGCTCTACCAAAACCATCTGTTTTCAGGGAGAGTCCTGGGAAAGAAAGGAAGGAGGGGAGAGCCAGGAGGTTATACAGATATACGCACGATACAGCGCCAGAAGAAAAAAAAAGATGAAGAGAGGCAAACCAGGACAGACAGGCAGGGTAAGCGAAGGAAGGAGGGGGAAAAAAGCCACAATGAAGTAAAGGAAGGCATGGAGAAACACAAAGTGACAGTCAGTGAGACACAGACACAGTCAGTGTGTGTCTCCATCTCTGTCACTACCAGCTTATTTCATCCCAAAGGCAGAGGAGCATTTCATAACCATTCCCTCAATTTCAGTCCCTGTGGGGATTTCACCTGGCATGCCCCTCTGTTGTAACCTCTGGGCTGTGCCAGGGGGCATCATGTGTCTGGCTTTGTAGTGATGCTGGTCAGACATTAGTTACAGTCAAGGCATTAGCTCTGTGTGTCAGATGAGTGGGCTGTCAGGGGGCCTGTCAGGGCATGTCCTTCCCGGTCTATAGCTCCTCAGGTTAGCTTGACACATCCCCATCACCTGAGCAACCTCAGAGTGGGCAGAATGGTACGGGATATGTTGAAAGGTGTACATGGACACGTAAAAGAGAGAGGATGTAATGATGGCTACCGTCTTTGTCTGGAGATAAATATGGCGCTCTAGATGAATCAAACAGTTGAATGGTGTTGTAATCATTTCTGTTTTGCATAGTTACACATCGTTTTGCCCTCTATCTTTTCCCCCTTCCAAACAGCTCGGGTTCTCTTTGCAATGCAGAGGATTCTACCGCCTGCCTCTTCAATCCCGGTTTATTATCCTAAATCATATTATGCCAGTCCTTCATTTGATTCTGTATATAAAAGCTGAAGTTTCACTTTCTCCCTGCTCCATAAAATCTATGTCGGAAAGGATATCCAGCAGTTTTATCACTGTTGTAATATTTAGATACAGTCCCTGACGGCTGCATTGGTTGTGATATCAGAGACATGATCTAGGCTGAGTCCCTGGTCATACTGGTCATCTCTTGGAAATTCAGTTAGGAGTGACTATTTATTTTTTGTTTTGGATTTTCCCCCCTTTTTCTCTCCAATTTTATCCGGCCAATTACTGCACTCTTCCGAGCTGTCCCGGTCGCTGCTCCACCCCCTCTGCCGAGCCGGGGAGGGCTGCAGACTACCACATGTCTCCTCCGATACATGTGGAGTCGCCAGCCGCTTCTTTGCACCTGACAGTGAGGAGTTTCACCAGGGAGACATAGCACGTGGGAGGATCACGCCATTCCTTCCAGTTCCCCTCCCCCCTGAGCAGGCGCCCCGACCGACCAGAGGAGGCGCTAGTGCAGCGACCAGGACACATACCCCACATCCAGCTTCCCACCCGCAGACACTGCCAATTATGTCTGTAGGGATGCCCGACCAAGCCAGAAGTAACACGGGGACTTGATATGGCAATTCCCGTGTTGGTAGGCAACGGCATAGACCGCCATGCTACCTGGACACCCTAGGAGTGACTTTTTAGTCAAAATGTTTTCAGTGGCTTGTTTTGAAAAGTGGAGAAATAATGACTGGCAGTTTCTAAAATCATGTAATCATGGGTATCAGTTATTATATAATTTTCCTCACAGGCTTCATCTTGGGAATTTTTGGACAAAGGACCACTGCTAGATTGAGCTTTGGAATGGCATTAGGGTGGGTACAGAAAAAACTACAAAAAAAAGGAGCCCAGGTAGTAAGAAAATGAAATTATCCAGAAAAGATGCAATCAGGGAATATTGTGTTCATGGATCTTACTGATTTAGCTTTGATACAGTGACATCATATACTGATTTCTAATTGCAGTGCTGTAAGATTTCTTTACGCACAAGCAAATTTCCTGCATTATTGTGTGTTTAGTTTTAAGGTGGTTTAATTCTGGTTCTATCCTGTATCCAATGCTACTGTTTTCCGTACTGCTCAGAGAAAAATGTGCCACTAATAATGGATTTTCCAGACTGTGACAGTGGCATTGTGTGTGCGTGTATATATATATATATATATATATATATATATATATATATATATGTGTGTGTGTGTGTGTGTGTGTGTGTGTGTGTGTGTGTGTGTGTGTGTGTGTATGTATGTATGTATGTATGTATGTATGTATGTATATGTGTATATGTATGTATGTATGTATGTAGTGTGTGTGTGTGTGTGTGTGTGTGTGTATATACACACATACATACATACATACATACATACATACACTCACACACACACACAGAAAGAGAGAGAGAGAGAGAGACCCAAATGAGCAGACCAAATTGGACAAGTTTGTCACTAACCGACATACAGCGCCAATAGGTCCAGGGTGTAGCAAGGCCTTGTCAAGAAGTTTCCCCATGCTGACATCACCAGTAAACATCACAGACAGATCCAGTGGAACTGCTGGACTGTTTAATTGCATTCATGAATTAAAGATAGGCGTTATTTGTAGTGTGTGGAGCTTTTTTTCCCCCCTGCTTACTCTTCACCCATGTGTTTTATTTTTAGAATCAGAGGTTGCCTCCCAGCATGAAAATGAAAAGGGATGTGATTGGTTGTGCTGTGTGTTTGTCTTAATAATAGATATGGCAAGAGAGACGATTTTGACCTGAAGATTGTTCATAAGCTTCAAACAAAAGGTTCTCGGAAGGTCATTCAAGGACAGATATTCATGAACAGCATAGACCTTGTACTTTGCATCCTGTGCTTTTAAATGTATGTGCATCTGATTAAGCTATGTCAGCTCATGGGGTTCAGACTTAGTTCTAAGCAAGCTATTGAAGTGTATTTCTGTTACAGGTAAATCTCTCCCTTATATTTGTTCTGAGATAGCTCATTTAAGCCTTAATAATTTAGTCTTATTCGGTGAGATTCCTGCAAAGGGCTTTACATTGCCTTTACCCTCTTTCAAGCATCCATTTGGTAACATGAGTTACATTCACATGGCAATGTGCAGTACGAGAATATCTCAGCCAAACATTTGCACCAATTAATTAAGGAAACAGATGGCTTGGACTAAGAAAGATAATATACTGGTGCAGAAAGGTTTAGAAACTGTAATTATGCTAAAAAATGAAAAAATAAATAAAAAAACTTACGGACATCTGCCCTAAAATAAACTATATTGCAAATTCTTACTACATTTGTTTATTTTCCTAGTCAAATGACTAAAGCTTTGGTTGATTTAATCTAACTTGTGTGATATTACAGTCAAATCAGTTGGAAAGGTCTGGTGAACTATTGCTAGATACTGTTAACTAGATACATTGCCCTAAACTAAAAGGAGTGCAATGCTAAAGTCCTAAATGTACACCATGTACAGTATACACATGCAAATTAACTTGTTTTTTTAAATAGTTTTTATTGGTGAAAAACATAAACAAACAGTAACAGATGAAGTGGTGGCGAGTGTACCCAAGGAGGAGAGAGTGGTGATTGGAGCGGACTTCATTGGACAAGTTGGTGGAGGGAACAAGGGTGACGAGGAGGTGATGGGTAGGTATGATGTCGAGAGGAATGTGGAAGGACAGATGGTGGTGGATTTTGCAAAAAGGATGGAAATGGCTGTGGTGAATGCATATTTCAAGAAGATGGAGGAACAAAGGCTGACGTATAAGAGTGGAGTAAGGTGCACACAGGTGGACTCTATCTTATGCAGGAGGTGTGATCTGGAAGGGATTGGAGACTGCAAGGTGGTGACAGGGGAGAATGTATATATTGGCAGCATCGAATGGTGGTCTGTAGGATGACCTTGGAGATCAAGAAGAGAAAGAGAGTGAAGGCAGAGCCAAGGATCAAATGGTAGAAGTTGAAGAAGGAAGACTTTTGTGTGGAGTTCAGTAAAAAGTTGGTGCAGGCACTTGGTGGTAGTGAAGAGTTGCCAGATGTCTGGGCAACCACCGCAGAAATAGTAAGGGAGACAGCTAAGAAGGTACTTGGTGTGTGATCTGGACAGAGAAAGTAAAACAAGGAGACTTGGTGGTGGAATGAGGAAGTACAGCAACGTATACAGAAGAAGAGGCTGGCAAAGAAGAAGTGGGATAATCAGAGAAATGAAGAAAGTAGACAGAAGTACAAGGAGATGCGTTGTAAAGCAAAGAGAGGTGGCAAAGGCAGAGGTATATGGTGAGTTGTATGAGAGGTTGGACACTAAGAAAGGAGAAAAGGACTTTTCCAGGACTTTGGCTAGACAGAGGGACCGAGCTGGGAAGGATGTGCAGCAGGTTGGGACGATAAAATATAGAGATGGAAATGTGCTGCTGATAAGTGGGGAGAGTTCGTTGAGAAGATGGAAGGAGTACTTTGAGGGGATGATGAATGAAAAAAATGAGAGAGCGAGAAGGTTGGATGATGTGGGGATGCTAAATCAGGAAGTGCGGTGGATTAGCAAGGAGGAAGTGAGGGTGGCTATGAAGAGGATTAAGAGTGGAAAGGCGGTTGATTCAGATGACATATACCTGTGGAGGCATGGAGGTGTTCAGGAGAATATATGAATATATACGGTCCAAATATTGACGATCCAAACTTTTTCTGTAAAGTGTTTGATTTAATTCCAGATCTCAGTATCACCAATCTGTTAATGGGAGGTTGTTTTAACTGTTACCTTGACCCATATCTTGATAGGCTCTCCTCCTGCAGCCCACCTGCCATTACATCTGTCCAAACGTTAAATAACCTAATAAAATCAAACATTAAATAACCTAAATAAAGAAATATGGCTGACATCTGCAGACTACAACACCCAACGGACAGAGACTATTTGTTTTTCTCTCACATCCATAAGTCATATACAAGAATCGATTATTTTCTAGTAGATGCAAAATTAGTATCTAACATTGATCATACTAAGTATCATTATATATTAATATCAGATCATAGTCCAGTATCACTAAAACTGAAGCTTGATTTGCCCAAACAAATTTATTATTGCCGCTTTCACCCATGGTTGCTCACAGACCAAGTGTTTATTAAGTATATGGCAACACGGTTCAAGGAGTTCCTTAAGACTAATGATACTGGGGAGGTGTCAGATTCCATACTCTGGGAGACCCTCAAAGTAGTAATGAGAGGTTATATAAATTAATTTGAAGCCTCCAAAAAAAGGGAATGGTGCCATTGGTTGGTGGAGATTGAAAATATACTCCCAACTTTTGAACAGTCCTACAGGAACTTGCTTCTACAAGAAGATTATAGTGAGATGTTGACGTTAAAATATGAGTGGAACTGTATTCTCAGTGGAAACATTAGCAAACTCTTACTCAAGCTCAGACAGCGACATTTCGAGTTGGGCAACAAACCGGAGAGGCTGTTGGCCAGACAATTAAAGGAGCACAGGCAGGCCATGCAATTCACAAAATTGAATCCAAAACAGGTGATTTGTTAATTAACCATAGAGAAATAAACAACCATAATTATACACAGCTAAGTCTCAGGCCACTAGTGTAGACTTTGCCAGCTTCTTCAACTCTCTCAATTTGCCAAAACTGGATGAGTCAGCTAGGTTAGAATTAGATTCAGATTTTTCGGAGAACAAATTAATAGATGCAATCAAAACGTTTTCCTCCAGTAAAATGTCAGGCCCAGATGGGTTTGGCTGTGAATTTTTCAAAGTATTTCATAAGACACTTGCCCCATTTTACTCAGGATAATTAGTAACTCCATTAAAAATATCAGATTGCCTAAGTTCCTAAACGAGGCAAATATATGTATATTGATAAAAAAAAGGTAAGGAGGAAATGGAACCTGGAATTTATAGACCAATCGCTCTCCTCAACTTTGATCAAAAGTTGGCTACAAAAATACTAGCTAACAGATTGGGGAGACATATTTCATCAATTATACACCCTGACCAAACAGGGTTTATCCCAGGTAGATTCTCATTTTGGAATGTAAGTAGACTTTTGAACAATTTATATACCAACCAGGTCGGGGAATCTGGAATGGCCATCTTGTCCCTCGATGCCGAAAAAGGCATTTCATGAGATAGAGTGGCCCTGTATGTTTGCAAAACTTCAAAGATTTGGGTTTGGGGAATCCTTTACTGCATGGGTCAATATTTTGTATCTCTGGCGCCCGGGTAGCGTAGCGTTCTATTCCGTTGCTTACCAACATGGGGATCTTCAGTTCGAATCCCCATGTTACCGCCGGCTCGGTCAGGCATCCCTACAGACACAATTGGCTGTGTCTGCGGGTGGGAAGCCGGGTGTGGGTATGTATCCTGGTTGCTCCACTAGTGCCTCCTCTGGTTGGGTGAGGCGCCTGTTCAGGGGGAACTGGGGGAAATAGTGTGATCCTCCCACGCTACCCCCCCCCCTGGTAAAACTCCTCACTGTCAGGTGAAAAGAAGTGGCTGGTGACTCCACATGTATCACAGGAGGCATATGGTAGTCTGCAGCCCTCCCTGGATTGGTAGAGGGGGTGGAGCAGTGACCGGAATGGCTCGAAAGAGTGGGGTAATTGGCCAAGTACAATTGGGGAGAAAAATGGGGAAACACCCCCCCCCCCAAAAAAAGCTCTATCTCTGCCCATCATCCTCTATCCTCACCAACAGTGACAGATCTGGACCTTTTGACTTACAACGTGGGATTAGACAGGGGGACCCTCTATCTCCCTTACTTTTCGACATAGCCCTTGAGCCCCTTGCAATAAGAATAAGGAATCATTCCAGTATCAGAAGTATTAAGATAGGAAACCTGGAAAGCCATGTGAGCATTTATGCTGATGATACATTGATATATCTGACTGACCCAGAAGCCTCTGTTCCTCCCTTGTTAGATTTTGTTAAATCATTTGGCAAACTCTCTGGTTACACAATTAATTGGGGTAATAATTAGTTCATGCCACTATCGGGACAGTATAGACTCAGATTTCCTTAATGCACTACCATTTACACTAATGTATGATCATGTGACATATCTAGGGCTCATAATGCCACAAAATCCCAAACTACACAAACTTTACCCATCCGTTTTCCCATTGTGTGATAGATGCAAAGTTGCACAAGGTTCTCCCGCGCATCTTTTCTGGCTCTGTCCTCATTTACACAAATTTTGGTGTAAGGTATTCCAGTGGTTCTCTGGAATCTATGAAAGGGACATTCCTACTGATCCAGAACTGGCGCTCTTTGGATGCTCAGAAACTGCTTTAAGCTATACACATGAGGAACAATTGGTGTCGATGGTTGGCATGACAGCTGCCAAAAAAATGATCCTAACAGATTGGAAATCACCTACACCCCGCTGCTTTCAGAAATGGCTCAATGAAATTATCATAATCATATAGATGGAGAGAATACGCTTCCATAAATCTTAAGCACCCAATAGATTATTGAGCATATGGGGTCCATTCATTGACTATCTCAAAGAAAAATAATTTTTAATTACAGTCTGTAGTGATGCAACCCGGTACTCTTTACCTTTTTATCTATACTCTTGTGATACATGACTGTGTAATTCCTTGAAAACTGCTGTGAACCAAGTTCTATTTATATACCTTATATATGTCTGGCAGCCCTTTTTTCCCTTTTTTCCTTTTTGTTGTTGTTTTTGTTTCTTGTCTGTTAATTTGTGTTTTATTTTGTTTTATCTTGTTTACATGTGTCTTGAATATAAAACTGAAAAACTGAAAATAAAATATTTAAAAAAAGAAAAATTGTTAAACTAGAACAAATTCAAGTATAAAATGAAAATGTATGAAACCTCATCTTCAACTTGTTCCTATTTGGACATGAGGTTAAGGAGTACATTGATCGGGGTCCACTATAGGCCAATAATATGTAGAAACATAGGCAATCAATCAGGAGGAGGAACAGATTAAAATAGGATACAAAAGGTTGCCACTTTTTTAGAAAGTGCCTTCTCTAAGTGTAAATTTAATCTCCCGCCCCCGTCCGTTTTTCTCCCCAGTTGTACCGAGCCAATTACCCCACTCTTCCATGCTGTCCCGGTCATTGCTGCACCCCCTCTGCCAAGCCAGAAAAGGCTGCAGACTACCACATGTCTCCTCCGATACATGTGGAGTCACCAGCCGCTTCTTTTCAGCTGACAGTGAGGAATTTCGCCAGGGGGACGTAGCGCATGAGAGGATCACGCTATACCTCTCGATTCCCCCTCCCCCCTGAACAGGCGCCCCCGCCAACCAGGGGAGGTACTAGTGCAGCGACCAGGACACATACCCACATCCGGCTTCCCACTCGCCAATTGTGTCTGTAGGGACGCCCGACCAAACCAGAGGTAACACGGGGATTTGAACCGGCGATCCCCATGTTGGTAGGCAATGGAATAGACCACTACACTGGACTCCCTAGAAACTTAATCTTTTCTAGATGCAAAAATGACATCACATCTCTCAGCCAGACAGAGAATGGGGGGAGTAGATGATTTCCAGGTTAGGAGTAGGAGTGCCTGGCTAGAAGTGTTGCGAAAGCATCATGTCAGCGTCGTTGGAATTTTAAGGGAGGGGCTCCACTAGGACCCTGACAATGGCCAGTAACAGGCAAGGCAGTACATTGTTATTCAACAACATTGAGAATACTTCGAAAATAGGAAGACTTTCTGGCAAACTCGAGCGTCCTGACGAGGTTGGCTTTTGTGATTTCTTGATTGCATCATCCTAGCACCCTAAGATTATCCCCTTTGTCGGAGACTCTGGCCCCGTGTAAACAGTGAACCAAGGCTGGCGAAGCTAATCTGATAGTGTGGGTAATGGGAGCATAGCAGTACTCTCCGACTTAAACAGATACAAAAGGGCAAGAAAAAAAAAAACAGCACTGTGGAGGTGGATTTTCTGTAGGGGTTTACTCCCATAACCTATTCCTCTGCCGAGGTATCCACTAGGCAGTGGCACTACTTAACCCATAGCTGGGGGCTGGTTCGTGGGCTTTAGGGAATATCCACACACAGGTGGGCCTGCATACTACATGTCTAGGGGCCAGAGTTCCTCCGAGTCCCTTGTAGTTCAGCCAGCATCCAAGGTGTGCCCAGTTACCATGTGTCACCATGAGGAGGCACTACATAGGGCTTGCTGTTGGAGAGGCTTTGTACTGGCAGGGAGAGACTTACGTGCTCAGCTCTGCTGTTCGCATTTCTGCTTGCCAGCGGTGAAGGTTGAGAGTGAGACGTGACAGGCACAGAACACTACAACAACACACTAGACGCTTCACAACAACCCCACTTCTTACACAAGAATGTCAGACACACTAAAAGACATTACTAAAAGAACTGGGATCTGGTATAAAGTACCTTTCACAATTGTATATCTGCTGTTTTGGCCCACAGTAATGTTTGAGAGCGTGAGCTTGGATCCTGTTGTTCACCAATATTGCTACCTCTCTGGTTCTAGTATTAAATTTATAATTAAACACCTGGCTTATCCAAGGTTTTTGTAGTCTGATCCACTTTTTTAAATGAGTTTCCTTTAGGAACATAAAATCAGCCTTCAAGTTTTTAAGGTGAGTAGAAATCTTGGAGCATTGAACTGGACAGTTCATTGATTTAACATTCCCTGAAATTAGTCTAAATGAATGGTCCCTCATACTACCAGAGTTAGTGGGTATAGAAATCGTTATTTAGATTGGAGTTGATTTGGTCGGCATAAAAGCAGTGTAGGAAATAACACCTGAGCCAACCCCCTACATAGACCAGTGTAAAGCTGTGTGGACACCATGAATACACAGATAAAGAAGCCAGAGGGAAGAAAGAAAAAAAAAGGGGGGGGCATATGAGGAACAAATTAACCCACAATGAAGACAACAAAAACACAAGACAATCCCATCCTAGGTTCTCTTTCACAAATAAAGGTATACATTGAAAGACCACTGGTGCATCCACTCTCGAAATAGCCTAATCTAGAACTGACAGGTAAGCATTTCCAACCACTGAAAGCATGGCTTTATAAGGTTTTGGGTGTAACAAAACAAATCACTATAAACATGTTATGACGAGTTATATGTGACACAGAAGCAGCAAGGACACATAGTTCAGTCACTGCCACTGAAGAGAGGGACTGATAAAGGGATCAGAGTAGAGCAAATTTGAGAGCTACAGTTAAAAACAGTTTGGAATAGAAGAACGAGATCCGAAATGAGGGTGAAAAACTCAGATGCCTAAAACCAGAATCATTAAGAGTTTAGTCCATTTGGTGTCGAGTAAACACCTTGCAAAATAATTCAGATTACACTATTTAACTAAATAGCAGAGCTCTGATATACACATTAGGTAGCCACCATACAGGCTTGTTGCCAGACTCCATCTACTACTACTACTTACGGCTGCTCCCGTTAGGGGTCGCCACAGCGGATCATCCGTTTCCATTTCTTCCTGTCTTCTGCGTCTTCCTCTGTCACACCAGCCACCTGCATGTCTTCCCTCACCACATCCATAAACCTCCTCTTTGGCCTTCCTCTTCTCCTCTTCCCTGGCAGCTCCATATTCAGCATCCTTCTCCCAATATACTCAGCATCTCTCCTCCACACATGTCCAAGCCATCTCAATCTTGCCTCTCTTGCTTTGTCTCCAAACCGTCCAACCTGAGCGGTCCCTCTAATATAATTGTTCCTAATCCTGTCCTTCTTCGTTACTCCCAGTGAAAATCTTAGCATCTTCAACTCTGCCACCTCCAGCTCCGCCTCCTGTCTTTTCGTCAGTGCCACTGTCTCCAAACCATATAACATAGCTGGTCTCACAACCATCTTGTAAACTTTCCCTTTAACTCTTGCTGATACCCTTCTGTCGCAAGTCACTCCTGACACACTTCTCCACCCACTCCAACCTGCCTGCACTCTCTTTTTCACCTCTCTACTGCACTCCCCGTTACTTTGGACAGTTGACCCCAAGTATTTAAACTCAAATGCCTTTGTCACCTCCACTCCTTGCATCCTGACCATTCCACTGTCCTCTCTCTCATTCACGCATAAGTATTCCGTCTTGCTCCTACTGACTTTCATTCCTCTTCTCTCCAGTGCATACCTCCACCTCTCCAGGCTCTCCTCCACCTGCACCCTACTCTTGCTACAGATCACAATGTCATCCGCGAACATCATCGTCCATGGAGACTCCTGCCTGATCTTGTCCGTCAACCTGTCCATCACCATTGCAAACAAGAAAGGGCTCAGAGCCGATCCTTGATGTAATCCGACCTCCACCTTGAACCCATCTGTCATTCCAACCGCACACCTCACCATTGTCACACTTCCCTCATACGTATCCTGCACCACTCCTACATACTTCTCTGCAACTCACGACTTCTTCATACAATACCACACCTCCTCTCTCGGCACCCTGTCCTGTCATATGCTTTCTCTAAATCCACAAAGACACAATGTAACTCCTTCTGGCCTTCTCTATACTTCTCCATTAACATTCTCAAAGCAAACATCACATCTGTAGTGTGCTTTCCTGGCATGAAACCATACTGCTGCTCGCTGATCGTCACCTCTCCTCTTAACCTAGCTTCTATTACTTTTTCCCAAATCTTCATGCTGTGGCTGATCAACTTTATACCTCTGTAGTTGTTACAGTTCTGCACATCGCCCTTGTTCTTGAAAATCGGTACCAGTATGCTTCTTCTCCACTCCTCAGGCATCCTCTCACTTTCCAGGATTGTGTTAAACAATTTAGTTAAAAACTCCACTGCCATCTCTCCTAAACATCTCCATGCCTCCACAGCAATGTCATCAGGACCAACTGCCTTTCCATTCTTCATCCTCTTCATAGCGGCCCTCACTTCCTCCTTGCTAATCCGCTGAACTTCCTGATTCACTATCCCTACATCATCCAACCTTCTCTCTCTCTCATTTTCTTCATTCATCAGCCCCTCAAAGTATTCCTTCCACCTTCTTAGCACACTCTCCTCGCTTGTCAGCACATTTCCATCTCTATCCTTGAATGCCCTAACTTGCTGCACATCCTTTGCAGCTTGGTCCCTCTGTCTAGCCAATCGGTACAAGTCCTTTTCTCCTTCCTTAGTGTCTAATCTGTCATACAACTCACCATACGCCTTTTCCTTTGCCTTTGCCACCTCTCTCTTTGCTTTACGCTGCATCTCCTTGTACTCCTGTCTACTTTCTTCATCTCTCTTACTATCCCACTTCTTCTTTGCCAACCTTTTCCTCTGTATAATTTGCTGTACTTCCTCATTCCACCACCAAGTCTCCTTGTCTTCCTTCCTCTGTCCTGATGACACACCAAGTACCTTCCTAGCTGTCTCCCTCACTATTTCTGCAGTGGTTGTCCAGCCATCTGGCAACTCTTCACTACCACCCAGTGCCTGTCTTAACTTCTCCCTGAACTCCACACAACAGTCTTCCTTCTTCAACTTCCACCATTTGATCTTCGGCTGTGTCTTCACTCGCTTCCTCTTCTTGGTCTCCAAAGCCATCCTACAGACCACCATCCGATGCTGCCTAGCTACCTTCTCCCCTGTCACCACCTTGCAGTCTCCAATCCCTTTTAGATGGCGCCTTCTACATAAGATATAGTCCACCTGTGTGCACTTTCCTCCACTCTTGTATGTCACCCTGTGTTCCTCCCTCTTCTTGAAATATGTATTCACCACAGCCATTTCCATCCTTTTCGCAAAATCCACCACCATCTGTCCTTCCACATTTCTCTTCTTGACTCCATACCTTCCCATCACCTCCTCATCACCTCTGTTCCCTTCACCAACATGTCCATTGAAGTCGGCTCCAATCACCACTCTCTCCTCCTTGGGTACCCTCTCCACCATGTCGTCCAACTCACTCCAGAATTCTTATTTTTCATCCATCTCACACCCAACTTGCGGGGCATATGCGCTGATAACATTCAGCAATAAACCTTCAATTTCCAGCTTCATACTCATCACTCTGTCTGACACTCTGTTCACCTCCAGCACGCTCTTGACATACTCTTCCTTCAGAATTACCCCTACCCCATTACTCCTCCCATTCACACCATGGTAGAAGAGTTTGAACCCACCTCCGATACTCCTGGCCTTACTCCCCTTCCACCTGGTCTCTTGCACACACAGTATGCCTACCTTTCTTCTTTCCATCATGTCAGCCAGCTCTCTCCCTTTACCAGTCATAGTGCCAACATTCAAAGTTCCAACTCTCACCTCCACATGCCTACCCTTCCTCCTCTCTAGCTGCCTCTGGACATGCTTTCCCCATCTCCTTCTCCTTCGCCCAACAGTAGCATAGTTTCCACCGACACCCTGCTGGTTAACAGTACCGGTGGCGGTCATTGGTAACCCGGGCCTCGACCAATCCGGTATGTAAGTCTTATTTATGATCTGCATATTTGATTTGGCAAAGATTTTACGCCGGATGCCCTTCCTGACGCAACCCTCCCCATTTGTCCGGGCTTGGGACCGGCACTAAGGATGCACTGGCTTGTGCATCCTCAGTGGCTGGGTTTGTTGCCAGACTCCATCTATAAAGGCTTAATATTGTCTGGCCAATAAGCAGATCAATTAGAAAACATTGATTAACAACTAGACTGTAAACACGGATCAGGTGGAATTATATTCAGAGTTAAAGTGAGCGCTGGCCACGATATAAAAATTTTAGTGTATGAAACCAGGCCTGGGGAGTTTGGAAATTGGAAGTGGAAGTAGAAGCCCAAAGTGAATATTCTTTCTCTATGGCTTTGATGTCATTGAAGGTTGTACGTCTCGTCTTAGGGCCAGGCATGCACTGAAGTCAGGGTAGAGAGAGATCTTGTGCCCACAGAAATGCAGATCTGCGTACATTGTCCTTCAGAGTTTATTGTTCATTGTTCAAGACTCTGATAGCCCGTGGGAAGAAAGTCTTCCTCAGTGTCTCAGGGTGTGATTTGTGGCAGTGCAGGTGTTTGCCTGATCGCAGCCGCAGAAACAATCCATTGCTGGCATAATGGAGGTCCTTTACTATCCTCCTAGCTCTACTTACGCACCTCCTGTTGTATAGGCTCTGCAGGAAGGGTAGCGCAGTACCTGCAGAGCGCTCAGCTGATTGCACAATCCTCTGCAGGGCCCTCCTGTCCTACCAGGCAGTTAAGCTCCCTGTCAGGATGCTCTGCACTGCAGCAGAGTAGAAGGATAGCATGACTTTCTATGAAACATTAAATTTCCTCAGTTGTCTGAGGTGATACAGGCGTGGTCTTGCTTTTGCTGTCACAGTGTCAATATGTGTAGTTCAAGTCCTCAGTAATGTGCAGACCGAGATACTTAAAAGCTGCCTTTCTACTGGAGTCCCACTAATTTCTAGTGGGGTGCAAGACCTCTGACACTTCCTGGCATAGTCCACAATCAGTTTTTTAGTTTTCTCGGCATTCAGGGAGAGGTGATTGGCCTGGCACCACTGTGACAGGCCTACCAGGACTGTGTAGCGACAGACAGGTCAGAGTGCCCATGATGACCCCTGTCCACCATCAAAAACACCTTCAACGGGCATGCGAGCGTTGGAACTAGACCTTGGAGCAGTGGAAGAAGGTCGCCTCGTCCAGCAAGTCCCATTTTCTTTTAGATCGCATGGATGGCTGTGTACATGTGCGCTGTTCACCTGGGGAAGTGATGGTAACCAGGATGCACTGTGGGAAGACAACAAGTCGGTGGAGGGAGTGTTATGCACTGGGCAATGTTCTGCAGGGAAATCCTGGGTTTGGCCATTCATGTGGACATCAATCTAACATGTACCACCTACCTAAACATCGTTGCAGACCAGATACAGCCCTTCATGGCAATGATATTCCCTGATGGCAGTGGCCTCTTTCAGCAGGATTATGCACCCTGCCACACTGCACAGACTGTTCAGGAATGGAGAACATCATGAAGTGTTCAAGGTGTTGCCCTGCCCTCCACATTCTCCAGATCTCAATCCAGTTGAGCATCTGTAGGATGTGATGGACCGACAAGTCCGATCCACGGCAGCTCCACCTTGCAACTTACAGGACTTGAAGGATCTGCTGCTAATGTTTTGGTGCCAGATACCAGAGGACACCTTCAGGTGTCTTTTAGAGTCCATGCCTCGGTGGGTCAGCACTGTTTTGGTGACACACGGAGGACCAACAGCATATTATGCAGGTGGTCATAATGTTTTTGCTCATCAGTGCATAAATTGTCCTCTTACACCAGTGACTATAAATTATTCGTGTCTTTCCACATTTTCTGCCTTTAATGTGAGACTTGAACAAAAAAAAGACCATTCTCCCCATTTTATCCAAGTTGACATTTTGGGTGCAGTGAGAAAGTAATGTCTGAAAAGGGACTCTCCTTCTGTATGCTGATGTCCAGATGATGAAGGAATAGTCTTTGTTTGATCTAGCAAGTCATTTATCACCAAAAAGGTGTCTTTTGAGCCTGTTTTTCCACTTCACATGAGCAATTTCTTTTGGTTTGTGAGGTGAATTTCACAAGATAGCACACCTCAGTAGAGTTCATGGCTAACAAAGGGGCTCTTCAGGCTAATCAGCGGGCCTTTTAGTTTTATTCTTCAATGACACACCCAGTCAATAGCTTGAGAGTTACTCTTTTATCATACAGCATAAAGATGGCCCTAAAGAAACAGCATTATTATGTCCCATGACTGACATGAGATATATTTCTGTTCAGTGACTGTGAAAACTTTTGGTTTTTGGTAAAGGAAATGAGTTTCAAGCAAAAACAATTCTCAATTTGAATAGAGCTATGAGGAGATGTCAGTATGTGTTATAAGTCCCAAAGTAGTTCTTTTTTTGTCTATCCTTCAGTGTTTAGAACTATGAATGGCACAGAGGGTTGGAGCAAACCCCCCATCACTCGTCCCTCCTTTCTGCACATCTCCACCACAGTCTTGGTCAATAATCTTCCCCTCTCTGGATATTGACGACAAAACTAATCTCAGCCAATACTACAGTCGTGACAAGTATTCATTCACACATGGGCACAAAGCTTTTAATCCCTCCCCAAATTCCCAAGTAAGAACCCCCCCCCAAAAAAAATAAAAATTAAATTAAGTTTTTTTTAAAAAGAGTAAGAAGCAAGATGCTGTGAAAGACAAGGACAGAGTGAAGAGCGGAGAGACAGATGGAAAAAAGTTTACTTGTTGAGGATTTTTGGTGGAAGTCATACAGCTAATAGCTCTGATCCCCCCCCCCCTTATTTCAACTTGTAAGTCAATGACTTTCACTATGAAGTTGATGAATTTGACACAGCTATACAGTACATCATTTGGAAATTGAGAAACATGGTTGGAAGAATATCAGAGGAGGGTTCTCTGGAACAATGTATAGATTATATTTGGCACTGAATAAGTAAAATGTTGTGGTGCTCAGCCCCACTAATACCAAGTAACACATGGCCATACTTATAGTCTAACGTCATATTCAGCCAATGTGTTACAGGCTTTTTTTTTCTTTTTGGGAAATTCTATTCCCAGTCACTGGGAAGCACAATATATTTAAGGGCTATTTGATGCAGGCCATTGCTTTTGAGGGGTTGCGACCATTACATAATCATCCTCCCACCCTCTGTACTGGTACACAAACGTCTGGCAATGAGTCATCTCAAGGAGTACCCAGGGAACCACTCTTTGCTCATAGCAGAGCTAATCACACATTACACCCATGTAAACTCTTGTAGTGATACTCTGCTGTCACTTCATTGGGTTAAAGGTACAATCAGGTCCAATGAGTCATGTAGAGGCTGTAATAATGTGTAAACCTCCCTAGCGCACACCACTCACAATGTTTTTAGAGACATAATTTGCTTTGTTTTTCCATGTCAGCTTGTATTTTGGCTAATTAATAACATTCATTGATTGAGCACTGACCCAGCCTTCCCATAGTTTAATGTTGTCTCAGGGCCTTTTCACACCTGAAAGTCCGAACCAAGGTTCTTGTTTTTCTTACATTGTATTCATTTGGTCTGGTTAATTTTGGTTTCACACGGCAATCATGTGAGCGCGCTAAAGAAATATACTTGACATACTTACGTCCTGTCGTCATCACCTACGTGAGCTGCGTCTCCCTATACTCGACATTGATTGGTTTGTAGACGGGCATGTGTCTGACATCAGCATGTTGTCAATTTGATGGGTACCCTTCTATCGCCATTTGAATTATCCATCCATCCATCCATTATCTGAACCACTTATCCTGCTCTCAGCGTCGCGGGGATGCTGGAGCCTATTCCAACAATCATTGGGCGGCAGGTGGGGCGACACCCTGGACAGGCCGCCAGGCCATCATAGGGCCCACACACACACACACACACACACACACACATTCATACCTAGGGACAATTTAGTATGGCCAATTCACCTATCTTACATGTATTTAGACTGTGGGAGGAAACTGGAGCCCCCGGAGGAAACCCACGCAGACATGGGGAGAACCTGCAAACTCCACACAGAGGACGACACAGGATGACCCACCAAGGTTGGACAACACCGGGGCTCGAACCCAGGAACTTCTTGCTGTGAGGCGACCGCGCTAACCACTGCACCACTGTGCCACCCCTATTTGAATTAATGGAGAATATTAATGAACAGATTAATTTCATTGTCACTAAATTAATATTATTATGGCATTAATACCAGCAAAAACACATGGAAAGTGTCGCATTTATAGGAGTTTTTTCCAGATAACTTTTTATAACATCGTCGGCCCATATTTTAATAAAAAAATTGGTCCCCCCCATCTCCCCATGTGCAATCACAGCTCTTTTTCCTTTTTCCGGTTCTGACAATAGCCTCCCAGAACTTCCTGTAATTGGTCCAAAATTCCAAACCACCCAAAAGATGTTTCACACAAGAAACGAACTATACCATGGTTCAGTTTGGTCCGACTTAGACCACCTCTTTTCACCGGACCAACGTTCAGCTTTTTGGTCCGGACTGTGGTCCAGGGGAGGTGTCATACCTGTAATTTTGGTTCAGATCCAACTGAAAAGTCCAAAATTCTGGACAAAACGAGATAGGTTTTAAAGCAACCTCAGTCTTTAACAGCATTCTGAATTTGAACTGCCAGCAGCAAAGCTGAGATAGTTTGCTTAAAACTTACTGGTTTGATAGGTTGGCTTGTAATCTATGATAAGTTGAAATGCCAGTACTCTTTATTTTATTTTTCCCCCCTTTAACCTTTTACTCAATTTCCCCTCGGGGATGAATAAAGTGTTCTGATTCTGATTCTTTCTCCCCAATTGTATCCAGCCAATTACCCCACTCTGAGCCATCCCGGTCTCTGCTCCTCCCCCTCCGCTGATCCAGGGAGGGCTGCAGACTACCACATGCTTCCTCTCATACATGTGGAGTCACCAGCTACTTCTTTTCACCTGACAGTGAGGAGTTTCACCAGGGGGACATAGAGCATGGGAGGATCACGCTATTCCCCCCAGTTCCCCTCCCTGCCCTGAACAGGCACCCCAACCAACCAGAGGAGGCGCTAGTGCAGCGACCAGGACACATACCCACATCCGGCTTCCCACTCGCAGACACAGCCAATTGTTTCTGTAGGGATGTCCGACCAAGCCGGAGGTTACTACTCTTTATTTTGTATATAAGCAAACTAAAAAATAGTTCACCAAACCATGTCATTGAATTAGTGTAGCAACTCAAGTTAATTTGTTGGTAGCAGTGGGAAACATTTTTAACTATCTTAAATAGCAGTACGTATGATAAGATGGGAGATTTGGAGGTGTGAGGTAGAAGTGTGACTGTATGTGTGTGTGTCGGCCCTGTGATGGTCTGGTGGCCTGTCCAGGGTGTCTCCCCACCTGCCGCCCAATGACTGTTGGAATAGGCTCCAGCATCCCCACGACCCTGTGAGCAGTATAAGCGGTTTGGATAATGGATGGATGGATGGGTTGTGAACCAAGACCCCCCGCGAGGCTGAATTGTGTTGTGTGACAATGAGACATTTCTCGGGGTTAAAACAGTAGGAGGTTGTTGTAAGTAAACCAGCGGTGCTGAGGTGAGGGTTATGTGGGACACATACTGTGAAAAAGGCTCACTTGGAGCTCAGGCTTGGATAAAAGGGTCGAACTGTGACGGCTGTGCCGCCCACTGTCACCCCATTGCATTATGGCTATGTTCACTTCAAAGCCCTTCTGTTTTGACCTCATTCTGAATAAGCCATGATTTTGATGTTTCACCCCTCCTTTTTGAGCATAGATGAAAAGTTTGAAGCGTGAGCTAATGCAATCAACTGTATTTTCTTGAAAGCCAAAAAAAACCCCAAAATGTAGCAGCATTTTTGAGATTGACTCAGAATACTTGAGGTTGCTTTTGGTAAATCCAGTCATTTGACTATAAACAATCAGTAATGAAATGAAAATAAAGAGGGGAATGGCTTCCCCTCTTCCATATTCATCCATTTTATTACCGTTACATATTCATGGATTGCTGACTGTAGCTGTCCAGCCGCTTGAGAAAGGGGAATCTGCAAACGAGATGGGTGAAATGGCCATGGCCCATGTGACCCTCCACCGTAATGCCAGCGTTATTCTACATCTTGCCTGTTTCCTGACTCCCAATTCTCTTAAGTAATGGTGCCCTCTGAAAAACTTCCTGGCCTCTGAGCTTGGGTGTATCTTAGAGGTGTGACAATATGAAGCCCTCTGCTTAAGTAGTGATGAGCTGAAGCTCAGGGGACTCATGACCCTGTGGCTCATTATTAGTCAGATTTATAACTAAGTCAGGTGTGACTGAATTGACATTAGCTTGGCTTCCTTTGAGAGACTTGACATTCAGGAAACAATACCACATTTGTTCTTTGCTTTGTAATTGCAATTTTGCTCAAGAAATTATGATATATTAGCTTGCCACAGTAAGAATGACTGGTTACCTTTGATGTTAATTTAGCCAACTCCTTGGCTGAATTATTTTCTTTCCTCCACAGGGTTAGCTTATTTTCCATTTTGTGAAAGTGAGTCATCAGACTAGTGCCCTCAGCGCATATGCCCCACAAGTTGGGTGTGAGATGGAAGAGAAAGAAGAATTCTGGAGTGAGTTGGATGAGGTGGTGGAGAGTGTACCCAAGGAGGAGAGTAGCAGTAGTAGTAGTAGTCATCATACTAGTGCCTAACACCCACATGATTTGACACCAGCCGTGTTCAGACATCTTGGAGTCAGTTTGCAAGCCCTTAAGATTTTTTCTTTGTATATTTTACCTCTATTAGACAGCGAAAGACTGACAGGAAATTGGAGGGAGAGAGGGCGGGGGTATGACATGCAACGAATGTCGCAGGCAGGAATCAAACCGGCGATGGTTGAAGCCATGTAGCCCTGGGGTATGTGCTGTAACCACTCGGCTACGGAGGCGCCCCTGATTGGCCTTATTGATGCTACATTCTTGTTGGTTTTGCATTTGTCAGCCATTGAAGTCCTTTTCCAACATTTGAATGAGTTTGCGTCTTTGTATTCGGTCTTGCCTGTCAGGCTTTAGGTTCTCGTCATTGACCTCTGTTATACATAACCTCTATCTAGGGACAATGAGCAAGGAGATTTATTTTTCTCTCTGTGTGTTACACACTCATGTAAGTGTAGCAAGGGAATTGAGCCAGCACAGCTCTCCAGCTGTGAACCCTTTATATACAATAAGCTCCCCAGTGTATTCAACAAAAGGAGAAAGGGTGGATACTGTGATCCAGGGGAAAAAATGTGCATCTTCAGTGCACACATATACGCACACACACACACACACACACACACACACACACACACACACACACACACACACACACACACACACACACACACACACATACACACACACACACACACAAATCTGGTTGAAAATCTGTTCCCTCTGCTAGTCAGGCAAAAGTTTTGTATTTAAAACTCTTGAAACCACTTTACTGGCAGCCTTTTAAAACTAGTCAACAGGATTTAAAAAAAAATGTTTAAAATGCAGTACATTCTTTCTCTTACATCCATTCGTGCTTTTAACATCTTATTTGAAGGGCCAATATACACATTTTTTTGGTTCATTTACGTAATCGACAAGCCAGAATAATTACACCTTGCCAAAGATGTGAGCATAAAGTCGGTGTAATTGGTCAGCTCAGTTATTAGAAACTGTCAGGTGATGGAGTCAACGCAAGCTGTTAAATGAGACCGACATTTAGGGGTCGGCCAGTTACTTGGACCATCTAATAGGAGTGATCCTCTTAGACAAGAAGCTGGAAGTGCAACTCCAGAGTTCTGGACACACTTTTAAGGAGAGGGTGGAGAGTGGATGTAGCAGAAGCTCTCAGGCAGACAGCGAAGGGCATCAGGACAGATCTGAGGAACTGTCCATCTCCCTTAATCCCATCAAAGCGCCGAATCAACTCACACCTGAGTACCCTCCCTCAAGCACTCCAACACAGTTTATGTGAATGCCATGCACATCCTTTTATACACATGCAGCCTCACGTGCATCCACGGTCTCAGTTTCAGATCTTTATTTTTCTGCAGCTGGAAATGAATTAAAATTTCTACCTTGGTTAGTGAGCATGAACAGACCATTTTCAAACAGTTTGAAATGAATCATCCAAGTAATGTGCCAATGTGGTCAGCCCGAGCGTAAGCGTGTTTTGTGTTTCTATGTACCTTCAAATTGCTGGCAAGCTCATATGGTTGCCTTTATTTTCGTGTTTATTCTAGTCAAGTCTTTGTGGATTGGACTCACTTTCAAGCCCATGTGTATTGTACGTGTGTACACATTTGGTGTGAGCATGCACAAGCACTACTAACTCCAAATTTGTCTTATTTCAACAGCAGATTTTTCTGCTTTATTCTCATTTAATTTTGTGGTTTGCTTTCATACAAAAGGCACCAGTGGACATGTAGGCCTCCTGGGGCTCCTGGGAGGATTCTGTCAACCAATGTGTTGGGCCCTTTGTTCCTCTTGTAGTTAAAAAGTTAGGACTAAGTGTGCCAGATGAATAGCTTTAAGAGAAGCAGAGCAAAAACATGATTTTATTTTCAGTGAGCAGCAAGCCAGGGGCTTTTTGGATTTTTCTCCCCAATTGTATCTGACCAATTACCCTACTCTTCCAAGCCGTCCCGGTCGCTGCTTCACCCACTCTGCCCATCCACATGCCTCCTCCGATACATGTGGAGTCACCAGCCGCTTCTTTTCACCTGACAGTGAGGAGTTTTGCGAGGGGGACGTAACGCATGGGAGGCTCATGCTGTGCCCCCCAGTTCCCCCTCCCCCTGAACAGGCGCCCCGATCGACCAGAGGAGGTGCTAGTGCAGCGACCAGGACACATATCCACATCCGGCTTCCTAGCTGCAGACACAGCCAATTCTGTCAGTAGGGACGCCCAACCAAGCCGGAGGTAACATGGGGATTCGAACCGGCGATCCCCATGTTGTTAGGCAACGGAATAGACCGCTACGCTACCCGGACACCCCAAGCTAGGGGCTTTAAGTTTGAAAACCAGTTCCCTGGTTTTCCTTCTTTCAAGGTGCAATTGGAATTTTTTAGTTTGGCAAGTTAGATTATTCTTTTCTTCGTAGATAAGGAAGGTAGTTGTAAAAGGCGCAGGACTGTGGAAGAAACAGGACAGAGTGTGTTGACACAGGTGTTTAAAGCAGTGAATTCAATGTACAATTTGTGCCCTGTTTTAAGTCTTAAAAACACCACCCCTGCCCCCACCAACCAACTGCCGTAAATTAAATAAGTTAAAAAGTCATTATCGATACATCTTCAACCTAACGACGATTCAGTGATACAATGTTTATTTGAACCACCTGGTGTGTTTGATTGTTTGTGCATGTCGGCCATGATGATTTTGACAGAAATCTGCATGCTTACAGGGCAAATATCATGTTTGGTGGATGACAGGCAGTTAATAACTCTTCAAAATAAGCATTACCATAATTCCTTTCTCTTTTTTGCCTTCCAGTTTTTGCATTTTCTCTCTACCCCGCTCTCGTCTTTTTTTTGTGAAATGAGAATGACATGATGAGATATGATGCAGAGAGAAGTGCTCAGGCACTGTGATTATTTTTAAGTGCCCTTTCCTGCATTCTAAGGCATTAAAATGTAATACTAGAAGCAGGAAAGAAGCGTTTATTAAAATTGATTTGTTTTCTTGAAAAAAGATACAAAAAGTTAACTTGCCCTTTCTTGCTCTGTCTGCATGTCGCACCCTTTCTCTTTCTCCTATCTCAATGCAAATGCAATATAGATAGCTAACGTTACCTGTTTAAGGTATCAGGGGAGTTTTTGTGGCGCCATAGAGCATGTTAATAAAAGCGGGTTGCTGTGTTGTTTGTATCACGTGTTCTTCCAACGCGCTAACAAGGACGCACATGCGCACCAAGAGCACGGGGATGACATATTACCAAGCGGCAACCACCGAGGACGGAAGTTGATGCCAGTGCTGAAGTGCCTTAAGGGTAGAACGTGTAGGATTTACCTCAAAATCAATGTACAGACTCACACAAAAATAATCCCTCTTAATTATCATTTGTGAACATCTAAACATGTGTGGCAGTGTCTGTATCTGCAGAGACCCTGTCCTCTGCCTGTATAGTCTAATTTTCTTATTTTGCTATGTACTGGACATTTCTGGGCATTAACCTTTGGGCAGCGTGACTATAAAGACGTAGCGACCAGGTGCCAGATCAAGATGGGAAGCACACATCCAAGAGGAAGCTACGACAATGACGGACACGGTGCCAAAAAGATGCAAATATAGCGAGGAGAAATGCCAAGCAGACAAAGCTCGAGAATCAATCTGGGGTTGGCTTTCACCCGCTGGCAAGCACTGAAGGAGAGGATGGGAATGTAGAGCAATGTGGAGTTGGCCTGTACACTTGGATGTGTTCTGGAAATTGCGGTCAGGCGGCGTGCGCTTCTGGTGTCATTGAGCCAGGGAGGAGGGATCATCTTTCAATATCAAACAAACTGCAACCAACAAATCCTACTCATTCTACCTTTAAGTTGGCGTTCCAACCAGACCACTAAGTAGCGGGCTCCATAAAACATCCAGTCCAATGTAAGCCAGTGAGGGAATTCCCAACGTCTACCTTCAAATACAAAGTCAATAAATATTTTCTACAAGTAGTTGGGGTCTAAATCACTAATTTCAAGTCTGGCACAGCATGAGAGAGGTTATTTTGAAAATTATTGTTCCATTTAGAAGATAATGAACCCTTATCCACCCTGCTGAGCCAGATAAGAAGCCCTCATCGTCCAGGAAGGAGGGAGCGGCTTCCGCAGCGACCTCAGTACGCTCCATTGCTGGAATGTCCTCAAGGCCCAGCAGTAAGAGTAAGCGCCAGTGTCTTGCCAGGGGATCCTCCCGTGGAAGAGCAACACAGCTGGGGCAGTCAGTGGCATCCAAGACACCAGGATCATTCTGTGCAGGCAGGTACTGGAAGCACCAGGCATATCCGTCCTCAATGATGAGACAGGACGGGCACCTCATACAGTGGCTGGTGGCATCACTGGGCCCTGAGTAGTGCTGTTATGGTTCGATTAGAAGATCCTTTTTCACAGCTGGTTAAACACTTAATTACTCAAAGAGCAACTTACCCACAAGTTGCTCTTTCATTGAAAGAAATGGAAGGGCGGATGCCAGGCATAACGGCATTATATTGTGGTATTCGTAGGTGGGGCCCAGTGAGTAGGTACATGAATGCAAATGTCAGTGTGGTGCTCCATGCCTAGGATTGGACCCATAATGTACAGCTAGATGGCAAATCCAATGTGAAATAAAACTCTGAAAGCCAAACACACATCATTGAACTAACTACCTGTCCACATCGATATGTAGTTGCCGAAATTCAATGCAAGTGCTGTGATGGCCAAAATGCTATCGTAATTTTGACTGTAATTGACTGTAACAAGGTTAGTTGTGAGGGACTGACACACACACACACACACACACACACACACACACACACACACACACACACACACACACACACACACACACACACACACACACAAACACTACGGTGACCAGATTTTCATAATGCGAAACTGGGCACTAGGTGTCATATGACCTAAACACACATACACTACACTGTGTTAAGTGTTACGATCTTAGATTTTACATCTTGGGCTATAAACTATAGACTATTGTGACTATAGTACAATCTGTTTAAGGTTCGATCATGCTCTCAATAGACTATCAGTGTAATCATTGCGAGAAGCATAGACAATAATCAGGGACAGACATGTAGGGTTACAGATTAATTTGAAAAGCAAATTAAATTTTGCTTTGAATATGATCCTATCTATTATTTTAGTTCAGGACACATGCGAAGGAATGCTAGTTTCTGTGAGCTATGAAATAGAGGCAGTGCAGACAGTTTATTTAATGCTAGAATAGACCGTTCCCTGTCAGATTACAGCCGAACAACTATAGGCCTAATTTTCAGATAGCCTACGTGTAATCAAAGATAGACTTGTGCAGGATCTACAACCAATTGGTAGCATACATTTCATTCTAAGTTCAACAACCAGAGTTTGCAAACTTGTTCATTTTGGCAGGAAAGGATCAGCTATTGGGAAAGCCTGTCCTCTTTTAAGACTAAGTGCCACTGCTGCATGAGAGAGAGAGAGACTCACTCAAAGCAGATTTGTGTTGCACAGCAGCAACCAGAGTCTAACTAAAAAGCTTACCCATCATTAATGAAACCACACATTTATTACAGGGTTGAAAAGTGCAATGTATTAGAGTAAAAAGACTGAATAAAAAGTGCCGTGACCAGTGCACATTGCGCGCCACCTACATAGAAAATGAATTGAATAGAACTGAATGAAAGTGGTGTGAAATGATGCATGCAAATGCACGTACCATTACCCTAAGGCAGTGGTACTCAACCATGTGCCATGGAAGGCCATGTATATGCGGGTTTTCATTCCAACCCAAAACCATACCAGCTGAATTCACTGATCAACACACCTTCAACCAGAGGAGGACTAATTAGTGAAATTAGCTGGTGTTGGTGTAGAATGAAAACCTGCACTCACATCACATAGGTGACATGAGCATCACAGCTCTAAATTTACTTTAACAGAAGAGCACATGAGATGGAGGACTTCCAAGATGCTTTCACTCAGTCATCCAGGTAGTTGTTGTTTCAGGCCATGTCTTTTCGTGTTTGTGTGTGTAGGCTTTAATAGATTGACACTAATAGACAGCCAAAGCATTGGGTGCCAGAAGCAACAAAAAAAAAAAAACTGACCAGAGCTGCACCCAAAGAGGAAACACCGAGGGCAGTGTCCACAGGATGTGGAAGCGGGCAGGCTAAGCTAACTGCTAGCCCATGTAGACCGGCAGTTCCGACAGTCATCCTGGCTGGCGTTCATTCTCCTGGACAGTGATTTCCTTTGTGTAGTTCAGATATGTGTTAGTTTGGATATACTATGTGTTGTAGTTCTTGTAGTTTTTGGATATGTTTTTGTCTTTGTGTTGCACTGCTGTGGGCTGGGGGGAATGATGTTTCGTTTCATTTCATGTGTGCAAGTGCATGAAATGAAATGACAAATAAAGTGTTTCTGATTCTGATTCTGATCCTGAAACGTTCAGACAGGCCTGGGAAGACTAGGACCTGTCCCTCTCCATAGGCATGGTCATACAGCTCTACTTAAAGCTTTCCCCACTTGTGTGTGTGTGTGTGTGTGTGTGTGTGTGTGTGTGTGTGTGTGTGTGTGTGTGTGTGTGTGTGTGTGTGTGTGTGTGTGTGTGTGTGTGTGCGTGTGTGTGTCTTGGCCCATGCTCTAAAGGCGCATGCCCATGTAACTGGGCTGTCTGAGTAGATCGGAGATCAGATGGCTTTGAGTGACTCCTCAGCAACAGCACCAGCACTTTGATTGACAGCTGTGAAATCCACTGCTGATTCATCAAGGCAGAAGGTCCCAAGGGCCATATTTACACAAGCATTTCCTTGGCACTGTGAAAATATCACATGTACATACAAACATAATGATGGACACACACAACAGCACAAACCTACCAATTGCCATTACACACACAGTCACATGCTCGGAGTTGCTCTCGTGTTTACTATCACTCACTCGCCATAGTAATTCTTGCACTTTTTATCGTGACTGTCAATCAAGACAGGCATGCATGCACAGTCATAATTTAATTTTGGCAGTCATGCAGACTGCTCATCATGACTTTGTAAACACAAGCATAAATTTGGCAAGTTTTTAACAATGATTAATGATCAAATGCTTTCACCTACTCTTTTTTTTTGCATTCATTTATTCTCTTATTTATTCATCAATCCATTTTGCAGATTCATTCAGACCAGTGTTGCTGTGCTCTAGCTATGGAATGGCGTTGGCATTAAGCTAGTCTCTGAAAGCAAGTTGTCATGCCAGCACATTGCAGAGCAATTTGATTTGAATTTCAGGCAAATTGAATCATATCCAAATTAACTAATATGCTTTGTGCTGTGCAGAGAGATATGGAAAGGAAGAAAGAGTGAGTCAAAAGAGAGAGAATGGGGGGAGGGAGGAAAAGGAAAGAGAGATTTTTTTTGCTACAGTACATAGCAACAGAGGCCTCAAGCAAATCCTTTAATTCCATTCAAGCCCCTCTAGTGCTGTTGTTTGGGGACGTTAATGATGAGCCATTCCAACACTGGCTGGAAATGGCAAGTTTAAAGAAGAACAAATCTTTACTCATGTGCTAACATTTGCACACACACACACACACACATACACACGTGTGTGATACAAACAGATGGAATTTGGAAACAGAATTTCTAATTAAAGAAAAAAAATTCCTTATCAAGGAAATAATTCTGTACATTGCAGTTATGTTGAATTACCCAAGAGTTTTGCGTTTCTTAACAAGCAAACATACATTTTTGAAAGCCTTACAGTTGTAGCCTTGTTCAAAATTAATGTATTTTTGATTCCAGAGATGTTTTTCTGTGCTCGAAAGAGCAACTCTCCTGAGTAAGTAAGCCATCAAGTACAAAAAGTAAGTAATTGAATCCCCAGTATTCCCCTTAGTGCAGTGTTGTTCACTTCGTAATTGCAGTAACTGTGGTATGTGATAAGGAAATACTGTAGGAAGATTTTTCCTTGGACTTAATTCACTTTTGCATATTTGTTGCACATAAAAATACATGCAGGTATTTACACGCACACACACACACACACACACACACACACACACAAACAGACACACGTGCACACACATTCATGCACACAAACAAAATAAGGCAGGACCTCATCTGTCTAAGCCAATTATCATTGCTTCCATCAATATGGCTGTGTTTTGTTTTTCTGTCCCCCTGGTATCTGTATTTGTGTGCCTGCTCATTCATATAGAGTTGTGTGTATGCATTCATATAGACTCGTGTATGTGCTGAAACACAAGTGTCTGGATGCATCATCGGGATCCATGAAGGGATGAAAGGACAACCCGTGTGCTAGGCTCCCTGGGAATTTCACTAATCCAGGTGCTGTTACACCATCAGCCCGTCTGTCCCAGTGAATGCACACACGACAGCTCTACAACCACGAGCACAGTGTAGGGACCAGAGCTGCCTATGAACTACAATACCCACAACTCCCTGCTCAACCTCACAGGTGATCTCCACCCACCGCGTCACCTTTCACTGTAGCATTATTGGATATAACAGTACTGTATCTGGTGGCGCAATTTCGCTCATATATATATATTTTTTTTTTTTATTATTTCCCCCTCCCCCAATTGTATCTGGCCAATTACCCCGCTCTTCTTGAGCCGTCCCGGTCGCTGCGCCACCCCTCTCTGCCGATCCGGGGGCAACCAGAGGAGGCGCTAGTGCAGCGACCAAGACAAATACCCACATCCGACTTCCCACCCGCAGACACGGCCAATTGTGGCTGTAGGGACGCCCGACCAAGCCGGAGGTAACACGAGGATTCGATCCGGCGATCCCGTGTTGTTAGGCAACGGAATAGACCGCTACGCCACCCGGACGCCTAATTGCGCCCTTATAAACGCAGCGGAATCGAAATTGGTGCTTTTGCTGTGGACCGTGCACCCACTAGCATTTAGAGATACCCTTTCCGCAGAAGAACAAAGGGCTACGTGTCTCCACATCACCGCTGGCCACGGTTTTGTTGGTCATTGGAAGACAACCTAGTCCTGTTAAGTCTTCCTGCATGACAGTTTCCACAGAAAGAGAAGGCGACCGGATCCCTTTCAATTTCTTAAACGTCGGCGCAATCGCAGTTTAGACTCCTTCAAGATCATCAGACGACGGAGGAAGCATTGAGGATTTCCAGCTGACGAGCTGCTGAAAGAAAGGGGACTTGGTTTTCCACGGACCCGCTCTTCGACGCCGGACAACTAGGAAAATAAATTGTTCTCCCGAATCTGCGCCCTGCGGTGTTCGTCGGACAACAAGGCCTCTGATCGCTGCTGAAGCGGGATGACACGTAAGGCTGGTGTCTGGGGAATAATTAGCCTTCGTGGTTTAGTGGCGGAGCTTTTGTAGTTGGTGTAATTATCTCGCGTGAGGAAAGTGTTGTTGGTTGAAATCATCCGTGATCTAGATACACACACCCAGGAAGTGTTACATAGTGTTAAAGTGTGTTGTTTCCTTCTACTAATGAGACGTTACAACTCGTTTCAACCCCACTGGGCTATAAACTTTAATAATAACTTCGGCACGTAAGGTTATGCATCATGCTCGGTCCGTTATTCCAGGTGCAACAACATAAACGACCCCTGTGTAAACAAGGAACTAAACAATGGTTCCTAACAATAGTTCCTATTGTTACATTCTTTCTCTTTTCAGTTTCTTCTTTTTTTTAGAATGTTGAGATATAACACCAGTGTATTTGTATGACTATGTGTTACTGTGTACTATTATTTTGTTTACGACTTTTTGGTCCACAAGTGGGCGGTGTTGCGCTTGCATGCGTGGATTGATTACATCACTGAGACGCTGTTCATTTTCTTCTTCTCCCCAAACTACCGAAAAAAAGGAGGCTGCATTTTTCCCTCCAGCAGAAGTTCGGTAGTCAGTACGATTCTTCATAACGGTTTAATAATCTACTTCATCTGCGCAGAGATAGACATAAAGTATTAGTCTAGTCTTCTAACAGGTTATGGGCCCAGATAACGTTGGATTATTTAGTAGTTTGATAAAAGAAGTACACAAAGTGTGATAACCTCGGATGGCGGGATGCGCGCAGGTTAGCACGGAGTAGCAAGTTAGCAAGTGTGAAGCTAGTTAGCATCGAGAGAAGCTATCGGGAAGCTAACGGAACGCTAAGCTAAGCTAACGCTACCTAGGGAGATGGAGCGAAAGAAGAGCAGGTGGCCCACATTCAACGGACAGGCCGATGAGTATGAACTGTGGGAAGAGCGAATGCTCTGTTGCATGCATGGTGTGGGGCTGAAAACCACCATTCTTACCGAGCCCGCGGGACCTTTGACAGCGGAAGAGCAGGCCCTAGACGAGGAGCGGAACGCGGACGCCTACTGCGCATTGGCGCCTTTATTGGACACGAAGGACAAAGGTAGAGAGAGTCTACGGGTGTTGCGGGAACATTACATTGGTAAGGGCAGACCCCGGATTGTCACTCTGTATGTAACATTGACTGGGCTAAAGAAAGCTGATAATGAGACGATAACCGAATACATTATCCGAGCTGAACAAATCATTACGGCTCTCAAAGGGGCGGGAGAAGCACCGAGTGAGGGACTAATGATGGCCATGGTGATGAGGGGGTTACCTGAGAGATATAAGCCATTCACTCTAATGGTGACACATGGCGACAGTGAGTTGACATTGGGACAATTTAAGGCCAAATTGAGAAACTTTGAGGCGGCAGAAGATGTAGCTAATGCTACAGCATCGGACGAGACGTCCGAGAGGGTGATGAAGGCCCACACAGCGCCTAAAAAAGCCAGTGAAACGCTGTGAGGGAGATGATGAACAAACGGTGTGCTGGCGATGCGGTGACAAAGGCCATCGGAAAACGGACTGTTCACGCAGCGTGTGGTGCAGCTTCTGCCGGGTCAACGGTCACACGGACAAAGTATGCAAGAAGAAGGACCGCGCTGATGGAGCCAGGTGTGCACGCGAGCAAGGTGGCGGCGGCGGTGGTGGTCACGGAGCAGGTCGAGGTCAGGGACCGGGGAATGCTGCGGAAGAAGAGAACTACATCTTCAGAGTGCAGGCTGGAGAGACCAGCTCAGCAGGACCAGGACGACGGCAACAGTTCAAACCAGGATTGATTGTGGACTGTGGGGCTTCTTCCCACATAGTCAATGATAAGAAGAAGTTCAAGAGCTTTGACAGCTCGTTCGAGCCAGAGAAACACTGCATGGAGCTGGCGGACGGTAAGCGCACCTTTGGTGTGGTGCAGGGCAGGGGAGATGCTACGGTATGTCTGCTCGACAGTGAGGGGCGACGGTGTAGAGTGACACTGCGGAACGCACTATATATTCCATCGTACCCCCAAGAGCTCTTCTCTGTGAAGTCTGCGACAGCACACGGAGCCAGTGTGTTCTTCGAAGAGGGCAGAGGTGCCCTGATGTCACCGGATGGTACCAGGTTTGACATTTTTGTACAGGGGAAAATGTACTATTTGCAAACTGAATGTGTTGTTGAAAAGTGCCATGTGAGCCATGATATAGAAACTTGGCATGAGATAATGGGCCACTGCAACTATGACGATATCATAAAGCTACAGGATATCACTGATGGTATGCATATAAAGGGTAAAGTGTGTAAACCTGACAAAGAGTGTGCAGTATGCATAGAAGGGAAGTTTACCCAAAACAGGAACAGGAAATCTACAGACAAAGCTAAGACACCACTGGAGTTGGTAAACACTGATTTAGCCGGTCCTGTGGCAAACGAGTCCATTAATGGTTTCAGGTACATGCAATCATTTACAGATGTGTGCACAGGGGCAGTGTGTGTTTATTTCTTAAAAACAAAGAGTGACACAGTGCAAGCGACCGAGAAATTTCTGGCAGATGTAGCTCCCTATGGGACAGTGAAATGCATAAGGTCAGATAATGGAACTGAGTTTACAGGCAAGGAGTTTCAAACCCTGTTGAGACGGAACAAAATAAGACATGAGACGTCCTGCCCATACTCTCCCCATCAAAATGGCATTGCAGAGAGAGAAGGACGCACACTATTCGAGATGGCAAGGTGTATGCTAATAGATAGTGGTCTACCAAAGAGCCTCTGGCATTATGCTGTACAGGAGGCAGCCCACACCAGAAACAGATGCTTCAACAAGCACACAGGCACTATGCCATACACGGCAATGACAGGAAAAAAGTGCAACATGGCTAGAATGCAAAAGTTCGGGACAGAATGCTATGCTTACCAGCAGGACAAGGGAAAGTTAGATTCTAGATGTGAGAGGGGGCGTTTTGTAGGACACGACAAGAACAGCCCGGCCTACCTAGTCTACTACCCTGACCAAGAGAAAGTACAGAAACACAGACTAGTTAAATTTGTGCACAAGGCAACTAGTGAAAATGAGACTCAGACACCAGGTCTGTACCCAGAAGACTGGGTAAGAGAGAGAAAGTCTGTTGAGACAGCTGCAACTCAGCCTAGAGTACAGAAAAATGTACAGACTGACGGTACACAGTCAGCACCCGAGGATGATGACGAGGAGCACCCAAGGGTGACGTCACAAGCCTCAGCCAGTGGGAGGTACCCCCAAAGGGAACGCAACCCTCCGAGATACCTGATTGACTATAGTCAGGGCGACAGTGATGACAGCTCACTCACTACTATAGATTATGCATACAGGGCTGTGTGCGGTGTCCCTCTGACCTTTAAAGAGGCCATGGAATCGCCAGAGTCAGAAAAGTGGTCCAGGGCAATGGACGAGGAAATGGAGTCTCTAAGAGACAACAAAACATTCACCCTTACGAAATTGCCAGAGAGCAAGAAAACAGTGGGAGGAAGGTGGGTGTATGTGATAAAGACAGATATAGACGGACACGACAAGTACAAGGCTAGATTTGTAGCAAAGGGATATAGCCAGAGAGCTGGGGTGGATTATGGGGAGACATTTTTGCCGACAGCCAACCTAACAAGTGTTCGAGTGCTTCTACAGAAGGCGGCTCAGTATGACTTGATTTTACGCCAGATGGATGTAATGACGAAGCCCGCATCCAAGGTAAAACTGAAGACATTTGCTAAGGCAATGTTTGGTGTGTGAAATGTGAGTGGTATGGGTTATACCAAGTTTCTTTTCATTTGTTCTATGAATATGAAAAGGTATACAGTAAGCACATGATTCATAAGTGGGAGTGTTGAGATATAACACCAGTGTATTTGTATGACTATGTGTTACTGTGTACCATTATTTTGTTTTCGACTTTGTTGGTCCACAAGTGGGCGGTGTTGCGCTTGCATGCGTGGATTGATTACGTCACTGAGACGCTGTTCATTTTCTTCTTCTCCCCAAACTACCGAATAAACGGAGGCTGCATTTTTCCCTCCAGCAGAAGTTCTGTAGTCAGTACGATTCTTTATAACGGTTTAATAATCTACTTCATCTGCGCAGAGATAGACATAAAGTATTAGTCTAGTCTTCTAGCATAGAACCTTTAATACATTTTAATTGTCTATTGCTGTAAACAATAAAATACAAACAAAACTCTTTGCTACTAACAGTGTAGGGGCCGTGCCTATAGGACCCTTTCGAAAAAAAAGGGTCCCATATTCCCCGTTTTCCCCTAAAAAGGTCCTATAATCCCCGTTGCAATGGACATCGGGGAACATAGAACCCTCTTTTGGAAAAAGGGTCCTATATTCCCCGCTGTTTCCAGGGGAACATAGGACCTTTTTCCAAATAAAGGGTCCTATATTCCCCGCTATTGCCAATAGAGGAACAAACCGGGGAACTTAGAACCCTTTTTGCAAATTGTTTCCTTAACGGGTCCAAAATAATAAAAACTGGGGTCATGTCTGAGTTGTAGGCTACGACAATCTATTCCTCCGCTGATTAAATTAGGCCGTATTACCATTGTTGGCTGTTGTATATCGCAGGCCACCTTGAGTGCGTATCCAAATTCGGCCTATAGAGGAGGCTGTAATTTGCTTTATTGTTATTTCTTACCGATATTTACTGCAGCAGGCCTAGTAAGTTGGCTCTCCGGCTAAGCATGGACAGTCGGCAATCAACGCAAGTTTGTCTTGCAGTAGGCCCGCCTACCAGTATAACCTAGCCATTTCCACCTTCGCTCAGAGTTCAACTTGCACAGCACTGGACACTTCAGCCACTTTCTTGTTACTTTGCAGTTCGTTTTCCATATTAAATCACTTGGCAGACTTTCTTTCAAAAAGACTTTAATGATGAACTTTTTAGGCAGAGAACTTAGACCAGGACTTGAAATTTAGGACCAGCACAAAGTATCCATCAACGGGGGCCGCCTACCTTACACAATAGGCTAATTGCCTAATAATAATAATATGTGCTTCTCAAAAAACTAAAGGCTTGTGGAGGTGCGAAACCAAAAACATGAATCAAAGACGAACATCAAAGGATGTAAGGTAACACTCACCAAATGGTAAAAAAATAACGAGGCAGTCCTCTATTTCACCATTTTATGTTTGGCATCAGTCATTAAGGTTTCTGAAGAAGACCACCCGGCCAAGTTAATGACTGATGCCAAACAATGAAATGGTAAAATAGAGAATTGTGTCTTTTTTTTTTCATTTGATGAGTGCTACCTTACATCCTTTGATGTTCTTCTTTAATAATAATAATAATAGTAATAATAATAACAGCCTAATAATAATAATAATAATAATAGCCTAATTATAAAAGAGGCCTAATAACAATTAACAATTACAGGCATAATACTATCAATAGTAACACTGATAATTAATAACAAAATGCTTCTAGTAAAAGCTTGGCTGAAAAAGGGTTGGTCTATGGCAGAAGCCCCCCAGAAAAGGCATGGTCTAAAACAAAAATCTCCAAGGCCTAACTAGCCTAACGTTAAGGCTTTTTTCTTCTTCAAAAAAGCAAAATGAGTAGTCCTAGTCCATTAGGCTACTCAACAAAGAGGGGCTAAAACCCTGGATTTGACATTGCCGACGCTGCAGGACCCTTTGCGCATTATAGATCCTTCTGATTGGGACTGTTGGCTCCCTCGCAACTTCTGCAACCACCCCCTGTCGGAATTCTGCACGGTGCACCATTTCTCCGTCAGGGGGATGCACGTGTTCCCCAACATCGTGCACAATAATGTTAGCATCCACGTCCTCCACTTCAAATCTATTTGTGATCAGTGGCACTCTACAGTTCCACCTCCAGCACCTCCATCTAATGGTGTCTTGATTGGTGCGGTGCTTCTGATATCTGAAGTTCTCATGTACCAACACTTTGCCCCCTCGATCACCATCCATAACTATCGCCATTGTTTGTCTTCTTGTAGGCTAGTAAGCACATGACAGTGAGTCCACGAGTTATCACCGATAACAACCGATTGTTGCAAACTGTTGCAAGTTGGCGGGCGGTTTAGACATTGGTGAATTTTGATCATGTGGTTTAGAATGCCAGGAAACTTGCGTGCAGATGACCACACATCCACAAGTCTTAAATATTTCCAAACTCGAAATCATGCGTGCATTTGGCTATTTATAAATTATTTTTCGAGCAATATGTGTTTTGTGATTCAGCTTTAGCGTTGTTGATTAGCCTTTCATTCATATTTTGTCAAAAAGGCGTATTCATTAGCCTAGGCCTATGTCCCGTTATTTCTGTAGCATACAGCATCTTAAGACTCTTAAGAGACCAGGCAGATATTGTTATTATTTTGTTATTACCATGCTATATTAGCCTACTTTATAATTATAAATATTTCAATTATCCAATTTTTAGCATTTCTAATTTAAGGCTATGTTGTTATTATTATTATTATTATCATCATCATCATTATTATTATTATTAGGCTATTATTATTATCATTATTATTGTCATTATTATTATGTTATTATTATTATCATTACAATTATGATGCTTAAAGGGCCTTACTGAGCAGATGGTTTCTATCTAATATCTGTCAGATGCTTTTCCCAATAAGCTGGTGTGGTTATAATGGGAACTACGGCTTTCTAGGGAACATAGAAGAAGTGGGTCGGAATTGGCCTATTGTCGGTATCAGCCAGCTTTCGCAGTAGTCTATCCCTGGTACAATGCACTAGACCTCTGGGAGATGGACTGCTGAGGACGGAACACAACACCTATCCTCAGCTCCCAGCACTTCTCGCACAATGTGCTACTCATACGCTGAGTTGGCGGCACCCGGGATCGAACTCACGACCTTGCGATCCATAGGCGAGAGCTCTACCGACTGAGCTATGCCCGGGTACAGTTGCTCAAGGAACATAGGCTTACTATATTACATTCAGACACAGACGAGCCAGCTCACCTACTCGGCGAGGCGCATTTTCCTCGATAAGTGACACATTTCACGCATAAATATCAGAGAACTACCGGGGTGGGTTATGCGCCCAAATATAGGCTATAGCCTAATAAGTTGAAATTGGTTTAGTGTCGAAAGTTTCCACATACTTTAGCCAACCTGGACTTTGTGAATTCGTTTTTGTGATATAAAAATAGAAATCGTATGATTCATTGTCTTCTTAATAACCTGCCCTAAATAATGCATTATTGAAAATGCACTTTTTGCGCCAAACAGCGTCAAACCTGCTGACCGGGGAACATAGGACCTTTCTTTATAAAAAGGGTCCTATGTTCCCCGGGTGCCCTAGGGGAACATAGGACCCTTTTTATAAAGAAAGGTCCTATGTTCCCCTGCACATACAAAACGGGGAACATAGGACCCTTTTGGGGAAAAGTGGGGAATATAGGGCCCTCTGTATACAAAAAGGTCCGATATTCCCCGGTCTCATACAAACCGGGGAACATAGGACACGGGGACTATAGGACCCGGGGACTATAGGGAGGACCCCACAGTGTACGAATATCAACATTCAAAATGTTTTTCATATTAACAATGACATACACTCACTGGCCACTTTATTAGGTACACCTTGCTAGTACCGGACTGGACCCCCTTTTGCCTTCAGAACTGCCTTAATCCTTCGTGGCATAGATTCAACAAGGTACTGGAAACATTCCTCAGAGAGTTTGGTCCATATTGACATGATAGCATCACGCAGTTGCTGCAGATTTGTCGGCTGCACATCCATGATGCGAATCTCCCGGTCCACCACATCCCAAAGGTGCTCTATTGGATTGAGATCTGGTGACTGTGGAGGCCATTTGAGTACAGTGAACTCGTTGTCATGTTCAAGAAACCAGTCTGAGATGATTCGAGCTTTATGACATGGCGCGTTATCCTGCTGGAAGTAGCCATCAGAAGATGGGAACACTGTGGTCATAAAGGGATGGACATGGTCAGCAACAATACTCAGGTAGGCTGTGGCGTTGACACGATGCTCAGTTGGTACTAAGGGGCCCAAAGTGTGCCAAGAAAATATCCCCCACACCATTACACCACCACCACCACCAGCCAGAACCCTTGATACAAGGCAGGATGGATCCATGCTTTCATGTTGTTAACGCCAAATTCTGACCCTACCATCCGAATGTCGCAGCTGAAATCGAGACTCATCAGACCAGGCAACGTTTTTCCAATCTTCTATTGTCCAATTTTGGTGAGCCTGTGCGAATTGTAGCCTCAGTTTCCTGTTCTTAGCTGACAGGAGTGGCACCCGGTGTGGTCTTCTGCTGCTGTAGCCCATCTGCCTCAAGGTTCGACGTGTTGTGCGTTCAGAGATGCTCTTCTGCATACCTCGGTTGTCATGAGTGGTTATTTGAGTTACTGTTGCCTTTCTGTCAGCTCGAACCAGTCTGGCCATTCTCCTCTGACCTCTGGCATCAACAAGGCATTTTCGCCCACAGAACTGCCGCTCACTGGATATTTTCTCTTTTTCGGACCATTCTCTGTAAACCCTAGAGATGGTTGTGCGTGAAAATCCCAGTAGATCAGCAGTTTCTGAAATACTCAGACCAGCCCGTCTGGCACCAACAACCATGCCACGTTCAAAGTCACTTAAATCACTTTCTTCCCCATTCTGATGCTCGGTTTGAACTGCAGCAGATCGTCTTGACCATGTCTACATGCCTAAATGCATTGAGTTGCTGCCATGTGATTGGCTGATTAGAAATTTGCGTTAACGAGCAGTTGGACAGGTGTGCTTAATAAAGTGGCCGGTGAGTGTATATTTATCAGTTACTTATAGCTTCTAATGAAAATGAACATTATCAACGACTGTGTATCAAAGTGCTATGGCTTTTCTTCACAGTTTAACATAACCAATGTTTAAATGAATAGCTCAACTTGCAGATAACCAGGTGAACAAGAAACCATGTACACAACATTTGTGATTCACTTTTTTTTCCTTTTTTTTTTAATTCATGGCCCCCCCAAAGTCCATTAGTGCTACAGATCCATTCATCTGTGTGAGGTCACAAAGTCTTACATCGCTGCGGCTGCACAACAGAGCGGCCTGATCTGGTGGTAACAGGGTTGGCCCTGTCACCAGTGTCCTTGGTTTTGTTTCCTGCTAAGACACTGCGAGAAGGAACACTCTCTGAATGTCCAGGTTCAACACTCTGGCTTACTGGGGCTGCTGATCTCCATGTCCATAGTGTCAGTGAAGATTGCCCCTGGTGCATGCCTGAAGTGTCTGCGATTTCTCCTGATGACACCACCCGTGTGCAGCTGGACCTTATAGGATCTCCTATCGACCGGCCTCAGCACCTTGCCCACTCTCCAGCCATTGTGGGGTGCGAGAGGCTGAACTCTCACACATTCACCTGGGGCAAGCGTGTCCAAGTCTTTAGCCGTATCACTGTGGTTGACTTGGTATCTGCCAGGTAATCTATTTCCCAAAAATTTGAGAAAAAATCAACAATTATGAGGTAGTCTTTGTTTTCAAACATGAACAGATCCGTGCCCACCTTTGCCCATGGCCTGCTTGGCACATCATGTGACATTAGTGTTTCTTTTTGTTGCTTAATGTCCATTGATCTGCAGATGTCACACTTTGCTATATATGATTTTATTTGGTCGTTCATGCCCTGCCAATAGACACACTCCCTAGCCCTCCGAAGGCATCCTTCCACACCCAGATGTGATGCGTGTAGGCGGCAAGTGATGTCTTTCCTCAATGCATCAGGGATGACAGCGGGCTCACTCCTGAACACTATTCCATCTTGGTGGCTTAACTCCTCTTGGAATGAGAAGTAGGGCTTGATTTCCCTTGGTGTTTTTGACTTATCGTCAGGCCATCCTTGCTGCATCATTTTGATGAGAAGCTGCAGTGTTTCATCCTCTTTTGTGGCAGATCGTATATCATGTAGCCTGTCTGCTGTGATAGGTAAGTGTTGTGCCATGTTGACAGTCTCTAGTTCAGCATCCGGTGCACTCTCAGGAAGATAAGCTCTGCTCAGAGTGTCTGCTAGCAGCATGTCTCTACCTGGCACATATACTACATCTAGATCATACTTTTGTATGCGCAGCATCATTCCCTGCAGCCTTTTGGGTGCACTTAGTAGAGGTTTTCTCACTATTGTTTCCAACGGCTTGTGATCACTTTGTACCGTCACTTTTCGGCCGTATGTGTACTGGTGAAATCTTTCCATGCTAAAAACCAAGAACTCCTTTTCTATTTGTGCATACCCACGCTCTGTTTGAGTGAGTGCTCTGCTTGCAAATGCTATTGGCTTACCCATCTGCATGAGCGCTGCGCCTAAGCCTGTGTCTGAAGCATCACACTGCACTGTGAGTTCCTCATCTGGGTTGTAATATTTCAGTACTGGGACCTTTACTATAGTCTCTTTCAATTTGAGGAAAGCCTCCTCGTGCTGTGCTGTCCAGTTCCACTCCCTGTTTTTGTGTGTCAAATCTCTCAACACTATGCACTGGTCTGAGAGGTGGGGACAAAACTTGGCTAGATAATTTACCATACCTAGCAGCCTTTGCACTCCTTTCACATCAGTCGGTGCCGGCATCTTCTCAACGGCAAGCACTTTCTCTGGATCCGCCCTGAGTCCATCAACCGTCAGGCGGTGTCCAATGTGTGTGGTCTCCTTTTGTCTCAGCTTGAATTTGTCTTTGTTCAGCTTGATGTTCTTTTGTCTGCAACTTTCAAGAAACAGTCTCAGTTTTCCATCATGGTCACGCTCAGCTTCCTCCTGTGTTTCCCCTTGGCCTGTGATCAGTACATCGTCAGCTATAATGTACAAGCCCGGTACACCGTCCAGCGCTTGTGTGAGCTTTCTCTGAAAGATTTCTGGGGCCGGACTTATCCCCATTGGCATCCTCAGCCACCTGTAACGTCCGAATGGATTGGCAAATGTTGTTAAATAGCTGGACTCCTCCTCTAGCTGCACATGCCAGAATCCACTCTTGACATCGCACACTGTGAACACTTTTGCTTTTGACAAGTCCGGTAAAATGTCCTCAATGGTTGGCAGTGGGAAGTGACTGCGCTTTAGAGCTTTGTTCAAAGGCTTGGGATCGATACACACTCTTGGTTTCCCACTTGGTTTCTGTACCACCACCATTGCACCGATCCAATCTGTACTGCATTCCACAGGTGTTATGATCCCTCTTTGCTGTAGGTCCTGTAGCTCGTCCTTCAGTGGTTTCATCATGGCGACTGGGACCCGCCTCTTTGGCAGCTGTACTGGTTTCACTGTGCTGTCCACCTCTATTTTGTATTTTCCCTCGAGGCAGCCATCACCAATGAACACATCAGCATACTCATCTTTAATTTGTCCCATTATCCACTGTCCTGTTGTTGTTTCTGTTGTGACAATACTGTCTATTGTCATGATGTTTTCATATTGCACTTTTATCAATTTCATGGCCTCACTGGCTCTCCTACCCAGCAGAGGCACTGTACCAGCTGCATTCACCACCTGGAACTCTAAGCGATATAGCTTGTTGTTTCTCGGGTTTCTTATTTTCACTTTACATTTTCCCAGTGGTTTTAATTTGGTTTTATTGTACATTACTAGTACACTCTTTGTGTGTTCTAATTTGGCATCTGGATTCAGCAGGTTATTTGGGATGATATTGCAACTGGCACCACAGTCTATTTGGAATTTGATCATGTCCTTGCCTAGAAGCATGCCAGCATAGAGAAGCTGAGTTTTCTTCATTTTCTCAGTTTCTTTTACATCCTCTACAGTCTCTGTATGCACATCTTTCCCTGTGTCAGTCTCTACTGCAGCCACAGTTTTTGTCTCAGTTTCAGTGACACAGGTGATAATATCTTCATATTCATTAGTCTCAGATTCAGTTGTTATTTTACTCACATATTTATTTTTCCTTAGTTCCGGTTTTACTCTGCATTTTGCTGCAAAGTGGTTCTCTCTTTGTGCACTTCTTCCCAAACGCTGGGCACTTTTGTTTACTTTTCTCATGCGTTTTTCCACATTATCTGCACTCCACAGTGTTGCTTGTCTGTTTCCGATACTGTGCTCCTTGCACTGCATGTACCTCTTCCACCATCGATCCCGAGATGGTTTTCACATTGTCCTTTGAGAGCTCAGCGGCTCTGCACAGCTGCAAACATGTGTCCAGTGTCAAGTTTTTCTCTCGGAGCAGTCTTTCTCTTACGATTGTGTTGTTACCTCCACACACAATCCGATCCCGAATGAGCGAGTCTCTCACTGTCCCAAAGTTGCATGTTCTTGCCAACACTCTCAGTTCCATGACATAATGGTCTATATTTTCACTGGTGCCCTGGTTTCTTGTAAAAAAAACGATAACGTTCCACAGTCTCGTTAACGCTGGGGTCGCAGTGATCATCAAACTTCTTGATAACGTCATCTAACGTCCATGCATCCTTCGGTGTGTCGCCCAGTAACGTGTCCATAAGTTCCCTGCCGCTCTCCCCGACAAGATAGCTGAACAGTTTCACCCTCTGTTTGTCATCGGCGTCAGCCATGGCTAAATCCACATACAGAGCAAACTCGTCCCTCCAGACCTTCCATGTCCTCGAAAGGTTGCTTGAGTCCAGACATAACGTTTGCGGTGGTTTAAGCCCATCCATGTCACACGGCAGTCTCACACTAGCAGCTAATGCTAACATATACTGAACGTTGCTTAGGAACACTAACCGCTCTCCCGCTCCTAGAAACTTGTCCGCACCAAACTTCAAACCGAGTCGTCCGCCGCTGCCACCATGTTAAAGTGTGTTGTTTCCTTCTACTAATGAGACGTTACAACTCGTTTCAACCCCACTGGGCTATAAACTTTAATAATAACTTCGGCACGTAAGGTTATGCATCATGCTCGGTCCGTTATTCCAGGTGCAACAACATAAACGACCCCTGTGTAAACAAGGAACTAAACAATGGTTCCTAACAATAGTTCCTATTGTTACACATAGGCCAATCTTTTTTCTTTTTTCTTTTAAATCCTTTAATTTTTCTTTTATTTAAATCTTCCCTTGTTTACGAGCACTATTGGTTGAATTCTTTCGCCATTCGGTTGCTCACACGGATCCCCATAGAGCCTGGTAGACAGACCGTCTACTTCTCCTTTGTTAATTTGCTGCTTTCATTTTTTTGTTTCTTTGTTTGCAGGATAATTTCGGATAGTTTGGGCACATCTCTCCTCTCTCTCTCCTCGCTGTCTCCTCTCTCTCTCCTCTCTCTCTCCTCTCTCTCTCCTCGCTTTCTCCTCTCTCTCTCCTCGCTGTCTCTCTCTCTCTCCTCTCTCTCTCCTCGCTGTCTCCTCTCTCTCTCCTCTCTCTCTCCTCGCTGTCTCCTCTCTCTCTCCTCTCTCTCTCCTCGCTGTCTCCTCTCTCTCTCCTCGCTCTCTCTCCTCTCTCTCTCCTCGCTGTCTCCTCTCTCCTCTCCTCGCTGTCTCCTCTCTCTCTCCTCGCTGTCTCCTCGCTGTCTCTCTCCTCTCTCTCAGCGGAAGTGCGAGTGCAGTGTTTTGCTTCGGTGTGAGAGAAATTCTATGCTTTCTCTTGTTGCATGTGTTTATTTTTGCGTTTAGTTTGTTGTTATTAGGTGATGGTGGGGGTGAAGTTTCGGGTTCGGTTTGGTGGTGCGGTTGGGAGCCGAGCACTATGCCCATGGTCAGTAGGTGTGCAGAGCTGAGGAGCAGACACGCCGCCATGCGGTTAAGATATTAGTGTGTCGGCTGTTCGGTGGAGGAGGCCAGCCATGCTGTTGGAGAGGTTGTAGGCTTTGAAAGTGTAACGTCTGCTTCTCGCACGAACAGCACTATCGCCATTCTTCTAAACGATGTGGCCAAAGTTGGAAAAAGTTGTCGGAAATGGCACAGTGATTTGTGATTCTTTCACCCCTGTTCCCCCGTTGGTGAACCTAGCAAAAAAAGATAACGATTTCAAACGCCCCTCCGTTTATTAAAAAATTAAGTGTTGGCCATGGAGCTGTGACGCTTCGGGTAGCTGGTGTCCCCCATTAGATTGGTTCTGCTGGGGTCCAAGTCGCCAAAGCTAAGACACGTTGTGTGTCACAGGTCATTAGGATTCTCAAAGATAACACGGCTGATTTGAACTTGACTTTCACTTTCAAAGTTGATGGTTTCAGTTACAATGTGCTTGGGGCTTCTGAAACTGTGAGATGCTTCGGTTGCGGGGCAGAAGGACATTTGGTTCAGTCTTGCCCTGAGGCCGGAGAGTGGGCTGGCTCGAGCCCGCCCGAAGCACCGCAGACTGCGGCCGAGTCTGACTCGCCCAGCATGCAGCAAGCTGCAGAGGAGACCAAGGCAGACATGCAAGGATAGGGAGCAGGTTGTAAAGGAGGATCAAGCAAAGAGTGGAAATGAAGTCGATAAAGAAGGAAATGCCCAGACCTGAGAGAAATCAGAAAAATGCAAACTGACAGAGGAAAAGAAATGTAGCAAGAATAAAGAAAGCTGCAGTCAGTGTGGAAAGTGAGGTCAGTGATGAACTGATGGATGAAAACATGTCTACGGAGGAGAAAGGTCTAACAAATAAATATATTAAAATGAAAATGTTTGACCAAGAATAGAGTGGTGCTAAGGGTAAGAAAGTGTTAGAAGATTCGTCTGATGAGTGGACACTGTCACGTGAGGATGAAACCATTTTTTATCCCCTTTAGAAAATAAAATAAAAATCCAATGGCAACTAAAGGGCAGAGAGTAGTTAAAACAAAAGTTTTTCTCTGATTTGAGAACTTTTGTCAGGTCTGTGGAATGGCTGAGGAAGGAAGAGGGGGCTTTTAGTGAACAAGAGATTTACCGACTCAAGAACATTGCAACAAAAGTCAAAGAACAACTAAATGATGATGATTCAGACAAAAATGATTCTACACGTATTGTTTGTATCTGTTTTTCTTGTAGAGACAACTTTCTTTTTCATAGGTGATTTGAAAATAGGGTCTTTACACATAAATGGAGGAAGGAGTGATGTGAAAAGAGCTTCTCTTTTCAAATTGGTAGGCATGAAAAGGTTAGATGTGGTTTTTATATAAGAAACTCAGTGACACCGTGAATGGAAGTGACTGGAAGAAGGAGTGGCCTGGGGAAGTAATTCTAAGCCATAAATTATGTAACAGTGGGGGAGTTGGTGTGCTTTTTTCAAAGAATTTTAGTCCCTGTTCTTTTGAGGTAGAAGAAATAAAGTGTGGTCATATTTTAAAAGTCAAAGTAAAATACGACGTTCGGGCATTGAGAGAATTAAACTTTTATTTATGTGATGTAATTCATAATTGTACTGATTTTTTTTTTCTGGGAGGGGATTTTAATTGCACAGAAAATGCCAAACCAGACAGGAATCATCTAGAGCCTCATTCCGCTTCATCTGCCAAATTTAAGTGGTTAATTGAAACCTATGACCTAAAAGATGTTTGGAGAGGTTTTAATATGAATGACAGGCAGTACACCTGGAGTCACTCCAAGGACAATTTGTTATCATCATTTTAGTATTTTTAAAACGTCGAATAGTTCCTGTTGGCTTTTCTGACTGTTGCCTTGTTCAGTGCTCCTTTTACATTCAAAATGTTAAGGTACAGAGTGCATATTGGCATTTTAATACTGGCCTTTTATATGATAAATCTTTCAGAGAGGCATTTGAATTTTTATGGGCTTTACATAGAAAAAGCAAATCTACTTTTTCTGCAGTGCAGCAAAGGTGGGATATTCGAGTGAAATAAAACAATTGTCAGCAGTATACTCATAATGTTACCAAATGTATTACCAGGTCTCTTAAAGAGTTAGAGATTGAAGTAGTAGAATTACAGAATTTGCTGAAAAAGGGAGATCTACAAGATCTGAGGAACTGGAGATCTGTATCTCTGTTGTGTGGGGACTATAAAATCCTCTCTAAAGTTTTAGCCTTTAGACTTACAGAGGTAATGAGTAAGGTAATTCATGATGACCAGACTTGCTATGTGCCTGACAGGTTAATAAGTGATCATATCATTCTAGTTGGGCATGTTTTGGAAATCTTTGGCTCATTGGGTATAGATACTGGTCTCATTTCCATAGACCAGGAAAAGGCTTTTGACTGGGTTGAACACCAGTATCTGTGGCATACGCTAAATACTTTTGGGTTCAGCTCAGGTTTCATAGCCAAGATCCAGGTACTGTACTGTGATATTGTGAGTATACTACAAATTAATGGTGGTTTGGCTGCACCTTTTTAATGTACAGAGGGGAGTGCGTTAGGGACGCTGTCTTTCTGGGATCTTGTATTCCCTCTCCATCGAGCCCTTTCCTCACAAACTCAGAAAATAACTCTCAGGTGTTTTTTTTTGTTTTGTTTTTTTTCCAGGTTGTGCTTCAGAAGTAAACATTTCAGCGTATGTAGACAATATTATGGTAATAATTAAACAGAGAGATAATGACATTTCGTCTGCTCAGATGAACTGGAAAAAAAAGTAAAGCTGTGAAAAAAGTGAAGCTGTGATGGTTGGGAAAAGGCCAACTATATTATACTATATTACCTTCACATTGTTTTTTTGATTATTTCATATTTTTTCAGAGTTTTCATATTAATAGCTAACTATGTACATAGTGTAGCCTGGCCTAGGCCTACATATTTAGTGTACTTTTTTCTAGATACCTGGCACTTCTTCTGCTGACACAGGTGAGGCACATTTAATTTCAGGGACTGGGCAGTGGACGCCCCGAGGACAGTTTGGCGATGTTCATTGGTCAGTCTGGACCTATGCTTTGATTTATTAGAGTTCATAGTTGATAACAGTTTCTCACACATAAGTGCTGCTTAAAAGACATGCCCTGCCTGAACAGTTTGGACAACTGTGGGAATGTTTTGGGAAGTTCTCAGATGATAACAGTTTCTCACACATAAGTGCTGCTTAAAAGACATGCCCTGCCTGAACAGTTTGGACAACTGTGGGAATGTTTTGGGAAGTTCTCAGAGAAACTGTCCAAGCATCTCCTGCTTTCCTTGTACCTCTCTGAACTTTGCTTTGAGCTCAGTGTTGCACTGCAAGTCTGTGAGTTCCATTTCAAATGTGCTTGGAGCACTGTCCACATCAAAGGAGAAGGGGTCTGCAAATAACTGGAAAATGGTGCTGTGAGTCTTAAAATCAGAAAAGCAATGCTCAAACTCCTGCTGCAGATTGTCAGTGGCAGTCAGATACTCATCAGCATTGACTCTGGCACCATCAATTGACTGGCATGTTGGGAAGTGGAAAAATCTTTTATCTGTGAGCTGGGCTTTCCATAATCTGAGTTTCACAGAGAAGGCTTTCACCCTATCAAATGCTACAGTGACAGTTGGTCTGGCCCCTGCTGTTTTAAATTAAAGTGTTTAGTGCCTGTATGATATCAACTAAGAAAGCTAAATCCATGAGCAATTTGGGATCATCAAGCTCAGGAACATGTAGCCTGTCTTCTTTCATGAATTCTCTGATTATCTCCCTCAATTAACAAAACCTTTTCAGGACACTGCCCCTGCTCAACCAGTGCACTTCTGTGAAGTATGACACATCTCCATATGTTGCATCTATTTCCTCCAGAAATGCACAGAACTGATGGTACAGTAAACCTCTTGATCTGTTGCAATTAATGCATTTCACCACAACAGTCATAACACTGTTGAATTTCAAGCATTTGCTGCAGCATGAATGATGATGCAGTGCAATGCAATTGCAGGATCTACGTTCTCTTCCTCCAGTTCTCTTTGAATCAGTGCTATAAGCCCATTTTTTTCTTCCCATCGTTGACGGGGCACCATCAGTGGTGATTCCAGCCAAGGTATTCCAGGGTACACCCTACCGTCTGGGGTTAGGGTGTACCCTGGAATACCAAAGGGTGTGCTCCAATTATCAGGGCATCACACTGCTCAGCCTGCCTGGGAAAGTCTACTCTAAGAAAGTAGGCTCCGGCCGATTGTCGAACCTTGGATTCAGGAGAAACAATGTGGATTCTGTCCTGGCCGTGGAACAACAGATCAACTCTTTATCCTTGCAGAAGTGCTGAGGGAGGCATGGGAGTTTGACCAGCCAGTCTACATGTGATTTGTGGACTTGGAGAAGGCTTATGACCGTGTATGAGTATGGGGTACCGAGGCAGTTGCTACAAGCCATCCGGTCCTTGTATAACCAAAGTGAGAGCTGTGTCCGAATTCTTGGCACAAAATCAAACATGTTTTCAGTGGGTGTCGGACTCCACCAAGGTTGTCCCTTGTCTCTGATTCTGTCTGTAATATTCATGGACAGGCTTTCAAGGCGCAGCCAAGGTGAGGAGTTTGCCCATTTTGGGAACCTCAGAATTGCATCTCTGCACTTCGCAGATGATATGGTTTTGTTGGCTTCATCAGAACATGACTTCCAGCGCACACTGGGGTGGTTTGCAGCTGAGTGTGAACTGGCCAGGATGAGAGACAGCACCTCCAAGTCTGAGGCCATGGTTCTCTACCGGAAAATGGTGGATTGCTCCCTCCAGGCTGGGGATGAGTTGTTGCCTCAAGTGAAGGAGTTCAAGTATCGCGGGTCTTGTTCATGAGTGAGGGTAGGATGGAGCGGGAGATTGACAGGCGGCTTGGTGCAGCATCAGCAGTAATGCGGACGTTGTACCGGACCGTTGTGTTGAAGAGGGATCTAAGCCGGTTGGCAAAGCTCTCAATCTACCAGTCAATCTTGGTTCCAATCCTCACCCATGGTCATGAGTGACTGAAAGGGTGAGATCGCGGGTACAAGCGGCAGAAATGAGTTTCCTCCATAAGGTGTCTGGGTTCAGCCTTAGGGTGAGGAGCTTGGACATCCGGAGGGAGCTCGGAGTAGAGCCGCTGCTCCTTTGCGTCAAAAGGAGCCAGTTGAGGTGGTTCGGGCATCTGATTAGGATACCTCCTGGGCGCTTTCCTCTGGAGTTTTCTGGGCACATCCAAGTGGGGAGGAGACCCTAGGGTAGACCCAGAACTCGTTGGAGGGACTAAATGTCCAATCTGGCCTGGGAACACCTTGGAATACCCTAGGAGGAGCTGGAGGGTGTTGCTGGGGAAAGGGACGTCTGGGGGGCCCTACTTAGTTTGCTACCACCGCGACCTGACTCCGAAGAAGTGGCTGATGATGAATGAATTATTCCAGTGTAGACCACCACCCTCAATTACATTGCACAGCACCTGAAATATATATTTGGCTGTAGTCTTTCCCTGCAAGTGTTAAAGGGAATGTTTACAAGATGGTTGTGAGACCAGCTATGTTATATGCTTTGGAGACAGTGGCACTGATGAAAAGACAGGAGGTGGAGCTGGAGGTGGCAGAGTTGAAGATGCTAAGATTTTCATTGGGAGTGACGAAGGAGGACAGGATTAGGAATTATTATATTAGAGGGACAGCTCAGGTTGGACGGTTTGGAGACAAAGCAAGAGAGGCAAGATTGAGATGGCTTGGATATGTGTGGAGGAGAGATGCTGGGTATATTGGGAGAAGGATGCTGAATATGGAGCTGCCAGGGAACAGAAAAAGAGTAAGGCCAAAGAGGAGGTTTATGGATGCGGTGAGGGAGGACGTGCAGGTGGCTGGTGTGACAGAGGAAGATGCAGAGGAAAGGAAGAAATGGAAACGGATGATCTGCTGTGGCGACCTCTAACGGGAGCAGCCGAAAGTAGTAGTAGTAGTATTTCCCTGCATTGGATATAAAGTTAGCAGTTCTTCTGTTAACTTAAAATGGTCATTGATACCTCTTACAAATATAGTGAGCTGAACATTGTCATTTACATCTGTGCTTTCATCAAGTGCCAACAAATAGTGAGTTAAATTATTTGCTTCAGTGCACAACTGTCTGTAAATGTCGCCTGACAACTCGAGCCATTCTGCCATTGGGCTGAGACTGATGTTTACGAATAAAGATGCCTTCCCCTGGCAAACGATATTCACTACCTGCGGCATGCAGTGTCTCGGAAACTGTCCCTCTGTAAATGGCTTGCCATCCTTCACTATTTCCTCGCTTACCACATGGCTAGCTTTGACAGCTGCATCAGTCTTTTTTGGCTTTATGAAAAAAGTTCTGCTGACAGGACAGACTTTTGAAGGTGTGCTGCCTTTCTCTCCCTCTCCTCGCCGATCATACTCCTCTGCATGTTTAGTAGTGTAATGTCACTTCAGATTGAAATCCTTCAGGACGGCAACTTTTTCCTTACAAATTAGACAGATCACAGATGCATTAAATTCATTGAAGAAGTAGTCAAATGTCCATTTCTTTTGGAACTGTTGATGCTCCTGGTTAACTAACATTTAGGTCAGCTGGGTTTATGTACTCGCGTTGCCAGTGGCTCGTGTGTGTGTGTGTGTGTGTGTGTGTGTGTGTGTGTGTGTGTGTGTGTGTGTGTGTGTGTGTGTGTGTGTGTGTGTGTGTGTGTGTGTGTGTGTGTGTGTGTGTGTGAGAGAGAGAAAGTGCTGCAAAACTGACATTAGGTTACGTCACCTGCAACTGGCCTCACAACTAATCTTAACTGAGTACTTAGGACTACAAACACAGAAATGTTTAACAATAAATAAATAAAGTAGCATGCAAAATGGATATGTGGCCCAGATCTCTTAATAAATCTAAACCAAACCATAGCGTGGGCTGCACAAAACCACCTCACGGGCCGGATGCGGCCCGTGTCCGGTAGTCTGAGACCCCAACTGTAGTCCTCGCCACCCCTCAGCTATCTGTCACATTTAGTTGTCCCTGTGTCTGTCTGTCCGGCCATCACCCCACTCCATCTCCTCCCCCTATCACACTTTTGTTCTGTTTACCCCCTTTCCTCGTGTCTTTCCACCTCTTTCTCGCTGAAGTGATCTGACCTTCCTTGATGTAGCTTCTGCTGTCTCTCTTGGCCTTGTTTTCTCTGGTCACGGTGGTGATGACAGGCAACTCCCTGCCACCATGCTATCACCTCCTTCCTGCCCACCTGCCTGGAACTGTTTTTGTCTGTGTGTGTGTGTGTGTGTGTGTGTGTGTGTGTGTGTGTGTGTGTGTGTGTGTGTGTGTGTGTGTGTCAGAGAGGACATAGACATCCAGAGATGGATCGCAAAGAAGTGATGAGATAGAGGGAGAGAGAATGTGAGAAAGATGAGCGGAAAGGAGATAGAAAGACCAAGAGAGATAAAAAGAACAGATTGCCAAGAAAGAGCAGGCCTGAGGGAAGAAAGGGGCGAAAGATGGAGACTGGGAGAGACAGAGGCTGAGCAAGAGACACTCAAAGTCTGAGAGTGAGAGAAAGGAAGGTTGAGAGAGAGAATCAGGAAGGCTAAGGAAGGGGGAGAGGTAAAAAGATGAGAGACGGACTGAGATAGTCTTAAAAACAGAGGGAGAAGAGCGTAAGAGATAGGAGGTGAGAGGGAAGTTGAGGGAGGCAGAAGGTGAAAGAGGATGAGAGAGAGAGAGAGCTGTGAGAGGCAGATAGCTTGAAAAAGAGGTTGAGAGAGAGACAGACAGACCTGTGTGAGGTGTACAGAGAGTCTGAGAGGCAGTGAGACAGAGAACCTGTGAGAGCAAAACAAAACCTGTGAGAAAAAGAGAAAGGGAGAGCCTAAACGTGTGTGACTATTTGAGCAGGTGTGTGTGTGTGTGTGTGTGTGTGTGTGTGTGTGTGTGTGTGTGTGTGTGTGTGTGTGTGTGTGTGTGTGTGTGTGTGTGTGTGTGTGTGTACTGGGGGAGAAGGGGGGGCTCTGTTAAAATGAGAGTCACAGTGGGATTGTTTAATTAAAAAAGGGTCAGCCTCCAACACAGGAGCAGACGTAGTAGGTAGGAGAAACTGGTCTGTTTTCTTCCATTTCCATAGGGAAGGGGGCTTAATTGGCGAGAGACTGTGTGTGTGCGCGTGTGTGTGTGTGTTCTTATTCAGTTATATCTGTGAGGACCAATTTGAGTTTGTAACCACAAGAGTGAAGATGTTTTGGCAAGTCCTCGCTTCTTCAGGGGGCTATTTTATATTTCAGATTAAGCATTTAGTTCTGATGGTTAAGGTTAGGTTTACAAACGTTTGTGTGTTTGTCTTTATGTGTGTTTGCATGTATCTATGTATGGATTTGTGTGTGTGTGCGTCAGTGCGTGTATATGTTTTTGTCTTCGTGACACCAGATAATGAGGCAATTTCTTTATATTGTTTTCACTGAGCCCATTGGCTCATTTACGAGTGAGCTGAGCTATTGTAGATTTTATAGACAAAAACGCAAATTGAATTTGAATGCCATAGCTTCAGGGCACTATGGTTACAGCTTTAAATGATCGATTGAAGTGGTTTATCCATCCGTGCAAGTGATAGAAGAACCTGAGATTTTGTATGCCGGAGAGGAGACTAGGTATGTGTTTGAAATTAGCTCTGAGAAGGTCTCCTCCTATGTCATTTTTATCATTCAGATACAGGATACAGACCAGATCCTCAGAGATGCTTTAGAGAGAGAGAGAGAGAGAGAGAGAGAGAGAGAGAGAGAGAGAGAGAGAGAGAGAGAGAGAGAGAGAGAGAGAGAGAGAGAGAGAGAGAGAGAGAGAGAGAGAGAGAGAGAGAGAGAGAGAGAGAGAGAGAGAGAGAGAGAGAGAGAGAGAGAGAGAGAGAGAGAGAGAGAGAGAGAGAGAGAGAGAGAGAGAATGGAACAGGAATCATGTTTTAACAGTGGTCCATCAGAAGTAAATGGCTCTTCTAAGCTGTGGCACAATAAAATACACCCCATAGAAATCTTGTGGTTTTCCCACCATATTGTCTGACACTTACATAGGTGCCACACTCATTCCATCACAAAGGAGACTTGGTGGTGGAATGAAGGAGTGCAGGAAAGTATACAGAGGGAGAGATTGGTAAAGAATAAGTGGGATAGTCCGAGAAAGAAGTAGGAGGATGAAGAAAGTAGACAGGAGTACAAGGAGATGCAGCATACAGCAAAGGGAGAGGTGGCGAAGGCAAAAGAAAAGGCATATGGTGAGTTGTATAAGAGGTTGGACACTAAGGAAGGAGAAAAGGACTTGTACCGATTGGCTAGACAGAGGGACAGAGCTGGGGAGGATGTGCAGCGGGTTAGGGTGATGAAGAATAGAGATGGAAATTTGCTGACAAGTGAGGAGAGTGTGTTGAGAAGGTGGAAGGAGTACTTTGAGCGGCTGATGAATTAAGAAAAAGAGAGAAGGTTGGATGATGTGGGGATAGTGAATTAAGAGATGTGGCGGATTAGCAAGGAGGAAGTGAGGGCAGCTATGAAGAGGATGAAGAGTGGAAAGGTGGTTGGTCCAGATGACATTCCTATGGAGGTGTTTAGGAGAGGTGGCAGTGGAATTTTTAAATAGATTTTTTTTAACACAATCATAGAAAGTGAGAGGATGCGTGAGGAGTGAAGAAGCATACCAGTACCGATTTTTAAGAATAAGGGTGATGTGCAGAGCTGTAGTAACTACAGAGGTATAAAGTTGATCAGCCACAGCATGAAGATAGGGAAAAGGGTAGTGGAAGCTAGGTTAAGAGGAGAGGTGATGATTAGCGAGCAGCAGTATGGTTTCATGCCAAAAAAGAGGACTACAGATGCGATTTTTGCTTTGAGAATGTTGATGGAGAAGTATAGAGAAGGCCAAAAGGAGTTACATTTGTGTCTTTGTGGATTTAGAGAAAGCATATGACAGGGTGCCGAGAGAGGAGGTGTGGTATTGTTTGAGGAAGTTGGGAGTGGCAGCAAAGTACGTAAGAGTGGTGCAGGATATGTACGTGGTCAGTGTGACAGTGGTGAAGGTGTGCGGTAGGAATGATGGATGGGTTCAAGGTGGAGGTGGGATTACATCAAGGATCGGCTCTGAGCCCTTTGTTGTTTGCAATGGTGATGTACAGGTTGATGGACGAGATCAGGCAGGAGTCTCTTTACTGTCATTGTGCAAGCACAATGAAATCGCAGTTGTGTCAGCCTCAAAATGGTGCATACATAAAAGAGATAAGAAAATATATCGGCAATAAAAAGTACAGAGTCTAAACAATATAAGTGCAAAATATAAGCAGTATAAGGTATAAAATCAATACAGTTAATAATAAAATATGACTTACGAGGTGCAAAAACATCATCAGCAAAAATGCAGTAAAGGTGTGGTGGACAGATATGAAGTTACGTAAAGTGACATGTGAGTGAATATTGCAAATATATCACGTGCCCAGTGGTGGCAGCACATCAGTCTAGTCGGACTGAGGAGATGTCTGAGTTCATTAGTGCCACAGCTTTTGGAAAGAAGCTGTTTTTCACTCTCTTTGTGCATGTGCAGATTGATCTGAAGTGCCTACCTGATGGGAGGGGCTGAAACAGATGGTGTCCAGGGTGTGTAATATCTTTTATGATGTTCTTAGCCTTCCTCACACGAGTGCTATGAAGATGGTCTAGGCAGCTGAATGCCAACAATGTCCTGTGCTGTTTCCACAACACGCTGGATGGCTTTTTTGTCAGCTTTTGTGCAGCTGCTGTACCAGACTGTCATGCAGTTTGTTTGGCTGCTCTTGATGGGGCATCTATAAAAGTTGACAAGCAGCTTTTTGGGGAGGTTGGTTTTCCTTAGCCTCCTCAGAAAATAAAGGTGTTGTTGTGTCTTACTCACCACTGCTGAAGTGTTGTCAGTCCAGGAGAGGTCCTCTGTGATGGTGACTTCCAGGAACCTGGAGCTGGAGACTCTCTCCATAGTCCCTGCTAATGTGGACAGGACTCTGTGTGATCTTGTTGGAAGGCCTAATGTCCACGATGATCTCCTTGGTCTTTTTGGTGTTTAAGACCATGTTGTTGTTAGCACACCACATTGTCAGGGTCTGAACCTCCTTCCTGTATGCTGCGTCATTGTTGTCTGATATGAGCCCCATGAGTGTGATATCATCTGCAAACTTTAACAATTGTGTTTGAGTTGTGGATGGGTTGGCATTCATGTTTGAACAGTGCATAAAGGAGGGAGCTCAGCACACAACCCTGGGGGATGCCGGTGCTCAGGATGAGGGTGGAGGAAGTGTGCTTGCCCAATGTTACAGTCTGGGGGCAGTTTGTAAGGAAGTCCAGTATCCAATTGCATATGGAGGTAGTTAGTCCTAGTTTGTGGAGTTTTCCAACCAGCTTCTTTGGTATATTAGTGTTAAATGCCAGCTGTAATCAACAAAAAGCATCCTGACATAAGTGTTGGGTCTTTCCAGGTGAGAGGGCTGTATTTAGAGCCACACAGGTAGCATCCTCAGTCTTTAACCTGTCATCAAATCTATGGAATTTGTGTTGTGTAATTTTAACCATGCACATCCCGATAATGTTTTTCAGTTTAATCTGTGCATCATTATTTCAACAGAAATATCTGACATGAACTATTTCTGTACTTTGGTAGTTTTATGTTTACCTTTAGTACACTGAGTTGTGGGTCATTCTGTTGTATACTAGTATAAAAGTTACATTACAATATTCAATTTATAGCAGTGATTGTCAGTAACGCTTGCAGTTATTTGTAATATCATATATGACTGTATGGAAGCATCTGATGGAGATTGTAGCCCTGTGATAAACACAAGTGCATGGAAATAATGTAAGTTTATAAGTACTTTATTTGCAAACTAAAACAATTTACAAAACAGATTTACAGTTTAAATCAAAATTACATTATTCAAATTATTGAAATAAATTAAAAAAACTGTCACTCTCCTCTCATCAGCCTGCATGCTATTAATATATCACCTTAATTGCATTTTAAAAAATACACCCCCAAAAACATCATTTCCATCACCACAGCTACTATTTACATCACCACAGCTACTACGAGTCCCAGTTTGCCTTGAGCCCCCACGGAGGTCTGCAGCCAGACCCTATTGCCTTTTTGAGTAACCAGAGCAATTCTGTAGTTATTACAATGCACTGGTTGACTAAAATCTGGTTTGGTGAAAATTGGTTTAATTTTCGATGAATTATTTTGTTGGTTTATGAATTGATTTGGTCATTTACCTTTTCCAGGTCACTGCATTATTTCACACCAAACAATGTCTATAGGGTGGCGCTTAATATTTAAATTGAGAACGACCAGAATGAAAATGACACACAAAGGGCATGGTGCCCGTAGTACCTTGACATTTTGCAGAACACACAAAATGACATTATTAAATGCTAAACCCAACTATCTCAAATAACTCCAAGCCACTGGTGTAGTGTCAGGGGATACTAAGGGTGCAGTGTAAACTGATGAACCTGTGGTGAAAACCAGAAAGTGTCTCAGGTGATGTTTTTATCTAAATTTTAGATTTTTTTTTCCCTATGCGGAAATGGGTTACATTGCTATATAATGGCATTAATGTAAACACATAGCCTCAGTTAGCACCCCCTAACAAACTTCCAGTGGTGTACTGTCACAAGTCGTGATATAAATGCAAACAGGATTGATCAGCGATTAACCAGTTCAAGTATAGCACATACCTCTTGTAGGAGAAAATAAATGTGATTGAATCTTAAGCCGAGGCAAGCCTTGCTTCCTCTTCCCTTGGCACTTTTTCAAGCAGTATGGGAGGCTAATCAATAAATGCTCACTTATTGAAGAAAACTGGTGCAAAAGTAGATATATGACATTGAATTAGGAGTAAATCCAGAACAACGGTTTGGTAGCTGACCTATTATAATTGCTGGACTCTTTGAGGTAAATGCAGATGTCCAAAATCAGAGATTTGCCAGACCAGGATCAAGCAGGATCCTGCTCAGTGCTATCGGACATTTCCCACTTTTTAGCCACAACAAGATACTTGTTTGCACAACAAGATACTTGTTGTGCAACAGGTCTTTTTATTTTGTGGTGGGCATGCAAACCAGTTTTGGTCTCTAGCTTTTAATATGATAAGTGACAAATGAAATGGGTCTGAATTTATTTTGCTTCTCTGTGACAATATTTTCCCGTGTAAAGATATGCATAAAATGATTTGACCTCTGGCTATCTTGATGTCAGGTTAACTGTTTATTGGCACATCATGCTAGCTGGTTGTCTATCAGATCTATTTGTTATCTTATGTTATCTGGCCCATTATTCACCACCTTTCCCTGTAATTTCACCCACCTAAAGCCTCTGTTTCCTTTTTTCAAAGTTGTTTTTCAATTTTATTTGTGTCGCCCAATATCACAAATGACAAATTTGCCTCAGTGGGCTTAACAGCAACACAACATCCTGTCCTTAGACCCTCTCATCGGATAAGGAACAACTCCCTAAAAAAAACCTTGAACAGGGAGAAAAAATAGGAAGAAACCTCAGGGAGAGCAACAGAGGAGGGATCTCTCTCCCAAGACGGACAGATTTTAGGCTTGGGAACATCTAGTTATGGCCACATTTACTTACCTCACACTGTTCTCTACCCAGCCTTTAAGAATCAGCATTCCATGCTTTGCTATCATGCATTACAATTTTTGCCAGCTTGACATTTAGCATAAGGCAATATGTGATGCTACATTGCTAATGGTCTGGGGTTTGCTTAGTGCTGCTGCTGCTGCTGCAGTGATAGAGATGATAGTGATAGCGATCGATGAGGAAAAGGATTCCAAGTGGATAAGCTCTGGGAACATCCACCAGCCCAGTGCTCTCACTTCCATCCTTGCGTTCTCAATGCAGCTCTCAGAGGAGGAGACTTAAATCATATGGATACACTCTTGAATTATCTGGTCTCCGACAGGATCAGATAAAGACCTTGCTACCTTTTTTTAACAGTACTGTCTTCAGAGGGAGACTTTATAAAACTATATATATTGAGTATTTCATTATCTGACAGAGTTAATATCATTTGTTTGTGTTGGTGAGTTTTGCATTTTACCAGCTAAAGCAGGGGGCTAATTGGAGGTTTAAGTTACTGGTTTTCAATGATAATGAAAGATTGATAAGTCATATATAATTTTGCCAAAAGTCTACCTGACTGACGAAATACTATTCAGCGCTCCCTAAAATAGGGCTGTCAAGAAAGTAAAGTTATCAGGGATATACAGTGCCGTGGAAAAGTATTTGTCCCCTTCCTGATTTCCTCTGTTTTTCTATATTTGTCACACTGAATTGTTTCAGATCATCATACAAAATGTAATATAATATGAAGAAAACCCAAGTAAACATAAAATTCAGTTTTTAAATGATATTTTTATTTATTTAAGGAAGAAGGTTAGCTAACACCAACTGACCCAGTGTGAAAAAGTAGCTGCCCCCTTGGTTATTTAATTAACCAATTAACTAAATTTAATTGACCATTGGATTCAGTTCGAGCAGACAAAAACAGGCTTGATTACTGCCGGCCCTGTTGAATGTAAGCATGACTTATATAGAACCTTAACTTCAATGTGAAGTAGGCCACAATGTCTCAACAAACAGCATACTAAGCCTCCATCAAAATAAACTCTGGAAGAGATTAGAAAAAAAAAGTTGCTGGGCTATATCAGTCTGGAAAGGGTTACAAAGCCATTTCTAAGGCTCTGGGAATCCAGCAAACCACATTGAGAGCCATTGTCTTCAAATGGATAAAACTAACGATGCATGGGTTGCAATATTGCAATTTTCTTGGCCGACTCTGATTTCCGATTTTTTTTAAAAAAAAAAAAATTTTTTTTAAAGGCTGCCCTGCCGATTTTGATTTTGGCTGGTTGTGATTTTTTTCTAAGAACCATAATTGACAGCATACACAAACATTTTTGTAACTTTTCTTTAATGGACAATTCAATTGTATGTTCATAATAAAGCATTGACTATTAGTTAAGTTTTACATTTTCTCCAAAACTGCATCAGGTTACAGGACCTTCTCTTACTCTCACTCAAACAAATCTCAAAATAAAAAAAGTGCTCCAGGTTACTAGACAAAGCTGTTGTGCAAATGAAATCCAACTGAAAATGAACTGCAGTATATCCCACATTATCTAGCATGTTTTACTTTCCCAAAGTAAATAGTTTCAATGACATGTTTTAGCGTGTATGTGTGTTTGTGGCTATGATGTCATTGTCTATGCCATTGTGTGCACGATGGGAGCCATTGTGCAGTGCATAATTGAATATATCTAAGATTGGCCGGCCAGTCACTGGTCATGGCCGATCCAGTTGAAAATCATCCGATTCTGGTCACTGGTCGATCGATCAGTGCATCTCTACATAAAACATCGAATAGTGGGGACTCTTCCCTGGAGTGGCCTGCCTACCAAAATTCCTCCAAGGGCACAGAGTCAACTCATCCAGGAAGTCGCAAAAAAAAAACAAAAAAAAGCAGGACAACATCTAAAGAACTGCAGGCCTCTCTAGCCTCAGCTAAGGTCATTGTTCATGATTTGACAATAAGAAAGAGACTGGGCAAAATGGAATTTATGGGAGAGTTGCAAGACACAAACCACTGCTAACTAAGATAAACATTACTGCTTGTCTCACATTTGCAAAAAAAAGCCCATTGATGACCCCAAGCCTTTAGTATAATGTTCTGTGGACAGACAAGTCAAAATTGGAACTTCTTTGAAGACATATGTTCTGTTATGTCTGGCATAAAGCAAACACAGCGTTTCACAATAAGAACATCATACCAACAATCAAACATGGTGGTGGTAGTGTGATGGCGTGAGGATGATTTGCTGCCTCAGGGCCTGGAAGACTTGCCATCCATGAAGGAACCATGAATTCTGCTGTCTACCAGAAAACTCTGAAGGAGAATGTCGTCATCAGTCCGATGATCTGAAGCTGAAGTGTGATTGGCTTATGCAGCAGCACATTGATCCAAACCACAAGAGTAAGTCCACCTCAGATTGGCTCAAAAGAAACAAAATTAAGGTTTTAGAGTGGCCTTGTCAAAGTCCTGACTTTAACCCCTTAAACAAGCAGTTCATGTTTGAAAATCCTCCAGTATCGCTGAATTACAGCAATTCTGTAAAGAAGAGTAGACCAAAATGCCTCCACAGAAATGTGAAAGACTGATCTCCAGTAATAAGAAGCGTTCGATTGGAGTTGTTGCTGCTAAAGGTGGCACAACCAGTTATTAAGTTCAGGAGGGCAATTATTTTTTTCATTTGAGTGATGGGTGTTGGATAACTTTTCTCCTTCAACAAATTAAATTATAATTTAAAGACTATATTTTGTGTTTACTGGCATTTTGTATGACAATCTGAAACCATTCAGTGTGACAGGTATAAAAAAACAGAGGAAATCAGGAAGGGGGCAAATACTTTTTCTCAGCACTATATATCCCTGATGACTTTACCTTCTTGACAGCCTTATTCTAGGGAGCATTGAATAGTGTTTTGTCAGTCAGGTAGACATTTGGCGAAATGATCTATGACTTATCAATCTTTCATTATCATCAAAAACAGGTAACTTAAACCTCTAATTAGCCCCCTGCTTTAGCTGGTGTGTGTTTGTGTGTGTGTATGCGTGCATGTAAAGTGACGGAGAAACCGTTGGCGAGAAAACATAATCCCACTATAAGAGAGAGCAGGGAATGAAAGCCTTACGGGGGGTCTCTCTGAAGCGAAGAGCAAATGTAGCTGCATCACAGATGAGTGCCATGGCGCCCCCGAAAACAAAAGGTTGAGCAGCGTAACGACAATAGATCAGGTAATAAGGGCTTAGCTGCAGGAGATGCATCTGTCTAGTCAATGCTAGTCAAGCACATTTCATATGTCCATACATACGTAGTGTAGAAGTTAATAACATTTGCAAACACCTTGCAGAAGGAGAAGGGGAGTGGGTCGGATAGGGTGGGAGATGCTGGAGAAAAGCATGGCAGCTTATTGTGCGTCGGTTGGTCTGGAATCGAGGCGTTGCTCATTTTTGTCCTGCGCTTGTGTGTGTGCAGTTTTTGCATTTTCACACTGATTGTTTCGTTAAGATTAGGGTTCCTGGAGGATGACAGCTACCATGCAAACATCAATCCACAGACAGAGGTAACACAAATATAAACAAACAGATACAAGCATGTATAGAGACAATCACACAATCTGACAGCGCTCATGCCAATCCATAAAAACACCCATTTACAGACTGAGATGCATTGTGCTAGGCATATTGATCTCTGGTCGGCAGTCTCTCTTTCCCCCTCCTTTTATTTAACCTGTGAAGAGAATACACCCCGTGTTGGGAAAGCACCTGACCATTGTTCCGACACTTGTGCTTCATTTTTTATGAGGGACCACACTTGTAAAACCATACCCAAATATTTATGCCTCTGTTTATTTACTCACCACAGGCAATGTTGGATTCGGATCCATTTTTTTAACAAACACGGCAGGAGATGAAGAGAGGCAAAAAACAGCATCTGCTACAGAGGCGTGGCAGAAAAACAACCTCCCAGGCGGTTAGGGCAAAGGCTCCATCCTCTGCGTCGCAGTTTTTTCTGGCTTCCACATCCGTACCGAAGCTCCGCTTCAACTCACCTTGTACTGTCTGTTGTTTTTTTTCTGTTAGTAAACTGAGCTCAGTTGATACCGTCTGTTGCTGGTCCATTGCAAATTGGTTCATCTTGCTTCACTGTTGATTTAACAAATCAATAGTCAAAATATAGAAAAAGACAGAAGGTTTAACTACATAAAAGGGAGTTTTCACTGACCTTGTCTCAGCTTGTCAGGTGATTTGAGCTGAGTGTGTGTGTATGTGTGTGTTTGTGTGTGTTCTTAAGCAGTTATACAGTATTTGTTAGGACTTATTTGAGATTTTAACCATAACCAAGGAATGAAAGCCTTACGGGGTTACGCCAGCAGCCACAGCCTGTCTCAAAATTTGCACAGGTATTACTTCTAACACATTAAATTTAGCACTGCTAAACATCAGGTCTTTGACAGGAAAAACATTTTTAATCAATGATTTTATCATCAAACATAATCTCAATTTTATGTTTCTAACTGAAACTTGGTTAGACCAAGACAACAGAGTGCAACTGTTCTGATTGTGTCAACCCTGCCAGTGTACTTTTTATGAGCGAAACCAGACAGTATAAGAAAGGAGGTGGAGTTGCTATTTTGTTTAATGAGTTGGCCCAATGCAAGAAGATAGCTTCTTTTGAATAGGTGGCTCTTCAGTTGAATTTCTCTCCTTTATTATTTTATTCTTTAATTTAAATGTCTTTTTATAAATTAAGCAAATTAATATTATGAATTGATTTTTATGAAGCGCTTTGAGTGGCTGTTGCAGCTAGAAAAGCACCATATAAAATACAACTTGATTGATTGATTGAATTACTTTTTGCATCCTTATTTATTGTATACTTTTGTTTTATTTATATATTTATTTATTTTGAAGCACATTGAGTCTGCCTTGTGTATAAAATGTGCTATATAAACAAAGTTGCTTTACCTTGCCTAAGACGGAGGACATTTTTGCAAAGAGGACATTTTGGCTTGTCTTCACTCCCTCAAGGGGCTATATTGGAGTTAGGATTTGGGTCTAGGGTTAAGGTTAGAATTAGAATTAGCTTAAGGTCAGGGCAAGGGCGAAGTTAGCCATGTACTTTAAGCATGAACTTCTGATAGTGAGGGTTAGGAACTAAGGATTGAATGTTGTCAATGATTATCCTCACAAGTACAAAAAACAATATGTGTGTATAGGGCTGTACCGAATAGTTCGAAGCTTCATTCAAAGCTTTGACATTCGAATTCTAAATCAGCATTCGAATGCTGCACAGGTTTTTTTTTTTTTTTGGGGGGGGGGTTTGCGTGTCTATTCATTCTGTTTAAACCAATGAAGTATTTCTGCAGAGTTGCAGATATCTGAATTTACTTGGTGCTCGAAATGATCGAAATTCAGGATTACCTGAATGACAAAACCAAGGTAGATTCTGGGCCAACGCTGGATGCAAACATATATTCTTTCTTTCTTTGTGCATAGACGAGAGATGAAATGTTTCTCTCAATAAAGATTGCATCCAGATGAACTGATTCAACTTTCTGCGCTGGATACATAATTTGCATCCCAGCAACATCCACGCCCACTGTGGGATTTTTTTCCAAGTCAGGATTCATTGTGAGCAAAGCTAGAAGCTCACCTCTACCAGACCATGTCAACAAGGTGATATCTCTGGCCCACAACATGAAGAGTTAGCAAGTCCTAGACCACTGGGAATAGTAGCCTCCCTTTTGGTAGGCTACAGTAGTTTGTGACATTGTTACCTAGGTTACTGCCCCCAGATTTTGCACATGAGAGAGTATCGGCACACCGAACGTCTCGTCACCGGATTGTTCAGATTTTGAGCAACAAAAAAAAAGGAACACTTTAATTTGAAATTTTCTGATTTTATTGCTATTTCTGTCGTAGCATAATGTTGCTCTAAGCCCAACGGCGCAATTATTATTTCAGAATTATTTTACGCCCTCATTGGATTAGCCTTCATGTATTTATGTTGACAATACTGGCGAGTTATAGTCATTAAAGAAAGTTGAATTAATTAAAAAAAAAAGGAGATTCATTTAATCTGATACAGTGGCTTGCGAAAGTATTCATACCCCTTGAACTTTTCCACATTTTGTCACGTTACGACCACAAACATAAATATATTTTATTGGAATTTTATGTGAAAGACCAACACAAAGTGGCACACAATTGTGAAGTACAAAGAAAATTATACATGAGTTAAAAAAAAATTTACAAATAAAAAAATGAAAAGTGCGGTATGCAAAAGTATTCAGCCCCCCTGAGTCAATACTTTGTGGAACCGCCTTTTGCTGCAATTATAGCTGCAAGTCTTTTGGGGTATGTCTCTACCAGCTTTGCACATCTAGAGACTGACATTTTTGCCCATTCTTCTTTGCAAAACAGCTCAAGCTCAGTCAGATTAGATGGAGAGCGTTTGTGAACGGCAGTTTTCAGATCTTGCCACATATTCTCAATTGGATTTAGGTCTGGGCTTTGACCGGGCCATTCTAACACATGAATATGTTTTGTTTTAAACCAGTCCATTGTAGCCCGGGCTTTATGTTTAGGGTCGTTGTCCTGCTGGAAGGTGAACCTCCGCCCCAGTCTCAAGTCTTTTGCAGACTCCAACAGGTTTTCTTCCAAGATTGCCCTGTATTTGGCTCCATCCATCTTCCCATCAACTCTGACCATCTTCCCTGTCCCTGCTGAAGAGAAGCACCCCCAGAGCAGGATGCTGCCACCACCATGTTTGACAGTGGGGATGGTGTGTTCAGAGTGATGTGCAGTGTTAGTTTTTCCGCCACACATAGCGTTTTGCATTTAGGCCAAAAAGTTCAATTTTGGTCTCATCTGACCAGAGCACCTTCTTCCACATGTTTGCTGTGTCCCCCACATGGCTTCTGGCAAACTGCAAACGGGGCTTCTTATGGTTTTCTTTTAACAATGGCTTTCTTCTTGCCACTCTTCCAAAAAGGCCAGATTTGTGCAGTGCACGACCAATAGTTGTCCTGTGGACAGATTCCCCCACCTGAGCTATGGATCTCTGCAGTTCATCCAGAGTCACCACGGGCCTCTTGGCTGCATCTCTGATCAGTGCTCTCCTTGTTCGGCCTGTAAGTTTAGGTGGACGGCCGTGTCTTGGTAGGTTTGCAGTTGTGCCATACTCTTTCCATTTCCAGATGATAGATTGAACAGTGCTCCGTGAGATGTTCAAAGCTTGGGAAATCTTTTTATAGCCCAACCCTGCTTTAAACTTCTCCACAACTTTATCCCTGACCTGTCTGGTGTGTTCCTTGGACTTCATGATGCTGTTTGCTCCCCAATATTCTCTTAACAAACCTCTGAGGCCGTCACAGAACAGCTGTATTTGTACTGAGATTAGATTACACACAGATTGACTCTATTTAGTCATTAGGTCAACATTTGATCATTCAGCAATCATCAGGCAACTTCTGAAGGCAATTGGTTGCACTCAGAGAAAAGGGGGCTGAATACTTTTGCACACTGCACTTTTCAGTTTTTTACTTGTAAAAAAAATTTAAAATCATGTATAATTTTCTTTGTACTTCACAGTTGTGTGCCACTTTGTGTTGGTCTTTCACATAAAATTCCAATAAAATATATTTATGTTTGTGGTCGTAACGTGACAAAATGTGGAAAAGTTCAAGGGGTATGAATACTTTTGCAAGCCACTGTATATCACTTTATACAAATTCAAAATTTTTTTAAGGGTTTTTTATTTTTAAAATTTTTTGAGGGTTTTTATGATGGAGTCATAAAATATGGCGACAGACAACTTTTTTTTTTTTTTGAAGCTTCATTGGAAAACCTTAATAGAAGCTTCGAATGTAAAACAAACAAAAAAAGACATTCGGTACGACCGTAGTGTTTACAAATCTGGGAACATGCATGTTGGTCTGATTAAGAGATGTTGATAAAACAGATTAGATCAGAGAGACATGCAATATCACAATTTTTGCATTCATAGATTGGCGCTCACATGCTTTACCCTTAGGGAGAGTATAGACTGTGTCCTTGTTGACACGCTATTTCTCCACATGTATTTCTTTTTTTAACTTTTAGGTGCAGTTTCTTGACTAACTGAATGTCAATTATGGGATTTTGTGTGGGAGTATGGAAATGTGCACATACGTATATTACATGGCCAAAGGTATGTGGATACCCCTTCTAATTAGTGGGGTCAGTTATTTCTATTTCAGCCACACCCATTTTCAGCAGGGGCATAAAATCAAGCTGACAGCCATGCAATCACCACAAACAAAAACTGGCAGTAGAATGGGTCATAGTGAAGAGCTCATTTACTTTCAATGTAGAACTGTCATAGGATTCCACCTTTCTAACAAGTCAGTTCATCAAATTTCTACCCTGCAGGAACTGCCCCGGTGCTTTTATTGTGAAGTGGAAATGTCGAGGAACAACATTTCAGCCAGTGCATAGCATGTAAAACTCGTATGTTCTTGGTTGTAACACTCACTATCAAGTTGTAAACTGCCTCTGTAAGGGGTCCGCGGTGGTGTAGTGGTCTAAGCATCGGCTTTGTGTCGATGCAGTTGCCTACTGGGGACCGGGATCCGACTATGGCTGGATTCGATGAAGCAGCAATAATTGGCAACGCTGTCTTCGGGAGGGGGGCGAAGTTGGCTTGTGTTCATCACATGAATGCGTCTCTGTGTGTGTCGGAAAAAAGCAGTGATTCGGCCTGGATTCGCCTTGTCACGAAAGTTGCGAGGCATCTCCTTCAAGACTGCTTACCGGAGAGATGCAGTTGGCGAACGCATACAGTACGAGGGTGGGTATTTGAATTAGAATAGGGATCGATTGGCCACTAAATTGGGAGAAAAAAGGAAAAATCAGAAGTAAATTCAGAAGAAAAAAATAAACTGCCTCTGTAAGCAACGTCAGCACAAGAACTATTCATCGGGAACTTCATGGAATGGATTTGTTGTGGCGATTATTTAAATTCACTCGGACAATAACTGAGAATCGAGACAAAATCTCATACAGTATAAAGCTTAAGCATAGCACATTCAAAGTCAATCTTAGAAGTGCACCCCGAGATCAGTCCGTTTTGGTTTTTTTGGGGGGGGGGTTGGCTTTTTCCCCTCTTTTTCTCTCCAATTGTACTTGGCCAATTACCCTATTTTCCAAGCCATCCCGGTCGCTGCTCCACCCCCCTGCCAATCTGGGGAGGGCTGCAGATTACCACATGTTTCCGATGCATGTGGAGTTGCCAGTTGCTTCTTTTCACCTGACAGTGAGGAGTTTCACCAGGGGGGCATAACGCACAGTCTCTTAAAGGGCAGTTGTTTGTTTCTCTTCTCCCTTATCTCATGTGTTTCAGCTTGTATCCTTCCAAGGCTGTTTCTCTAATTACTTTGTACAAACTTTGCTACACTCAGTGAGTTTCTCTTACTTTCTTTCTTATCAGCTAACAGTTTACCATAGGCCTTTATTTCACATGGAGGACACTTTAAAAACTACCTTTGTTCTGTCACATATCAGGAATCAGGAACACTTTGTCATTTCTTTTCCTGCACTTGTGCACACGAAATGAAATGAAACATCATTTCCCTCAGCCCACAGCAGTGCAACACAAAGACAAAAACACACATCCAGAAACTACAATAGCACATATATCCAAACTAACACATATAGCCAAAAAAAAAAAAAAAATCACTGTCCAGGAGAACAAACACCAGCCAGGATGTCTGTCGGAACTGCCAGTCTGCTTGGGCTAGCAGTTAGCTTAGCCTGCCCAACTTCCACGTCCTGTCAGACCACTCTCAGTGTTACTTCTTCGGGCGCAGCTCTGGGCAGGGCCGTGGTCTCTGGACCCACAGGACGCAGCAGACCAAGGTCTCCCAGCTGATCCAGCGCCAGCTCTCTCAGCCGTCAAATGAAGACAAACTTAGACGCAGATGTGGACAAAGACACTGCATGGACGGTACTGGTACGGTAAACATGAATTTGCCCCGCCATTATGAACTTTAAGCATCTCTCTAAGCAGTATAGACTAATGTTAAACATGGTATAGTTCATAAAAGTAAGAAAAATCATAATATACGATCATATGGCAAACACATGATCATTTGAGCACACAGGTCATATGATCATAAAATTGCCATCAAAATCCCTCTTTTAATTACTTTTAATCAACAACAAAATCGCCCAAGGAAAACATCAAATGTAGACACAACAATTGACATACATTCTGAAGAACATCTACCTCACACAGAATAACTATGAGTCCTGTCTGTCAGTTTAAAGCCAAATGAAATGCATCAGATTAACATCAACATTCCATATAAACTCACTAGTCAGACAGAAGTAATAATTACCCCATGTCCACAAGGAACAAATATCTCACTCCACTCTTGACAAGGGGCGAGTAAAAGACCTAAGGGGAACCTACACTGTCTAAACAAACACGTTATGGAAAAACCCAGATTAGACATTAGGGAAAATTCTATGTTAATGGCCAAAACTCATCCAAAACACATCATAATCCCCAGTAATCTTAATCAATGAGTAAATGATGTAATCATTAAATGATAAAGCAATAAATGAAGTAACACACATATGTAGATTGATTATATGATAAATGATGTAAATGTTAGAGTATTAAAAAAAGGAAAAAAAACAATAATAGACTGTATCAGGCAGTGTGAGTTGTTTACTGAATGTTAATTTTACCATTTTATTACAGTGGGTGATGTTTATTGGGATTTCATACCTGGGGTCCTGTACACACAAATAAATGTCAGGCAGGGAATACATGCACAGAGTAGGCCAGGTGAATGAATAGTCGTGAATTGAAGACATAGCAGAAAATACAGGCCTGGAACAATTATGCGCAATAAAAACTAAAAATGACAGCTGGATCTGCAAGTTCCATGGGGCTGATTAAACCCCATCCACAATCTACTACTTCTACTTTCAGCTGCTCACGTTAGGGGTCGCCACAGCGGATCATCTGTTTCCATTTCTTCCGGTCCTCTGCATCTTCCTCTGTCACACCAACCACCTGCATGTCTTCCCTCACCACATCATAAACCTCCTCTTTTGCCTTCCTCTTTTCCTCTTCCCTGGCAGCTCCATATTCAGCATCCTTCTCCTAATATACCCAGCATCTCTCCTACACACCTGTCCAAGCCATCTCAATCTTGCCTCTCTTGCTTTGTCTCCAAATCGTCCAACCTGAGCGGCCCCTGTAATATAATTGTTCCTAACCCTGTCCTTCTTCGTCACACCCAATTAAAATCTTAGCATCTTCAACTCTGCCACCTCCAGTTCCGCCTCCTGTCTTTTCATCAATGCCACTGTCTCCAAACCGTATAACATAGCTGGTCTCACAACCATCTTGTAAACCTTCCCTTTAACTCTTGCTGATACCCTTCTGTTGCAAATCACTCCTGACACTCTTCTCCACCCACTCCACCCTGCCTGCACTCTCTTTTTCACCTCTCTACTGCACTCCCCATTACTTTGGACAGTTGACCCCAAGTATTTAAACTCATATGCCTTCGTCACCTCTACTCCTTGCATCCTCGTCATTCCACTGTCCTCCCTCCCATTCACACATAGGTATTCCATCTTGCTCTGACTGCCTAGCTATATTCTGCCCTACCACCTTGCAGTCTCCAATCCCTTTCAGATTGTGCCTTCCACATAAGATATAGTCCACCTGTGTGAACTTTCCTCCACTCTTGTACGTCACACTGTGTTCATCCCTCTTCTTGAAATATGTATTCACCACAGCCATTTCCATTCTTTTTGTAAAATCCACCACCGTCTGTCCTTCCACAGTTCTCTCCTCGACACCATACCTACCCATCACCACCTCATCACCTCTTGTTCCCTTCACCAACATGCCCATTGAAGTCCACTCCAATCACCACTCTCCTTCTTGTGTACACTCTCCACCACTTCATCCAATTCACTTCAGAATTCTTCTTTCTCTTCCATCTCACACCCAACTTGCGGGGCATGTGTGCTGATAATATTCATCAATGCACCTTCGATTTACAGCTTCATAGTCATCACTCTGTCTGACACTCTCTTCACCTCCAGCACATTCTTGACATACTCTTCCTTCAGAATTACCCCTACCCCATTTCTCCTCCCATTCACACCATGGTAGAAGAGTTTGAACCCACTTCTGATGCTCCTGGCCTTACTCATCTTCCACCTGGCCTCTTGCACACTCAGTATACCTACCTACCTTTCTTATTTCCATCATAACAGTCAGCTCTCTCCCTTTACCAGTCATAGCGCCAACATTCAAAGTTTTGACTCTCACCTCCACGCTTCTACTCTTCCTCCTCTCCCGCTGCCTCTGGACATGCCTTACCCCTCTCCTTCTCTAACTGCTAGCCCACTGGCAGTTCCGATAACACCAAGGGCGGTCTGGCGACAGCCTCACCTGGCGTTGACTGTGGTGTTTTGATGTTGTCGTGAGGAGTGCGGGGTGGTGTGTCAAGGGTGTCTGGCTGAGAGAGCTGGCGCTGAATCGGCTGGGAGAGCTCGGTCTGCTTCGTCCCGTGGGCCTGGTGACCACAGCCCCTGACTGGAGCCTCACCCAGGGAGGGAACATCGAGGGCGGTCTGACAGGATGCAGAAGCAGGGCGGGCTAAGCTAACTGCTAGCCCATGCAGACTGGCGGTTCCGACATTCATCCTGGCTGGCGTTCATTCCCTTGGACAGTGTTTTTTTTTTTTTTAGTTTTGATTTTTGTGTTACTTTGGATATGTGTGTTCTTGTAGTTTTTGAGTGTGTTTTTGTGTTGTACTGCTGTGGACTAGGGGAAATGGCATTTTGTTTCATTTCATGTACTCAAGTGCATGAAATGAAATGACAAAGTGTTCCCGATTCTCATTTGCCCAACAGTAGCATAGTTTCCACCAGCACCCTGCTGGCTAACAGTACTGGTGGCAGTCGTTGGTAACCTGAGCCTCGACCGATCCAGTATGGAAATCTTATTTACGATCTACATACTTGATTTGGCAAAGAGTTTATGCCGGATGCCCTTCCTGACACAACCCTCCCCATTTATCCAGGGTTGGGACCGGCACTAAGAATGCACTGGCTTTTGCATCTTCAGTGGCAGGGTTTAAACCCCATTCACAATACAATAGGTATATTCTGGTTCAGTTATAGGCTTACATTGTATGCCGTTACTGCAGTTAGTGGGCATAGCTGGGAATTCTACATGATGTTTAAGCATTGCATGTGTCATGGTTTCAAATTTGGATACCTTCCACCGTATTGCGGGGTTTAATGCACGCGGTCCATATTCTCTATTAAATATAATGAATGAATGATGATTTATTTTGAACATGTAAACAAGCAGGATATAACGTACAGATAATCCATTACCAGTAACCTGTACAGTGTACAATGATTTGTGATCCAGAATCTGAATTGCTTTTCTAAAGACTGCAATACTCCTTGTCCATTTTGCTCGCATATGTCATGTGAGGTTTCCAGTAGATTTTGTGGCCTAGTATCACACCTAGAAATGTATTTTCATATACTATTTTCATATAATATTTTACTATTTTCATATATATTTTCTAGTTGGGCATTGTCTATCACTATTACTTTGGTATTTATTATATGATTTCCAAACAACATAAACTTTTTGTCCAGATTTAAGGATAATTTGTTTTGTCAAACCACCGTTTTAATTTTTCCATTTCTGTTGTGGTCACCTCCAAAAGCTGCTGTAAATTCTCACCAGAACAAAATATATTTGTGTCATCAGCAAATAAAACAAATGTCAATATTGTTGATATCTTGCATATACAATTTCAGTACAGAATGAATAGTTTTGGACCTAAAACCGACCCCTGGGGTATACCACAAATAATATCCAGGCATGACAATTTATCTTGATCTATCATTACAAACTGCTGCCTCTTACTTAAAAAGCTTCTTTCTGTACCACCCCTCTGATGCCATACCTTTCCAATTTATCTATTAATCTATTGTGGTGAAATGCTTTTTTAGATGTATAACTATTCCCACAGCAAACTTTTTTTGGTCTATGCAATTAGTTATGTTTTCAATTAATTCAATGAGCGCCAGAGATGTCGATCTGTTTGGTTGAAACACGTACTGGCTATCGGTCAACAGATTGTGCTTCTCAGTGAATTTGTCTAGTCTAACAGCAGCTAGTTTTTCTGGTATTATTTTGTAGTAAATTTAGATAAGGCAAATAAGATCACATTGACTTTACTATCGGATAAATCATAATGAACATTGACTGGGATGTAACAGTCTGGAAAAATGTTGAATAGGTTAGTAATAGTGAACACCTTAAAGTCTGCTGCAGACAGTGGTACTGGAACTATCATAGGTGTTTGAGATGATGCAGGTATTGTCGGGTGATCTATCAGTTAGTAAAGTTATGAGCAGCGGCCCATTCTTTCATCATAGTTACAGCTAGGCTTCCCTTATAGGTATCATAGCATATTACACGCATAGGGGGAGTTTAGTACTAGCTACTGTGAGTGGAAATTTTGGGGTTAAAGCAGCTACTGTGAGTGTAGCAATATTTTTACGTATTTGTGACTTGCACCCTAGTGGCCATTCCACATCTATTTAACATGTGGGTTTTCTATCCTTTTGGCACAAGACTACAGACTTTTTCAAGTTCTCCGCTGTATGTCGTTCTGTGACTCGCACTGTGCAGTACTCTGTTCCACATATAGTAACACAATAGTGGTTAACGGTTATCCCTGTCCAATGAACTTTATTCAGCTGGTTAGGATAAACTGTGGGGTTTATGGTTAGTGATGGGACCAACAATTACAATGCTCATTATTGTAAAATAGCATGTTGTTCTCTTGAGACCACACCTTTTTCTCCTAAAAGAATGCCAGGGCCTGCTCTCATCATAATAGAAGCCACCGAGTGGGGTACTAGCAAATTAACTTTATGAAAACACTCTATCACATGATGTAATTGTCGCTTTTTCTGCTGCAGCTATTGCTCTCAGACAGAGACAGTCTCAGTGCTACACTGTCTGATTTTGAGGAAAAATATGCCACTGGTCATTGTACTGTTACAAGAGCATGGGGGAAAACAAAAGTTATAAAGCCCCCCCCCCCTTTTTTTTAATCCACAGTCTGTGTGAATGGCCTGTCTAGGTCGGGCAGTCCTAATGTAAGCGTGGTTTTGGCATTTTCAGCATGGCTACCACTCGTTTTGAGCTCAGTGTTTTACCATTTTTAGAGATCTAATGCCCTAGACAGGTAACTTTCTCCTGGAAAAATACTAATTTACTCAGACTGGCTTTGTGGCCCTGTTCTATCAGATATTTTAGCAGGGATATGGTGTCAATCTCACAGGCCTGTTTTGTTGGGGAACTTATCAGTAAATCATCAACATATTGTATCGGCACGCTCTGTGCTGGAAGATCTAAATTCTCCAAACTTGCATTCAAAACCTGAGAGTAGACTGCTGGGGATTCAACATAACCTTGTGGCACCCTGGTCCACATATATGTTTCAACCTGAAACATGAAAGAAAACAAATACTTGGAGTCTGGGTGCACTGGGACACTGAAAAATGCATTAGCCAAATATACATCAGAAAACCACAGGCTGTCAGGTGGGATAATGCCTCCTGCAGCCAGTAAACTGCTGAACACTGGTGTTGTGCCTGTTACTGCCCAATACATCCAATCAGTAGTCATAAACCCACTATCTTTCCCTTGTCTTAACCAAACGTTCTTAAATTCTTCATCAATTCTTTCACTTACATTGGCTGTGACATGTAAATTAGGTTATTGTATGAACATGTATTGTGGTGACATGTGAGTGCGTGCTGTTTTAAGCAGATCCGAGATGATTGACCTTGGCCCCAAGGGTAGCAGATTCCACTGGTGTATCTACAGTGGCTTGCCACACCCTAGTTGTACATATTGACCTGAGAGTTTTGATCTCTAGTTAGTGACTTTTATTTCCTTCCTCTGTGCAATGCAATATTAAGCCCAAAGAACACATTAAATCCCTGGCTCACAGATTTATTGTGCAGCATCTGGAAAAGAGTGGTTTATTCTGTTAGTCTATCTGTGACAACTGACAATGATGTGGTATATAATTCTCTCACTGTAGTGCCTGATGCTCCTAAAGTGTTAATATATCCACCACTCAAATTTTTGGGGGTGGAATTTGAAACTCATTTTGTTTTATGACTGAAACTTGAGCTCCAGGGTCAACTAGAAATGTGATGTTTTGTCCTGCCACTTATCAAATTTACTCATTTTTGTCACGTTGACTGCTTCTTGACTGTCGTGTGTGTGTGTGTGTGTGTGTGTGTGCATGCGTGCATGCATGCGTGTGTGTGTTTGTGTTTGCGTGATGTCAGGGGTGCATTCACCAGACTCATGAGTCTCCCACGTTCCCACCGCCAGTCATGCTTCATTGTTCATTTGGTTTGACATTGACACTCTTCCTCCTCCATTTCTGAGCCCAGTGGCTTTTCCTGCATCGTCCCGTCTGCTCCAGTTCTTCTCGTCACTTTCTCTTGTGAGTCAGCACCCACGGTGACTTTAAGGCCAAGTAATTGTGACTTTGCCTGCCTTAGGTTGTCCCAGGGTTTCAAAATGGGTTCTTACCTGTCCCTTATCCGATCTGAGGGTCTAAGGACAGAATGTTGTATAAAGCCCTCTGAGGCAAATTTTGTAATTTGTGATGTTGGGCTATACAAATAAAATTGACTTGACTTGACTTACCCATCATTGGCTATCCAGCCTTCCATACTGGCCTGTTGCAGGATACCAATTGGGCAAAGATGTCATGAGTGGAGAGGAAACCAAATTATTGGCTGTTACTGCTGATTTTACTTTGCTTGGTCCAAATATTTGTCAACTGTCACGACTACAAATGTAGGTAGCCTTTTCCCCATTCAGGTTGCTGCTGGTCTGCGGGTCTCTGGTGGGTGGCTGAGACAGAAAAGAGATCCAGGTCTTTCTGTGAAAGCTGATGACAGTGATTAGTTGCCCCCCCCCCGTAACTCTCTTCACTATTCTTTTGCCTGTTTTAAAATCAGATTTATTGGCAAGTAGTTCAAGAACATACAAGGAATTCTTCTTGGTGTGTTGGTGCAAGAGGGGAAAATTAACAGTAAATAGTAAAAATAAAAGTTAAAAGAATAATAAAATATATATACAAGATACAATAAAGATAAATAAAAATAAAAATAAGGTGCAATAATGGGGAAACACTGGGAATCATTCATGGTCATTACAATATGGCAAGTACTCTACAAAATGTTAAATGACAATTTTAAATAATTTACAATCTTAAAGAAGAAGAATATTTTCAATAAGTTATTTACAGAATAAGAAGTTATTTGTATTATAAGAGCTATTTACAGGTTAGTGCGGACTTAATGCAAAGTGTCCATGTACAGAAGGCACAGTAGAACAGATAGATACATATACACTCACCGGCCACTTTATTAGGCACACCTGTCCAACTGCTCGTTAACGCAAATTTCTAATCAGCCAATCCCATGGCAGCAACTCAATGCATTTAGGCATGTACACATGGTCAAGACGATCTGCTGCAGTTCAAACCGAGCATCAGAATGGGGTAGAAAGGTGATTTAAGTGACTTTGAACGTGGCATGGTTGTTGGTGCCAGACGGGCTGGTCTGAGTATTTCAGAAACTGCTGATCTACTGGGATTTTCACGTACAACCATCTCTAGGGTTTACAGAGAATGGTCCGAAAAAGAGAAAATATCCAGTGAGCGGCAGTTCCGTGGGCGAAAATGCCTTGTTGATGCCAGAGGTCAGAGGAGAATGGCCAGACTGGTTCGAGCTGATAGAAAGGCAACAGTAACTCAAATAACCACTCATTACAACCGAGGTATGCAGAAGAGCATCTCTGAACGCACAACACGTCGAACCTTGAGGCAGATGGGCTACAGCAGCAGAAGACCACACCGGGTGCCACTCCTGTCAGCTAAGAACAGGAAACTGAGGCTACCATTCGCACAGGCTCACCAAAATTGGACAATAGAAGATTGGAAAAACGTTGCCTGGTCTGATGAGTCTCGATTTCTGCTGCGACATTCGGATGGTAGGGTCAGAATTTGGCATCAACAACATGAAAGCATGGATCCATCCTGCCATGTATCAACGGTTCAGGCTGGTGGTGGTGGTGTAATGGTGTGGGGGATATTTTCTTGGCACACTTTGGGCCCCTTAGTACCAATTGAGCATCATGTCAACGCCACAGCCTACCTGAGTATTGTTGCTGACCATGTCCATCCCTTTATGACCACAGTGTTCCCATCTTCTGATGGCTACTTCCAGCAGGATAACGCGCCATGTCATAAAGCTCGAATCATCTCAGACTGGTTTCTTGAACAGGACAATGAGTTCACTGTACTCAAATGGCCTCCACAGTCACCAGATCTCAATCCAATAGAGCACCTTTGGGATGTGGTGGACCGGGAGATTCGCATCATGGATGTGCAGCCGACAAATCTGCAGCAACTGCGTGATGCTATCATGTCAATATGGGCCAAACTCTCTGAGGAATGTTTCCAGTACCTTGTTGAATCTATGCCACGAAGGATTAAGGCAGTTCTGAAGGCAAAAGGGGGTCCAACCCGGTACTAGCAAGGTGTACCTAATAAAGTGGCCAGTGAGTGTATATTGCACTGTGTTTGTGCATGCGAGTGTATGCATGTGTGTAGGTCTATGTCATGGCATGGTGTGGAGAGAGGGTCAAAAGGGTGGGGGTTGGGTGATGGGTGGTGTCATATCTCTGGGTGCTTTGGGGCTTGTTGGAAAGGCCTACTGCTGTAGGAAAGAAGCTGTTCTTCTGTTTCTTTTCCCTGCCTTCTCTTTCCAAATCATAAACACTTTCCATTCTACTTTACTTTTCTCTTTTTCTTTTACATATCTTTCCATCTTATCCTAGAGTTTTTGTAACTGACGTGCTATTTCATTTACCCATGGTTTAAATCGATTTTTTTATGTGTAGTGTAGATGCTGTACAGCCAGAATGCAAATTTTCCCCCTTATGATTTAGCTGTTACACAGTCAAACACAATTGCTACCAAATAGGATCACTCTTCTATTGTACTCATTGAATTGGATCATCATTTGCTCTTAACACTAGAATGACAAAAGGCGGTCATTATGACCATTTTTGATTTTCAAAGTTCAACAACTTTGTGAAAGAAAAAAAAAAGATACAGACCTGCTGCTCCCTAAATTCTCCCAAAATTGCATATATTTGCATTAAAATGACTTTTAGACCAATTGCGCACAAAATAAGGTATGATATAAAATATAAGGCCTACCTAAAACGACTATGACTGGTCAAAATGACCGCTCATAATTTGTGCATGATTGTGCGCATCATTTTACTATTTATGGCATGTTTTGGTCGCATTATTTCCTTTGCAAAGTTCGTTGTTCTGTCCTAGAAAAAAAAACTAGCGTTCTCCAGTGCAGAGTAATAGTCTAAACGTGACTTTTGATTATTGCCAACATGTCTGGGTACAGACGCTGTTTCAGATGCACCGTGACTACCACCAACGCATTGCAGTATTTACATGCGTTGGACATTGGCCATTTTAAATTGTTGGAAAAATAGTATTAAAGTTGTTAAAATGTTAATTTTGGTGTCAGTTATTTCTTAACAGACATATTATATGTAATGCATTACATAGAATAATATTTCATACTCTATATTCTTGACAGAATATAGAGTTTAAAAACCGTGGCGGTCAAAATGACCGCCCATGGTCATTCTAGTAGTTTTTAAGTTCCGGTCGTTGTTTGGGACTGTTTCAATGGTTATTTTCAGCTCTTTTTTTACATTTCACTTTTTATAGGCCTTGTTATGTTTGTTAGATTAGCAATATGGGTTTTCTGTTTTCTTTTCAGGTAATATATTTTCACTTTTTCAGTTTTGCTATTCAAGTTCGACCGTTTCTCTCTGAAGTTTAGATTGTTTAAAAATAGTATTATAATTGTTAAAATGTTCATTTTGGTGTCAGTCATTTCCTAACAGACATACTAACATATGCAATGCATTACTATCTCAATTGGGTATTTATCTTGACAGACTATAGAGTTTAAAAACCGGCGGTCATTTTGACCGCCCATGGTTGTTTTAGGTAGGAGTGAAATCCTGGTCGTTCTAGTGTTAATTCAGGTCTCTCCTATTTTCTCTATTGCACTTCTAGCATTATTATTGTTAGTTATTTTGTTAGTGGGATGTCGCTCTTTAAGAGTCTACCTTGCAGCGGCTGCTTAAGTGATCTTTCATAAAACTATCACTTTCAGAAAATCCAAATTTTTTTGCCCACATTGGACGCTGTTTACAGGAGTCGCACACAATTTTTGCACATCCTGTCAGACAAAACTTGTCAGTTAAACGTTTGCTTTGGTTTTTCCCCATTCTGTTATCCTGCTGTCACTCTGTTACCTGGACATTTCTTAATCCTGACATTCAATTGACGTTATTTGTTATTTCCTTTGCCAACGGGTCGTCACTTTTAAGTGAATGTCATTACCTTCAGACATATTTCTGTGGTCGTCAGTACTGTATTCTCATTTAAGCAGGATGCTGTATCACACAATCAGTTCTCCACAATTTCGCAAGTAGGTCTCTTCTCACTCTGGGGGTGGGTTACGAGCTGTCCTCAGAGGAGGAAGACTTCCTGGGTCTTATGCGATTTTTCAATCCCTTTCCAGCTGGCCAGCTAGATTCAACCTGTGCAGAGAGTAGATCAAGGAAGGTGTGAGTAGGGCATTCAGGACAAGTCCCCAAATTCTCATGGCAATTATGTAAATTCAACTCTGACAATAAATGAGGAGCGAGTCAAAATCTCTTGCAGTATTGTCACACTTTAATAATGCTTAAGCATGGCACACCTGAAGTCAGCCTTTCAAGTGCACCCTGAGGTCAATCTCACAGTCTCTTATAGTGCAGTTGTTTGAGCCTCTCCTCCCTTAGCTCATGTCTTTCAGCTCATATCCCACCAAGGCCGTTTCTCCAATTACATTGTACAAACTTTGCTACACTCAGCGAGTTTCTCATACATATGTCTGTTATCAGCTAACAGTTAACAGTTCGTTCACATGGAGAAGGCACTTTATAAAACTATCTTTGTTCTCTCACATATGAACTTTAAGCATCTATTCAAGCAATATAGCCTAAAGTTAAGCATGGTATAGGTCATACATGGTCAAAGATAAAAAGTAAGCAAACGTCATAGTATATGGTCATATGACAGACACATGATCATCTGAGCACACAGGTCATATGATCATAAAATTACCTTCACAGTTTCCACGGCCGAGCAGCTTCACACAAGCCTAACATCACCATGTGTAATGCCAAGCATCAGCTGGAGTGGTGTAAAGCACATCTTCATTGGACTCTGGAGCAGTGGAAATGTGTCCTTGGAGGGATGAATCACACCTTACTATCTGGGAGTTTGACGGATGAGTCTGGGTTTGGTAATGCCAGGAGAACATTACCTGCCCAAATGTATGGTGCCTACTATAAAGTTTGGTGGAGGAGGAATAATGGTCTGGGCTGTTTTTCGTGGTTTGGGCTAGGCCCTTTCGTTCCAGTGAAAGGAACTCTTAATGCTACAGCATACAATGGCATTCTGTCAACAGTTTGGGGCAGGCCCTTTCCTTCCTCAGTAAGACAATGCCCCCATGCACAAAGCGAGGTCCATAAAGACATAATTTGCCGAGTTTGGTGTGGAAGAACTTGACTGGTCTGCACAAAGTCTTGACCTCAACTCTATCCAACACCTTTAGGATGAATTGGAATGCTGACAGTGAGTCATAAAGAGTAAATAAGCACTAATTTTTAGCCCATCTCCACATGCTCACATTTTAAGAAAGGTGAAAAATTGGTGGAAATCCAGAGGAGAGTGATGGTGGTTTGTGTGTGTGTGTGTGGATGGGGGGGGGGGGGTGAGAGTAGAAGTGCTTCTGTAGAACATCACACCCCAGCTTCTTACAAGTCTACCAAAACAGTTTAATTGGCTAATGCCAGCACATCACCTTTCTATCTGCTTCATAATTTGTTGGTGTAACATGCTCGACCTCATGTTTTGGCTACACAATATAGGGTATCAATCTCTTCAATGACCCCATTCTATATGACATAGGCAAATTTGGGGGGTTGATCATAATGTGTGTTTTCCCCCAGAAGGAAGAGAAAACAAATTTTTTCTCCATCAAAAGTGCTCATGTGATGTTTCGATTTTGTATAATTTTAACTCCAGGGCAATCAGCTCTACCATCCTAGGAAGCTACCAACACGTTTTCAGTTAAAAAAAAAAATTAATAAAGTTTTGCTTCATCTTTGAAGAATTACATTTGGGTGAATGTTTATCCATAGGTTTGTGTATTTGCCATTTCGAGTGGCCTGAACACAAACTGAAAACAATGCCGTCTGTGGCATAGTGAGCAAGCCTGTAGAGCAGGGGTGCCCAACTCCAGGCCTCGAAGGCCGCAGTGTCTACAGGTATTTGTTGCAACCATGCACTATACCAGTATTTCCCAACCCAGTCCTCAAGGAACCTCTATCCTGCAGATTTTCTTTGCAACCCTGAATAGGTACCTGTTTGTAGTTATTCAACCAATCAGCAATGAATTATGTCAGATGTTGCACACCTTGCATAATTAAGTTGCTGTGAGATGATTGGTTGAGCAGGTACAAGCAGGGCTACCCATGCAGGGTTACAATGAAAATCTGCAGAATAGGGGTTCCTTGAGGACTGGGTTGGGAAACGCTGGACTCTACCACCTGATTTAACTAATTCCTTTCCCTCCTTGGTCCAAAAGGTGAGCTAATTAGTTAAATCAGGTGGTGTAGTGCATGGTTGGAACAAATACCCGCAGACACTGTGGCCCTCGAGGCCTGGAGTTGGGCACCCCTGCTATAGAGGGAATCATTACATCACTTGCATTTTGAGTGATATATTATTTCAGCGTGTGCTTTCAGGCAATTTATATGACACTTATTGGGGATAATTTCTCAAAATGAGTGGCTTGGAAGCCATGTCAGAGCAAAAGATGTACTTTCATTAATGCTGTGAGCAAGTGCAAAAATATACACATGAATTACATATGAAACACAACTTGGCTATACATAGGAACATGTACTGTAACCTAAGGAATGCATTTCAATGTAAATGCTATTTCTAAGGCAGCACTGAATGGCATGTGAAGGAAGTCCCAAGAAATGGGGAAAAAAACGGAATGTCATGAAAACAAATAAGAACACCATGATTGCACAAATAATGTATGTAACATACAAAGTAGCCCACTCAAACAATTTTACATAGACATCATGGTAAGATGGACAGAGCAACCATAGAAGGCATATATAAGTCATGGGGATAAATCATAAGAAAACCAACAGGAGAAATTGTACCCAAATTAAAGATCTACTCGGCTTCTGTTCTTCAGAGCAACTGGTTACTCACCCCTCTGCAATTGTGGGGTTTTTACGTAATGTGTGAGGCAAAATGTCAAATCCACAGCAGAGTGTCCAAATTTCATAAAATGAGCTACAAGAGGAGAGGTTGTGTCTTTTTGGTTAATGCTACTTTGTCATCTACAATACATGTTCAGACAGTGTACAATGTTTAGGGCAGGGACATTAAAGAATTTCAAAACCCAAAGTCGGTCTAAAATGTGACACTGTGATGCAAAACTCTGACTACTTGTGCCCCTAAGATTTTATAAATGCCATTCTATGCTCGTGCCCTGAATTATGTGTCTGTAAAACTGTATCCCAATAACAGTATGAGTGGATCTTACAATGTGTGCCCATATCGCCCAGTGCAATACAAGTGCACAGCATTTGGAGCATAGTGTGGGGCTCTTGTCTATGGACTGACCAATTGAACTTGAACCTCACTAAGAGTCTGTTTACTTCCTCATTATTGACTGATGCATCCGCCAATGTGTTTTTCTGAACAAGCTTTGGAACGTGCTGCCTCTAGCTTTGTAATAAAAGTCAATGATTATGTGAAGATTTATCTGTAACCTTTATGTTTGGTAACGTATAAGCATGTGCAAACATGCACACCTTCACTCATATATGTATATAAAACATTCACTTTAAATAATGCATATATTTCCATTCTGTTGTATGTTTAAAGACACCTGTATATTTAGTATTATAAATATATAAAAGAAGTGCTACATCTGGTATGCATACTACTTTGTAATATACACCATACATCGCTCACTCACTAAAGTACGTAGTAAGGTTTCCAACTATGAAAGGTAAACCTAAGTTGACCCTCAGTACACCCATCGTTGAAGTAGGGCAAATCTTGTTTGAATCATTGACAAATTTGCACAGTCTGTCTGCTTTGATGTGTCTAACCGTTCTCTCTTTCTCTCCAAACATGTTCTTTCCCTTTCACCTCCTCTCCAATTACCCCTCATTTTTCTCCCTCACCCCTTCTTTACTCCCTCACCCCTTCTTTTGTCCTTCTATTCCTCCTCCCCAAATACGCCCGGGCCATTGTGATTTACTGTTTGCTTCAACAGGTAAGTCTATTTCCTTTACCTTCCATTATTGGCTCAGCCTAATCACCCCATTTAGAGCCTATTGGAGACTTGTCCATATCACTTTGAGCTAACTATTGGCAGGAGGCCAAGCATTTAACACGAGACTGAACGATGCTCAGTTGTTGAGTGTGCAAGTGTGCATACACATAACTTTTGTCTGTGGGCCTAAATGTAAAGGGAAACCTTAGGAGTGGGATTTTGTGTTTGCAGGCTATGTTTCATTTTTTTAAGCACAAGCCTCTGTGGACTTTGTAAAGGCTGAATTTTCTCTGACAAGTAGAGAGGCTGAGGTGGATAGATTTATTTATAGGTGTAGGTGCAGAGTGTAAAAGAGTACAAAACATCTTGCTCACTCCATGTAAAGCGAAGACAATATGGTCTTCAATCATTTGAGAAACCTTATGCCATGTGCCCCTTATACACAATTTAATTCTTCACCAGCAGCCTGCAATGTTGACAGGCAGCATGATGGATGTATGGACTCATCATGGACTCATTAATGTATGGATTTATCAGAACATACAATATTTTCCCAGTCCCCAAGTGTGCAATATTTTTGGTTTTTCAAGCTTGCTGCCATTGCACTTTCTTACTCTTTGCTCAAAGAAAGAAATGTAAGATTGTCATTTGTTAGGTCTCATTTGAGTGGAGATGCAATGAGTTCTGCATTTTTTATTATTATTATTTTGATTTTATTGAGCTGTCACTTGCACTGCACGACTTATCTCATCCTCCTTTGACATTTTCTCCAATAACCCATTTTGCACCACCAGTCTGCCGTTGGCTGGATTTTCTCTGTGTGATACACATTTCCAGATGCACATAGGACAGCGTTGGGCAGGGAAAAACCAGGAGCAGTACAGTTCTTGACGCTCTAAAACTTGTGTGCTTTCTTTTTTAATCATACCTACCATCAAAGGCCCTTAAATCTTTTTTATTCCCCATTTTTCCTCACAAACATAATCAATGTCTCATTTTCCATATTGCTTAAAGGTGCTTCTTTAATCTCTCTCCTATTCATCTGTAATAACTGAAGTGAATCCAGTACAACAAAACGAAACAACACAGTGAACTGAGCGCATTTGATCCTGACAATGGGTTTTTACTGCTTTCTTAAGATTCTTCTCCCTTTGAGGATGCAGGGAGTGAACCAGAGAGCACAATTGGCATTAATCCTTGCCAGTTTGAACCTTATTTTTGTCCTCTGATAATAAAATTTCTGCAGAAGAGAAAGGAAGAGGTTACCCAGGATAGCCTTGGGAATATAGACTGGTACATTCATATTTAACTTTTGAACAAATTATTTTGATTCTCTGAAAACTTTTAAAATGGTACATTGAGAACATGTGCTGTCTGTCGTAGTTACCACTTACCATATGTAATAGAGCTTAATGCTTAAATTATGAGGTCCCGGGACATGAAGTGTGTGTGTTGGATCCAGTGGGTAGACGATAAAATGTGTAAAAGAGAGCTGGGTCATGATTTCGATGCAGCACACACATTAGACACCAGTGTTATATTTTCACATGGCCATTTCTTTAACATTGTTAAACATCCATGTTATACTGAGGGCCCATTCAAATTACAGGGTACAACTTTTATTGCCAACTTATGCTGTAGCTTTTAAACACAATCAGCTCAGTACAACTGCGTAACACAAATGTGCACTACCTTAAGCTTAAATAAAAAATTGCACTCTAACAGCCATCAGCCATGTTGACTACCAAACCATTTACAAGCAAATTCATACATATTCACACTCAAATAAGAACAAAGGCTTCAAAGTGGAAGGGTATTGTTAGGGTTCTGTCTGTCTGGGGCAGGAGAGCAGAGGCTGTGTCACTACTAGGGTGCAGCTGCAATCATGAATGACTAGCTTTTTGATACCAAAACAAATGTTCAAGTGGATATATGAGTGCTGAAATTCAGTGCGGGCATTGTGATGCCCAAAAGATAATTGTTATTGTTGACTGTGACAGGTTTTGTTGTTGAGGATTGCTCACACACACACACACACACACACACACACACACACACACACACACACACACACACACACACACACACACACACAGGGAGCACTGAGTACTCCTAGCAAGGTTTTATTAACAAAAATTGATGTGGATATACAACAAATGAAGATAATTTTTTATCTAAACTAGTCTAGTTAAATTGTGCCACCAACTACACTTCATTTACAAAGGATATTACATTCTAGCCGCACTCCAATAGATGGAAATAGATACATTTCTAATAGAGAAATGAGTCAATTAAATGTTTTAGATATTGGGAAATGAGCAAAAATTTAGCTTTTTTTGTGATACACGGCATTCAAAATGATCTTTACTTACCACAGGAGGTGGTAAGTGGTAAGTAAAGACTTGTACCGATTGGCTAGACAGAGAGACGAGCTGGGAAGGATGTGCAGCAAGTTAGGGCAATCAAGTATAGAGATGGAAATGTGCTGACAAGCGAGGAGAGTGTGCTGAGAAGGTGGAAGGAGTACTTTGAGGGGCTGATGAATGAAGAAAATGAGAGCAAAAGAGGTTTGGATGATGTGGGGATAGTGAAACAGGAAGAGCAGTGAATTAGCAAGGAGGAAGGTGAGGGCAGCTATGAAGAGGATGAAGAGTGGAAAGGCAGTTGGTCCTGATGACATATGTGTGGAGGCATGGAGATGTTTAGGAGAGATGGCAGTGGAGTTTTTAACTAGATTATTCACACAATCTCGGAAAGTGAGAGGGTACCTGAGGAGTGGAGAAGAAGCATACTGGTACCGATTTTCAAGAACAAGGGCGATGTGCAGAACTGTAGCAACTACAGAGGTATAACATTGATCAGCCACAGCATGAAGATATGGGAAAGAGTAATAGAAGGAGGAGAGGTGACAGTTAGTGAGCAGCAGTATGGTTTCATGCCCCGAAAGAGCACTACAGATGTGATGTTTGCTTTGAGAATGTTGATTGAGAAGTATAGAGAAGGCCAGAAGCAGTTGCATTGTCTTTGTGGATTTAGAGAATGCATATGACAGGGTGCCAAGAGAGGAGGTGTGGTATTGTATGAGGAAGTCAAGAGTTGCAGAGAAGTATGTAGGAGTGGTGCAGGATATGTATGAGGGAAGTGTGACAGTGGTGAGGTGTGCAGTTGGAATGACAGATGGGTTCAAGGTGGAGGTGGGATTACATCAAGGATCGGCTCTGAGCCCTTTCTTGTTTGCAGTGGTGATGGACAGGTTGACGGACTGAGATTAGGCAGGAGTCTCTGTGGACTAGGATGTTTGCAGATGACATTGTGATCTGTAGCGAGAGTAGGGTGCAGGTTGAGGAGAACCTGGAGAGGTGGAGGTATGCACTGGAGAGAAGAGGAATTAAGGTCAGTAGGAGTAAGACAGAATGCCTATGCGTGAATGAGGGGGAGGACAGTGGAATGGTGAGGATGCAAGGAGTAGATGTGACGAAGGCATATGAGTTTAAATACTTGGGGTCAACTGTCCAAAGTAACAGGGAGTGCAGAAGAGAGGTGAAGAAGAGAGTGCAGGCAGGGTGTAGTGGGTGGAGAAGAGTTTCAGGAGTGATTTGCAACAGAAGAGTACCAGCAAGAGTTAAAGGGAAGGTTTACAAGATGGTTGTGAGACCAGCTATGTTGTATGGTTTGGAGACAATGGCACTGATGAAAAGACAGGAGGCGGAGCTGGAGGTGGCAGAGTTGAAGATGCCAGGATTTTCATTGGGAGTGACAAAGAAGGACAGGATTAGGAACAATTATATTAGAGGGGCCGCTCAGGTTGGACGTTTTGGAGACAAAGCAAGAGAGGCCAGATTGAGATGGCTTGGACATGTGTGGAGGAGGGATGCTGGGTATATTAGGAGAAGGATGCTGAATATGAAGCTGCCAGGGAAGAGGAAAAGAGGAAGGCCAAAGAGGAGGTTTATGGATGTGGTGAGGGAGGACATGCAGGTGGCCAGTGTGACAGATGAAGATGTAGAGGACAGGAAGAAATGGAAATGGATGATCCGCTCTGGCGACCCCTAACGGGAACAGCCGAAAGTAGTAGTAGTAGACCACAGGAGGTGTTGGAATCTCACAAATAGATACCATGGTGCAGGTGGTCCAAAACTTAAAGGTGTGCAAAAATTGATTATGATGGTGTTAATTTTAAAACATCAGTTTTTGAAATATTAATATTTATAATTAGTCAACATTTTGATTTCTGCATTTACAAAAGCACTTATTTTAACCATCAAGACTCAGTTTTTAATGAGAGCAAGAACAAACAACGTAGCTCCCATCTACTTTGACATTTCGATGGCGTGAAGTTCCGATGGAGCAATGTCACTTTGGGCTTAAGACAGCTTGTGCTCTGATCAGCACAGTGGATTTTGGTTTTTGACTTATGAATGTAGAATGCCACAGTGCTTTTTCGCAATTCTCAATAATGAGTTTGCACAATAAGTTTAAATGAATTGTCCAAAACTTAGAGGTTTGCACAAATTGATTATGTGATGGTAATTTTAAATTATCACATTTCTGAGAATTAGCTATCTGGGAGGAAAAATGGGGTGGGGGAGACCCTGAAGGAAGAATATGTCAAGAGTGTGTTGGAGGTGCAGAGTCAGGGAGTGAGACAGAGTGATTAGTATGAAGCTGGAAATTAAAGGTGTGATGATGAATGTTGTCAGCATATATGCTCCACAAGTTGGGTGTAAGATGGAAGAGAAAGAAGAATTCTGGAGTGAGTTGGATGAAGTGGTGGAGAATGTACCCAAGGAGGAGAGAGTGGTGATTGGAGCGGACTTCAATGGGCATGTTGGTGAAGGAAGCAGATGTGATGAGAAGGTGATGGGTAGGCATGATGTCAATGAGGGGAATGTGGAAGACCAGCTGATGGTGGATTTTGTGAAAAGGATGGAAATGGCTGTGGTGAATACATATTTCAGGAAGAGGGAGGAACACAGGGTGACATATAAGAGTGGAAGAAAGTGCACACAGGTGGACTATATCTTATGCAGAAGGCGTGATCTGAAAGGGATTGGTGACTGCAAGGTGGTGACAGGGGAGAACGTAGCTAGGCAGCATCAGATGGTGGTCTGTAGGATGACTTTGGAGACCAAGAAGAGGAAGTGAGTGAAGGCAGAGCCAAAGATAAAATGGTGGCAGTTGAAGAAGGAAGACTGTTGTGTGGAGTTCAGGGAGGAGCTAAGACAGGCACTTGGTGGTAATGAAGAGTTGCTGGATGGCTCAGCAACTACTGCAGAAATAGTGAGGGAGAAAGCTAGGAAGGTACTTCATGTGTCATCTGGACAGAGGAAGGAAGACAAGGAGACTTGGTAGTGGAATGTGGAAGTACAGGAAGGTGTATGGAGGAAGAGGTTGGCAAAGAAGAAGTGGGATAGTCAGAGGTATGAAGAAAGAAGATAGGACTACAATGCGACAGCATAAGGCGAAAAGAGAGGTGGGGAAGGCAAAGGAAAAGGTGTAGGGTGAGTTGTATCAGAGGTTGGACACTAAAGAAGGAGAAAAGGACTTGTACCAATTGGTGAGACAGAGGGAGCGAGCTGGGAAGGATGTGCAGCAGGTTAGGGTGATGAAGGATGGAGACAGAAATGTGCTGACAAGTGAGGAGAATTTTTGAGAAGGTGGAAGGTGTACTTTGAGAAGCTGATGAATGAAGAAAATTAGAGAGAAGGAATGCTGGATGATGTGGGGATATTGAATCAGGAAGTGCAGTGGATTAGCAAGGATGAAGTGAGGGCGGCTATGAAGACGATGAAGAGAAAGTCGGTTGGTCCACATGACGTGCCTATGGAGGCATGGAGGTGTTAAGGAGAGATGACAGCAGAATCTTAAACTAGAACTAGAACACAATCTTGGAAAGTGAGAGGATGCCTGAGGAGTGGAGAAGAAGCATACTGGTACTGATTTTCAAGAACAAGGGTGATGTACAGAACTGTAGCAACTACAGAGGTATAAAGTTGATCAGCCACAGCATGAAGTTATGGGACAGAGTAGTGGAAGCTAGGTTAAGAGGAGAGGTGATGGTTAGTGAGCAGCAGTATGGTTTCATGCCAGGAAAAAGCACTACAGATGCGATGTTTGCTTTGAGAATGTCTGTGAAGAAGTACAGAGGTCAGAAGGAGTTACATTGTGTCTTCGTGGATTTAGAGAAAGCATATGACAGGATGCCGAGAGAGGAGGTGTGGTATTGTATGAGGAAGTCGGGAGCTGCAGAGAAGTATGTAGGAGTGGTGAAGGATATGTATAAGGGTAGTGTGACAATGGTGAGGTGTGCGGTTGGAATGACAGATGGGTTCAAGGTGGAGGTGGGATTAAGGATTGACTCTGAGCCCATTCTCGTATGCAATGGTGATGGACAGGTTGACAGATGAGATCAGGAAGGAGTCTCCGCGGACTATGATGTTTACGGATGACATTGTGATCAGTAGTGAGAGAAGGGTACAGGTTGAGGAGAGCCTGGAGAGGTGGAGGTATGCACAAGAGAAGGGGAATGAAAGTCAGTAGGAGCAAGATGGAATGAATACATGTGCGTGAATGAGAGCGAATAGAGGTGGCGAATGTGGATGAGTTTAAACATTTGCTGTCAAATGTTCAAAGTAGCCAGGAGTGCAGAAGAGAGGTTAAGAATAGAGGGCAGGCAGGGTGGAATGGGTGGAGGCTAGTGTCAGGGGTGATTTGCGACATAAGGGTACCAGCAAGAGTAAAAGGAAAGGTTTACATAATGGTAGTGAGACCAACTATGTTGTATGGTTTTGAGACGGTGGCACTGACGAAAACACAGGAGGCGGAGCTGGAGGTGGCAGAGTTGAAGATACTAAGATTTGTTTTGGGAGTGATGAAGATGGATGGCATTAAGAATGAGTATACTAGAGGGACAGCTCAGTTTGGACAGTTTGGAGACGAAGCAAGAGAGACAAGCTTGAGATGGTTTTGACATATGTCGAGGAGAGATGCTGGGTATATTGGGAGAGGGATGCTGATGATGGCGCTGCCAGGCAAGAGGAAAAGTGGAGGCCAAAGAGGAGGTTTATGGATATGGTGAGGGAGAACATGCAGGTGGCTGGCATGACAGAAGAAGATGCAAAGGACAGGAAGAGATAGAAATTGATGATCTGCTGTGGCAACCCCTAATGGGAACAGCCGAGAGAAGCAAACGCAGAATACTGAGAATCAGCCAATATCTTGATTTCTGCATTTACAAAAGTTTATTTTAAGCGTAAAGATTCCGTTTTTAATGAGAGCAAGAAAAATCAACGTAGTGCCCATCTACTTTGACATTTCGCTAGAGTGGATTACTTATGGAGGAATGTCACTTTGGGTTTAAGGCAGCTTGTAACCCAGATCAGGAGAGTGGATTTTGTTTTTTGGCTCATAAATGTAGATTGTTGCAGTTCTTTTTCCCAATCCCCAATAATAATGAATTTACATGATAAATTTAAAATGAATTTACACAATAAGATAATAATTCAAGGTCATTTGTCAGGTACTTTAAGAAGTCTGGAAGATAAAAATATTGCAGGAAAAATTTTCAGCTTGTTTGGTATTATGGCCAATTCAGGCTAATTTTAGATTTGTTATGGAACCTATTTAATCTTTTCATGGAATCCGGGGAGTAGCTAAAGCCCATTTTGCGGACTTTTTTTATTTAGAATATAGTTTTTATGCATCAAACCACAAAGTTTGGCTTATGTAGCTCCACTGACTTTGTACAGGTCTTTTAGTATTCTGCCTGTCTAATAGGATGTTGCATGGAGTGCCAGTCCACCATTTCATTTTCTTTACTCTTTTTCTCACTTTTCTATTTTTTCCTTCTTCGCTTCATTCTCCTTGCCTGTCTTACAGTGATTAATCGTTCTTTTCAACTTTCCTCCTTTTTATTCTTTCATTTATTTTCTTTATTTACCACTATCTCTACTTCTCATTCCATATCTTTTTTCACTTTCCTCCTTTCATTTTTTTCCCTGTCTTTCCCCTTGATTGAGCTTAACACTGAAGGTGTCTGACACAGTGGAGCTAGAACTGGAGGGGAAAAACAAGAAGCACCTTCTGTTGAAGGAGTGGTGTGGGTGAAGTGGGGAATAAGCAAATCCCATGTTTTCCGTTTGGCTGACTGTCTGGAATGTTTCCAGATGCCAGGATGTGGTGCAGCCTACCTGGATGACAGTTCCAGGTCAACCTACAAGGCAAAAGGGGGAGCTCAGCTCATATTAACACAAACACCTGATGGCATGCAAACTGCCTGAACAGAACACATAGGAACTCGGCACTGGAATCTGTTGCTGTGTGTTCACTGAATTTCAGGTCTTTTTGGGGTTTTTTTATAACACTTTATTAAAGAAAATGCAGCAATATGTTGTACAAAAATAGAAAGGTCATACACAAGGCATTTTCCATTTTTTAATTTTCTTCCCAACCCAAAACACCCATAACCCCCTAACTTACACCCCAATCCCACAGGTCTCTTCCATAGGCAATACATTCCTACAGTAGTATAAATAAAGATAGAAATTAGAGTAAATAAAGTAAATAATAGAATATTACAATTCAGTATAAAAATAGAGCTGTATATAAGTATCAGTATAAATTATACTCATGAAGGCAAGGGGGTGGGAATAAATAAATAAATACAATTAATAAAAGCAGTCATTAATTGCACCAAGACTCTTGCAGTACTGCTGAGAGTCCTGAACATAGTCTGGGACTTGCAGATAGGGTACGTACACCCGAGAGCATACATACGTATAACCCTATTAACCATGCATAAGTCCCCTTAAAAAGGGGCTGGGTGGAAAACAGGCAGCAAGGCACCCACATGTCGCAGACAGGACCACACAACACCTCCACTATGAAATTTTGCTGGCAAGCAGTTGATCAAAATAACTGATTAATGATTGCCAATGGGAAAATAATATGTCAGTGGAACTCCTCATGGAGAATTTAATTTTTTCCAATTTCAAGATGGACATTACATCACGTATCCAGGATTTAAATAATGGGGGTAGGGAGGATTTCCATAGTAAGAGAATGCTTCTGCGTGCAATTAGGGGGGTAAAGGCAATAACATTAGTTTGAATATTAGTTGTGATGTTATCTTCTGTTAGTCTTCCAAAAATGTCTATGTGATGAGATGGTGAAATTTGAGTCCGTGTTATTTCGGAGACTACATTGAAAAAAAGATTCTCAAAACGTAAATAATTTGGGGCACGATCAGAACATATGTGTTAGATCACATAGAGAAAGTGAGCATCTATTTCATTTATCTTTGATTGTATCTGGGTACATTTTGGAGAGCTTAGCCTTACTATAATGGAGTCTGTGAAGCACCTTAAACTGGATAAGGCTAAACCGGGCACAAGAGGAGGACAAGTTCACAGTTTTTAGGGCTTCTTCCCAGAATTAATCGAAGAAAGTAGTCTGTAACTCGCTCTCCCAGTTTGCTCTAATGTTCTCTAAAATTGATTCGTTTGTAGGTAGTAAATGGTCATGAAGGTAAGAGATATGGCCCTTGGTTAAAGTATCAGCCATGAGTATGTGATCCGTGCCAGTGGCAGGTGGAATTTGAGGGAAGACTGAAGAATAAGTCCTCGCAAAGTCCCGTAGTTGAAAGTACCTAAAAAAGTCTGAAGTGGCGCACAATTGATCAAAGCTGGCAAATGACCTGTCTACATACAAGTCCCCCAAGCAGCGCAAGCCCTTTCTAGCCAAGTACATAAACCTAGGATCCATTCTAGTAGGTAAAAAAATATGGTTATTGCAAATAGGAGTTGATCGAGGAGTGGTGGACCACTTACAATGTTGTCTTATTTGTCCCATCTTCAAGGTGGCAATAACGATGGGATTAGCTGTATATTTTGAGGGAGATAGGGGCAGCGTATTGCATGCCAGAGCCTTGGGTGAAGAGGATATAAATGAATTAATCTCGAGTTGGTACCAGTTACTCTGCGGGGAAGTAAACCAAAGTAGAAGCTTGTGCATATTTGCAGCCCAGTAAGGCACAGAAAGTTTGGTAAGCCAAGTCCGCCTGATGACCTACTCCATTGCAGAGAGACTTTACTGATTCTCGAATTCTTTCCCACCCATATGACCGAGGGGATGATAGAGTCAGTAGATTTGAGAAAGGGTCTGGGTAAAAAGATGGGGACATATTGGAAAATGTATAAATATCTGGGCAGTATGTTCATTTTAATTGTTTGCACTCTCCCTGCGAGAGAAAGAGGCAAGTGACTCAATCTTTGTAAGTCGGACTTCATTTTTCTTTTGTTAGGGCTGTAAAATTATTTTTACATAATGAACTAATGGACTATGTGATAATAATGCCCAAGTATTTAAACCTTGATTTGGACAGCTGGAATGGAATTGATGACGGGGATATTTCTAAGGCTGGTTGATTAATAGGGAAGCATTCACTTTTTTGAATATTCAGTTTATACCCTGAAAATGTGCCAAAAGAATTGAGTTGACAAAATGTAGGGGATGCTAGATGATGGATTACAGACATATACGTATTATAGCAATAAGTTGTCTGCATATATCGAGACTTTGTGCTCTGTTTCCCTTTGCTGAATACCTAAAAATCGTGTTTCAGTTTTCAGTGCTATTGAGAGCGGCTTGATGGCGACAGCAAATAACAGCGGGGAAAGTGGGCACCTTTTACGTGTTCTGCAAGAGAAGGAAATAGGTTTAGAGCGATTGGTATTTGTACATACTGATGCATGAGGAGAGGTAGAGCAATTGGATCCAAGAGATGAAACTATCCCCAAAACCAAACCGCCGCAGTGTAGAAAACAAGTAGGCCCACTCCACTCTGTCGAAGGCCTTCTCGGCATCCAGAGATATAACTACTAGAGATGCACCGAAATGAAAATTCTTGGCCGAAACCGAAAACCAAAAATGAGGAAACCAAGGCCGAAAACCGAAACACCGAAAGAAATTCTTATGTCAATTATTAGAACCATTAGATTTATGGCTATGACTGTGTATTAACCTCACTAAAATCAAGGCATTGCAATTCAAAGAATAAATCAATTACAAAAGTATAAAAATATTTATTTAGCACTGACATTACAACAATGCACAATATAAATTAAAATTCAAAACCAAATGTTTAACTTGACCCCACTCATGTATACATTAAATAATAATGTACAGGCCTATAACTGACTGGCCTGCTGAAAGATTGTAAAATTAAATATGTTCTCTCATAAAAACACAAAGTGCATTTAAGTCAAGTGCCTTTTAAATTTTTCTCTGTAGGACTACTACAACAAAGTGCATTGCCACTGACTATGGCATGCACTTTAGATCGGTCGATATGCCAGGTGTCGAACATATTGGCGAATGCAGCAGAAATGGCTGCTGCTGTATGTGACCCTCTAAACTCTTGTGAATGGAGCAGAATGTTTTGCAGCTTGAGATCTGTATCGATCCACTGTGCGGTTAGACTGAGCATACTGGTGAGGCTGACGTCTGAGCTCCTCCATATGTCGGTCGTGAAACTGATAGCTGTAATATCTGATGCTGTAAGCTCATGGACATGAGTTGCAACAACATTAAACAGCTCAGGTAAACACACGTCTGAGAAATGCCGTTTGCTTGGCATGGCATAACGGGGCTCAATGTGATCAATCAGCCTACGAAATCCCACATCTTCTGCGACAGAGAACGGCTGATCATCTAAGGCAATAAACTCCATAATGTTTTGTGTTATGCCCTTTGCCTTAGCTTAGCACCATCACTGGAAAACCTTCTTGCCTTTTCAAATCAGTCCGCTACAGACGGAGCGGGCGTACTCGGGTTGACTTTTCTTTTCTGCGCCGCATTCTTCTCATATTCAGAATGGCAATCGGGGTGTTTAGATTTCAGGTGATAAATTAAACCCTACGTGGAGAAACTCTTTGCAGACACACCCCCTCTTGAAATTTCAGCATTGCATGTTTTGCAAATCGCTATCCGTGGGTCTTTCTCCGAGATATTGAAATATGTCCACACCGCAGACATGTTGGCTCTTATCCAGATGACCGTGTGCTGGCTGCGCTTTTTGCTTGCATCATCACAATTCTGTTTCGGCCGTGTTGTTTCGGTGATTTAGGTCTTTCGGCCGAAAAGGCCGAAAATGCACTTTTGGGCCATTTTCGGCCGAAAATTTTCGGTGGCCGAATTTTCGGTGCATCCCTAATAACTACTTCCAAATCAGAAGGAGAAGCCGGAGTATGAATGATGCCGAGAAGCCTCGGAATGTTAGTAAATGAATGCCGCTGTCCAATGAATCCTGTTTGATCTTCTGATATGATTGAGGGTACAATAGATTCTAATTGACGAGCAAATGCCTTTGCAAGTATTTTTTCATCAACAGGTAACAGTGATATTGGACGGTAGGAAGAACAATCAAAAGGATTTTTGTCCTTCTTCAGAATTAGAGAGATGGAGGCCTGTGTGAGAGTGGGATGCAAGGAGCCCTGTTGGAATGGCTGTCTACGTTAAATGCACTTATTGTAAGTCGCTTTGGATAAAAGCGTCGGCTAAATGACTGTAATGTAATGTAATGTCTAAACATTTAAGCAGTAATGGTGCCAACTTCGCTGAAATTTCTTATGGTATTCCACCGGGAATCCATCAGGCCCCGGGGATTTGCCATTGTGCATTAATTTAATCGGTAATCTCGGAAAGTTTTAAGGGATTATCAAATAGCTGTTGGTCATAGACTGAGATCTTGGGCATATCTAGCCATGCAAAGAATTCAGACATGTGGGTTTCATCATTTGAGGACTCTGATGTATAAAGCTGGTTGTAAAAAGCTCTAAAAACGTTGTTGATCTCACTAGGAATGGTGGTAAGAGTGCCTGTGTTATTACGAATCTGAGTGATCTTTTTTGAAGCGGTTCTAGCCTTTTCAACCTTTAGTTTCAACCTTTCCTTATAAAGATCGGGTGACTAATTAGTTGAGTAAAGACTGTGTGTGTGCTAGCGATAGACTCTTGTAATTCCCTTTGACAAGCTCTACATTTATTAGCATGAGATGTGTATAATATAATTTTACCTCTAATAAATGCCTTTAGGGTTTCCCATAATAAAGATGGAGAGGTGCCTTCTATTCTGTTATTCTCCAAGAAAAAGTCAATGGCTTCAGAGACATATATGCAGAAATTTGCATCAGCCAATAATAAGGGATCTAAACGCCAAGTTCTAAAATCTTTAGGTTTAAAGTCAAAGCAAAGATCAAGGATTAATGTAGCATGTTCTGATAGAGCTTTTGGTGAGTATTGTGCAGAGACTACTGATGAGATAAACACTGTATTGATGAAGAAATAATCTATACACGAATAGGTCCAATGTACATGTGAAAAAAAAGAATATTGTTTTGCAGAGGGATGTAAAAATCTCCAGGGGTCGATGTATCCATATTGTTCCATAAAAGCAGAGAGGGTCTGAGACATTTTGGAGGGTGTCATAGCCCTAAGGCTAGATCTATCAAGTAAAGGGTCAATGATAGCTCATGCCCCCCCCAATATTAATAATTGGAAATTTAAATTGGAAAGAGAGGATAACAGACCTCTCATAAAGTTATGATCATCCCAATTAGGGGCATATACAGACACAAGAGTAACTGGTTTTTGGTATAGTGTACCAGAGACAGAGATGTAATGGCCATTCATGTCTACAAGAACATCACTCGAGGTAAATGTACATCTTTCCTGATTAGAATAGCAGCACCCCTTGTTTTTAAATTAAATTTTGAATGAAAAATCTATCCTATCCAATGTTCTCTTAGTCTCTATTGATCAGTAAGTAAATGTGTCTCTTGGAGGAACATTATGTCTGCTTTTAGACTTTGGATGTGTGAAATGATCTTTGCACATTTTAGTGGGGCATTCAGCCCCCCAACATTTAACGAAATGACCCTTACCGCCTGTCTGCCACCTGCTCATATATTAGCTACATTAGCCATGGTATGATATTTGATACAGGGTATACCAGATCAGTATTGCAGTCCAAGTTGTATGGAAAAATAACAGGTAAATGAAACAAAGATAAAAAAGTAAAATAAGCAAAACATGAGTTGAAATAATAAATGAATGAAGAGGTTGTCCTGCATGCCTAAATCTGTCTGTCCCACCTTATCCCCTCCCATCCCTCAGCACCCTCAATTCCTTTGGTACAGCGCTTCTCTGCCAAGTACATTGGCGTGCTCTTTCCTACCTTTATCTAACCTTCTTCCTTATCACGAAGGCTTGGTACCCATATTTTATAACTATAACCCCCTAACATTTTAACTTAAAATGATGCATGAACCATTAGCAGACATTCCAAACAGCAAACCAACGAAGGATTGACTCCAAAAACAGAATTTAACAATGGCAGTATCAACGTCCTTTCTGTGTGGAGTTTGTATGTTCTCCCCGTGCCTGCGTGGGTTTTCTCCAGGTGCTCTGGTTTCCCCCACCATCCAAAAGACATGCGTGTTAGGGTTAGTACTCCTGTCTGTGCCCCTGGCCGAGGCATGGCAAGGCAAACTGGAGTTGGTACCCGGGCGCTGCACGCCGTCTGCCCACCTCTCCTAGCTACACAGCTAGGATGGGTTAAATGCAGAGGAAGAATTTCCCCATGGGGATCAATAAAGTAATAAAATTAAAAAAGATAATACAGCGTAAAGCTAATGAAGATTAGCCACATTAACCTGTAGCAGCTAGCCTCAGGTCACTTTTGGTATGAACATATGAATGAATAAATTAACATATGCCCAAGTCATGGATATAATTAAATGTTTGGGATGATCGAAAAGTTATTACCGTACTTGGACTTATTTCGTAGATAGGTGTTCACAGTCTATTAGGCTAAGTCATCTGCTACGGTTGGTAGGCTGCCACAAAGTTGCAGCCTTCCTCAGGCGAGGAGAGTCCCATCCTAACCCCGTCTTTTAGTGTGATGATTAGCCTAGCTGGGAATAGCAAGGTTGGATTGAGACCAAAGTTGTATAGCTTTGACGTGGCCTCCCGGTATCTTGTGCACTGCTCAAAGACCTCTTCGAAGATCCGTATGTGCGTCCCCTAATACTGGAGTTTATCTCGCTGCTTGTGGGTCTTGCCAATAGCCAGCTCCTTTATCTGATAGTGGTGAAAGCGAACAATCGCAGCCCGCAGTGAGTACTCTGTGTGCACGGTTCAACTCGGGGGGGGAGATTGCAAAGCTTGTCTGCCAAGCAGTTCAACCAGCAGATCCGCGAAGAAAGTTGCAGATCATTTTAACAGTGATTTGTTTCTTAATGTCAAACCAGTCAGTCAGTCAGTCAGTCAATTAATTAGTCTTATATTACTTTATCTTGTTGAGCAATTAATTAGTCTTATATACTTTATTTTGTTGAGTGACAACCTACAAATTCAGAGATTAGATTTTTAATAAATTAGATGAAACTTTAAAGCAGTAGTAGAGTTTTTTTTTTTTGTTGCTTTAACTTATTTTTATGAAGTAAATGTAGATTGCACAGTGTAATGGCTATAGAATAATGGTAAAATCAGCATTTAGATCATACCTGGTGGCTGACAGAATTTGGTTCCCTATAAGCCTGAAAGCGAAGCTTATAGGGAATCAAATTCTGTCCACCACCGGGTACGATCTCACAGGAAAATTAAGGCTTGATTTATGGCACAAAGGAAATGCGTCAACCATTGTGCAACCTAAAATAGAAAGAGGATAGCGCTTGTGTTTCCCCCAGTAGCTATCGGTAGCCCTCCCCAGTAGCGGAAATGGGGGGTGGTGGAAACAATGGTAGTGGCAGTGGACTCTACCCGGCAAGAGAAAAAGAACCCCATTGACAGAGGAGGCAAAGAAGGCAAAGAGAGAGAGTGCTAGAAACAGAGGTAAAACAAGAGTGAACCTCAGATGGGCATTCACTCAATGGAGCGAGCTCCGGTGTTGTATTGAACTCTGTTTTCCCATCGAGATCTGTTTCCCCCTAGCCAGACAAAAGCATTCACAAGGAAACAGGTTAGCTATTGGTTATGATTAGGTTAAGGTAAGCGTTATGTTAAGCTTAGGGTTAGGTTGAAGATAGGTTAAGGCTTGGGTTAGGTAAAGGTTAATTAAGCATCCCGGTGTTGTATCGAACTCTGGCTAGGGGGAAACAGATCTTGATGGGGAAACAGATTTCACAACACCTGGGACTTGAGAGGGTTTCAAACTGACATTCAGTTGTCATTCTTTCTACTGGATCAGTATGTAACAGAACCTGCCTACTTATTAATACTACCAGATGTTTTACTCTGCCTTTATCATGCCATTAAGATGAGGGTTTCTAGTTCAAATTGGGATTCTTACAGTTGTTTCTTGCTTTGAACGGTAGCCAGTCTGCTAATAAATTGAAAGCGATACAGTTGTCTTTGCTACAGTGGTGCAAACAATAAAAACACTTGGAAACACTGGGGGAAGTTGACAAGTTGTCTACAGCTGCTTTATAATCACTGTCTTTCCCCTTTTCCTGTCAGGAATGTAATATTTACATTAATTTCAATTGGAGGATTGGGAATAGTCTAGCACAAAACAATGTACCATGATTTCTTGACTTCTCTTCTGGCAAAGCTGTAGTTCTTTAGTGGGTGTAGTCACGGTTCCCACTCGCTCTGGAAAACCTGGAAATTCAGAGACTAGATTTGCAGTCATGGAAAACCTGAAAATTTGACTAAATTAACCAAATATCTTGGGAGAAAATCTATGTTGTCCTGGAAAATTTTAATTGTATTTAGCCCCTCACTGAGATCATAATTTTTGGCCCTACATAGAAAAGTATTTGGGCACCTCTGGATTATAGGAAAAGCTGTGCTGTATGACAGGTATACCCTCTCCTGGCACGCAATGTCTCCACCTAATGGCTGACTGTGTTTTAAAACTCATTGGGCATTTTTAGTTTGAGTTTTGGCCGTTTGGGGCTGCTGTAGCTGGTCAATGTGGCGTGTTGAAGCCGTGGTGTTAGCAGTGTGAAGTCAGCAGCTCCACAGAGAAAAATAAATATATGCCTGTAAGTATGAGCACACATGCCATTTTATTTTAAGCATGTGACGTAAAATAGATCGCTTAAGATATTATTATTGCGATCGCGATGCTAATTTCCGTTAGCGCGTTAATGGTAATTCCCATTTTGAATTAGTATCGCGCTAACGGACTGAGCGCTAGCGCTAGTTTGTGTGTGTGTGTACCCAAAAAAGGTATATTATGCAACAGTTTCTTCAAATTTAGATTTTTGCACTTAACTCAATGTGAAACCTTGCCATGGCAATAGAAAATGTTGTAGAAAACATTATATCATAATGGTTAATTCAGATTATTTATTTCTAGTTACAGAAGTGAGTGAGGCAGGGCAGAATGTCAGTGAGGTCTAAGTTTAAGGAGGAATGGAAGGCAAATCCTCGGTTCAGGGACTGGATAGGACATGTGGCAGGTGATGAACACTGTGCATACTGCAAGATATGCAACAACAAAAAAACCCAAAAAACATTTGATGTCGGCAACATGGGCATATCTGCTGTTAAAAGCCATGCCAAAGCACAGGGACATGTCAAGAAGGTCATTTCAGTCAGTGGCCCACGAATTACTGACTTTAGGAGTCATCCTCCAACCCAAATTCTGAAGTTGGCAGACAGGCAACAATGGCAGGGAGTCAAGGGAGCAGAGAGGTCCAACCATCAACTTCTCAGAGTCTAACTCCACGCCAGGTCGCACCCAACATTGGAAGTAATTTCTCCAGTGAAGCTGTTTTAGATGCAGAGAGCTGCTGGGTGTTAAAAATTACCCTGTCCCATTTTTCTTTTAGCTAATGTTCGGATATGGCTACACTGCGCAAATGTTTCCTGACAGTGAGATATCCAAAAAGTTCACATGTGATTCAACCAAAGCAGCATATCTGGTTTGTTTTGGCCTGGCACCATATTTCCGAGAGACGCATGTGAAAGACATCAGAAAATCAGACTGCTACGTCATCTCTTTTGATTAATCTCTCAATAAAGTCAAAGTCAGGCAGATGGATGTAGTGGTCCGAGACTGGAGTGAGAGTGAAGAGAAGGTGGTTGTCCATTACCTGGACTCCCAGTTTATCGGACAAACCCAAGCAGAGAAGCTGGTCAAGAAAATTAAGAATTCTATATCTCCACTAGATCCGAACAAACTCCTACAAATATCCATGGATCGCCCAAGTGTGAACTTCAGGTTTCTGAGATTATTTTAGGAGGACAGGAGCAAGGAGGACCCAAATGCTAGAGGGTTAGTAAACCTAGGAAGCTGTGGTCTACATACTGTGCATGGGAGTTTTCAACAGGGTGAGAAGGAGACTGGATGGAAGATAGGTGAATTCCTAAGAGCCCTTTGGCAGCAGATTTGCAAATAGTAAACCAGAGTATGCAAATCTGTGGAAGCTACTGAAAGGCCTGTTCACACTGTCACACAGGCAAGCAGCAATTGAAAGAGGATTCTCGGTTAACAAGGACATGCTGGTTGAAAACCTGAAAGACAGGACTCTGACATCACCACACCTGATCAAAGATTATGTGACTGGTGGCTCATTGGGAAGAGTACTACCAAGACCCCTCATGCAGCATTGCAAAAACGTCAGAATGTGATATTTTCAGTATCTGGAGGATGAAGAAAAGAAGAAAGATGAATCCGCAAATGACAAGAAAAGAAAAGAGCTCAGCTCCGAAATCACAAAAGTGGCCGTCAAGAGACAGAAAATAATAGCCAGCATCGAAGCAATGCAACAAGAGGCAGATGTAATGGCTGAGAAGGCTGAAAGAAAGCAGGACTTCACATTGCTCACAAAGTCTAATGCCTACCGCGAAAGTGTGACAGGAAAAAAAGAAAAGTGGCCATTCTGGATGCAACTTTGTCAGACCTTAAAGAAAGACTTGAAAGGCAGAGGTAGACCAACTCCAGCATTGTTCCTAGAGGTATAGCTTATGTTGCGGTTTAAATTGTATGTTGCATTTTAAATTGTCTTTTTTTTTTCAACCTCATTCTGGTAGTCAGGCTATTTTAAGTTGAACTTTCATTCTAAGTTTCACTCTCTATTTAGCCCTGAGATTTAGCTGCACAGCTCTGCTGTTAGTCAAGCCATTCTAATGGCTCATGCTGTTGATGTCAAGACTACAAGGATTTCCGATGGACGTATTTAACTGCTTGTTTTCTCAAGGTTTAGATTATTTCATAATTGTCTTTAGATTTAAATTCTAGGCCTATGAAAAGTTCTGCTGTATGAAGCACGTTAATTTCAGCAAAGCTTACCTGTTAAATTTTAACTCTTTTGAGTTGTGCTGTTTTTGTTGTTGTGTGTCAGTGGTTGTTTGACAAAAGTAAATTTAACTTAAACTGAAATTAAGATTTTATGCATCAACATTAATATATCTATAGGGGTGCATGCAACCCATTACAATACCACCTGTTAAACAATGCTTTGACAATAACACACCACTTACAGTGTACATTATGGTGTGATTAGTTACTTTATTGCCATTTGAAATTGTTGCCGAGGTAGAACATAGTGAATTTTTGTCCATGTTTGAAGTTCATATGAGGGACTTGGAGTATTAGCCAGTGTTTGGGGTGAGTATTGTGACTGCCACAATTCAAGTAAGTGTAACACAGAACATGTTGGTGTTTGTTTGTTGAGGAGAGCTTGTAAGTAAAAAAGCAAAACAAAAATATACCAGTGCAAGTCACATCTAACAACAAGAGGAGGCCAGATGAACTTATTGTACAGTTGCAGTGATGAGTGTAGCAGTCACCTGTAATGAACGTGAGACACTTCATCATGAACCCTGCATTATTAAAAAAGGAGGAAAAAAACACGGGTTAAATGTGTCAATAGTAGGCCTACCGGTAAATTATATGACCTTTTGTGAGCAAGTGCTGTCCTGGATTGTCAGGAAAAACTCCTGGAAATGTCCCGGAAAAGTCCTGGAAAATTATTTCTCAAAAAGAGTGGGAACCCTGGTAGTCCTTTTGTAGTATATTGTATTTGCAAAACACATGGTTATTGTAATGAGATTCGAGGGATCACAAAAGTTAAGATAAGGCACATTCAAAATAGGACAACAAGGGTAAATTTTGACTACTGGAGCAGTGGGATAAATAATGACATGCCAGAGGCAGATGATGAATTGTATAGAAAGGCCGGCCGGCATGTATTAGGAAGAAGTAGAAAAAGAAAATGGTACCATGGAGCAATGAGCTCGATTAGAAAAAGAGGTGTCACCAGATCACCATAAGCAATGGTAAATTCACAGTAATGAACAGGATTGAAATCCTTTTAAATTAAATGAAGCTTCGAGTAGTTTTAGGCTAAAGTAACTTAAATCTGCGGTGCACCCTGGGTGAGGATCTTAATAAATCTGTCTCATACTGTTAACTTCTAGTTACATAATAGAATAGTATTTATCAGTATCAAATTCCAAATGGTGTGTGTGTGTGTGTGTGTGTGTGTGTGTGTGTGTGCGTGTGCGTGTGCGTGTGCGTGTGCGTGCGTGCGTGCGTGGAAGGTTCAGTCCTACCACTGGATAGAATCAATGGTGTGAGGCAGAGAGAAGCTCCAAGGGAGGTGTACTGGCAGGACAGATCGGGGGGCATTCTCTGCTGCTGGGCTAGCAGACAACACAGTGGGACAGTAGTGCTGTCACATCTAACAACTTGAGTGTGTGCTTGTGTTCATGACGCATCACTCAAGTCAGAAGATGCTGTGGTGTGTAAATGGAGCAGGAGTAAAAACACAGTAAAATTATCCCAACCATATTAATAACTCAAAACTTGACTGAAACATATATGAGGGCAAACAAGAAACTCAAAGAAAAGAGGGAGCGATACAAGGGAGTGGGAGATTGTGAATTTGCACAGACGGCTTTGATCAAAACAAAGTTTAGGAATAAATTGCAGGAAAGATCCCTTAAAAAATACCATGAGTCAGAGCTTACATGCAGTGGAAAGGCATATGTGGCCGTCAGTTCAAACCCTACCTCCTCAATGGTAGGGTTTGAACTGCATGAACATCAACTCAGCTAGACCACAAGCTGAAAATACATGAACGCTGTCATGCACAAATATGTGTGAAAAGGACTAAATAGTTAGTGAAAATGTTGGCTATTACTGCAAATTAAAAAATTTGGCTTTCACCTGTGGTTTTTCATGAATAAACATGGTCTACTGTTCCATTTCATACATGTGTTGAGGTGCTACAAGAAACAATATATATATATATATATATATATATATATTAGTGGGTTTTTTTTTTTTTTTTTACTGCTGGCCATGTGTCAGACTTTGGTATGACCGATGTTTTACCTTTTCTGGAAATCTTGTTGGTGTACAAGCAGTAAAGCATTTCACATGTCAGTAAAATATAATGCCTCTGTGAGAATTTACCCACTGTCCCTGAAAAGCTGCTTAATTTAATACTGGCTGACAGACTTCTTGATGCATTGTCTCTATGTGATCCCAACACATTCTCAACTATTGTCACTGGAACTGCATCATTTTTCAGTTGGCTGCAGCATAGGTGTGCACACCTAAAAAAATATGTGCTGCGATATTTGTCAGGTCAGAACAGAAGTAGATGAAATGCTTATCACCCATAGCACATTAATTTACAAATCTAGAATTCCACATATATTTGCAGACTGTTTTGGTTACTGCTGAAACTCACGTGACCAACCACACCTTTGTGGATTTCACACCTTTGTTAGTAAAATTCCCGAAAATATGATGTCGAAAGTATCATGGTAAATTGCTTAAAGCTGTATTCAAAGTTGATTAAATACTTATTTGCAGGTGTTAGTTTCCCTTTGTGAAACGTGTTTATTTGCAAATCAATATTTGTTAAAATTAGTTAACACATTTACAGGTTGTGACATGCATTTGCAGATTGTGCTGTGCATTTGTTGACCACTACATGTATTTACAACTCTGCGTACATATTTACACAGATTTGGCAGCGTTTGATACCCATAATTTGTTATCTTAAAATGCTCACAGAGGATAATCAAACCAGCAGAGTGCAACTGGCACTCCCTTAGTACAGATATATAGAGATCATAGAGGTGAGTGTACTGGTGACACAGAAGGATGAAACTGTTTATGAATGTAATGAAAGGTTTGCTTTCACATACCAAAGTTAAGCACCCAGTCTGCAATGGTCAAGGTTTGCAGGACTATACTCCAATTAGCGCTAACTATGTTATCCAACCCACATCCTCCTTTCCACAGACACCACAGTTCTGCTCACCTCTTATATATTTTACCTCCCTAGCAGAACTAAATAGAAAAGGTATTTTCTTAAAGCTGAAGTCTGTGGTTTTCCTGATCTGTCCCTCCCTCTGGCAGCGAGAACTACTAACAACGTGTAGGAGCCATTGCCGCTTGTGTACCGCCAGATCAGTAGTAAACAGTTCCCACCCATATAAAAATCAGATCCTACGTCCAAATCTAACACAGCCAATCTAAATGTATTACAAACTATGTCAAAGTATTTGGGAGTACTACTACTACTACTTTTGGCTGCTCCTGTTAGGGGTCGCCACAGAGGATCATCCATTTCCATTTCTTCCTGTCCTCTGCATCTTCCTCTGTCACACCAGCCACATGCATGTCTTCCCTCGCCACATTCATAAACCTCCTCTTTGGCTTTCCTCTTTTCCTCTTCCCTGGCAGCTCCATATTCAGGAATACTACTACTATGACTACTACTACTACAACTCATGTTACTACTGTAATATTGATTATAAAATTGGTAGATTACCTGTCCAACAGAAACATTTTCAATAATATTTTATTGGAAGGAACATTGGGTGTACAAAAAAACCCCATACAAATACAGTGTGAATGGGCCTGATTGTCCCTCCATTTTTTGGTAATTCCCCCATTGCTGATGCAAAAAAAGTGAACATTAATTACCGTGGCGCAGTGGTTAGAGCGGTCGCCTCACAGCAAGAAGGTTCTGGGTTGGAGCCCTGCGGTCATCCCGGGTTGTCCTCTGTGTGGAGTTTGCATGTTCTCCCTGGTGAATCGGCCATGCTAAATTTTTCCTAGGTGTGTGTGTGTGTGTGTGTGTGTGTGTGTTTGTGTTTGTGCACATGCGGACACGTGCCCCCTGTGATGGCCTGGCGGCCTGTCCCGGGTGTCTCCCCGCCTGCCACCCAATGACTGCTGGGATAGGCTCCAGCATGCCGCGACCCTGAGAGCAGGAAAAGTGGTTTAGATAATGGATGGATGGATTAATTACAGTAATAACAATTACAAGATAAATCAAAACCAAACAAAAAAAAACAAAAACAAACAAACAAAATAGGTTTTAGAGCTTTACCTCAACAAGATGCATTCAATCATCTCATAAATACCAAGTTCAGGAACATGACATACAGAGCGCCATGTACAAATGAACTATTAGTAGTCATTTCTATTTGTCATGCTTTATGATGTCATATATTTTAGTGATTGGAGAAAAATATATGCCATAAGAATAGTAGTCTACACTGATACACAGCATCCAATTAAAATTAAGAAATATAATACAAGTGGTTTTAATCATAGGGAAGCACTGTCAGTTGGTCAAAATAAGATAAGAGGGGCATTCAAGTAGAGTAAAATTTCTGGGCTGATCTACGAATGGCAAATTTGCTTTTTTTCTAGTTTAAGGAACATCACCATGTCCTCTATCAGGGATAATGACAAAGGGGGTGAAGGGGACTTCCAAAGAAGTAGTATCCTTCTGCGAGCAAGAAGAGAACTGAAAGTGGTAATGTTTAGCTGCACTGATGTGAAGTTTTCAAGTAAGTCTGACACTCCAAAAATAGCTACACTACACTAGGTAGGACCTCCACTCAATGACTTCAGAAATTATTTCAAAAAAGGAGAACCAAAAACATCAATTTAGGGTATGACCAGAACATGTGTGTTAGGTCATCTGGGGATTGTGCAGAGCGGTCACATTTGTCATCTACTTAAGCGTAAAATATTGAAAGTTTAAATTTAGAGAGATGAATTTCATGTAGAACCTTAAACTGAATTAGACTCAGACGGGCACAGGAGGAAGAGGAGTTGACACATGCAATGGCCCTCTCCCACCAGTCATAATCAGGCTCTGTACCCAACTCTTTCTCCCAGATGCACTTAATATTGTTAAGAGCATGGTCTTTGAAATATATAATTTGGTTATAGATCTGTGAGGTAAGTCTTCTAGGCACGAGAGGGGTTTCAAGGAATGTGTTCATGCCAGATTTGGGTAGTAATATTTGAAACTGTGGGTTATGGGTTTTTAAGAATTGGTGTATTTGAAAATATTGAAAAAGGTTTGAGCCAGACAAGGGAAATTCAGCAGATAGGGTCTGAAAGCTAGCAAAGGTACCGTCACAATAAAAGTCACAAATATTTTAGCCCTCTTTTGTTCCACTGCACAAAAATAGCATCCAGCTTTGCAGGGAGGAATAAATGATTATTACAAATAGACCCCAGCAGGGAGAGATTTCAAAATTTAAAATGTTGACGGAATTGTGTCCAAATTTTAAGCATGGATGTGATGATGGGGCTTCGAGATGTGTCAGGGGAGGGATGGCGGTAAGGGGGCAGAAACAAGAGCTCGAAGGCAAGACGAACAGGAGTCAGGCTCCATAGAACCCCAGTCCATGTCTGGATGATGGAGCCAAAAAATTATCTTTTGGATGTTTGCTGCTCAAGTTTGGAAGAGCTAAGCCCCCTTTTGACCTGTTTTTCCGAAGCAGAGACTTATTTATGCATTGAACACGGCTCCTCCATATAAAGGTTGAGTTAAAGCTGTCAACTGAGAGGAAAAAAGATTTTGGCAGGAAGAGGCAAACACATGAAAAGATAAGGAAGTCAGAGCAAAACATTCATTTTCACACATTGAACTCTGCGAGTTAAAAATAAAGGAATAACCTATCTCTGAAGGTCTAATCTCACTTTTTCCATCAGGGTTTTAAAATTCTCTTTATGTTGAGATTAAATGGAGTGAGTGATTTTTATACCCAGGTGTTTAAAACTAGTTTTAGCAAAATGAAAAGGAAGTTCACCTTGGTTGATCATTAATGCCGAGTTGTTAAACGGAAAACACTTGGCTCTTCGTGAAATTTAATTTATATCCGGAGAAAGCGCCAAAGTTTTTCAATACATCTAATGTTTCTGGTACACAGGCAACACGGTCAGTGACATATAATAATAGGTCATCTCCGTATAAGGACAAACAATGTTCAATACCTCAACAATGAATGCCCTTAATCAACGTGGATGCTTGGAGCTATGGAGAGGGGTTCAATGGCTATAACGAATAAAAGAGGCTATAGGGGGCAGCCTTAACAAGTTCCTCGTGAGAGGAGGAAGTATTGAGAGTATAGATTATTGGTACAGACACAAGCCTGTGGAGAAGAATAGAGAAGGCAGACCATTGAGGTGAATTTTTCCCCAAAACCACATTTTTTCAAGATGGCAAATAAATATCCCCATTCTACCTGTCAAATGCTTTTTCTGTATCAAATGAGATAACTACATCTGCGGCATCTGATGGAGATGCAGAATGAATAACATTTAGGAGCCGACACACATTAGAAAAGGGTGGCAGCCCTTCATAAAACCTCTTTAATCCTCTGAAATTATATCCATCAAAACAGTATCCAATCGGCTTGCTAGCATTTTAGCCAGCATTTTAACATCCACATTCAAAAGCGAAATATGACGGTAGGAGGCACAGTTTGTAGGCTCCTTGCTAGGTTTTAACAAACGTGAGATTGATGTTGGTTGATTGACTGATGATGATGGTCAATGTTGGATGCAAAGAGCCTATAGAAATGGCATCATCAAACATTTCCAAAAGAAGGGGGACTAGTTTATATTGAAAACTTTTTTTTTTTAAATAAACAAGGCTCAGCGTTTTCAGTTTTTGTTTTTCAAATCCATCCAGCATGCCGAATTTCGCCACAAGTGGACACTGTTACATAACCTCACAAGATCAGGAACAACTTTTGAATCCGTGGAAACATAAAATCCAGGTGAAAAATTGGGGTATTTTTCGGTGAAAATCGGTAAAAACCGAAAACACTCAGCCTTGAAAATAAATTAGGGTACCCATCAGGACCTGGGGATTTGGCCTTTTGCATACGTTGAATGGCGCTTACCACTTCCTCCAATAAGAAAGGTTTGTCTAACTCCAGATTTAATTCTGTACTTTAGTACAGAATTAAAGAATTAAATAGGAGTTTCTAAGTTGAGCCTTGTTATGGCCTTGCAGCCTGTCCAGGGTGTCTCCCTGCCTCCTGTCCGCCCAATAACTGCTGGGACAGTTATTCATGGATGTTATGTCACTACGGGCTTCTAATGTATACAGGCTGGAGTAGTAACATGAAAATGTATTATTATTGAAAGCAGAGTCTGAAGTTAAATTTTGAGAGGACTCCACAATTTGAGAAATCATGCGTGACATAGATTTACATTTGATGTGATGAGCACGGAGCCAACATGCCTTGTCTTTATATTCATAAAAAGTACCCTGTGTATGGAGCAACAGTTGTTCTGCTTTGGCAATAGATATTAGGCTGAATTCTGTCTGGAGGCCCAATCTGTTTTAATATATCTCTGGAGTAGGTTGTCTCTGAGTATTGTCGATCCAGGTCTAAAATGCATTCACTCAGTTCTTGTATTTTGATCATGTGCTGTTTAACAACATGAGCAGAGTAAGAGGTAATTCGGCCCCTGAAAACAGCTTTCATCCATCCATCCATTCATCCATTATCCAAACTGCTTATCCTGCTCTCAGGATCGCGGGGATGCTTGAACCTATCCCAGCAGTCATTGGGCAGCAAGCGGAGAGATACCCTGGACAGGCCACCAATTCATCACAGGGCCATTGAACGGCAGGCGGAGAGACACCCTGGACAGGCCGCCAGTCCATCATAGGGCCATTGGGCGGCAGGCAGGGAGACACTCTGGATAGGGCTCCAGTCCATCACAGGGCGAACAGCTTTCAATTCTTCCCAAAGCACTGAAGGAGAAACAGCATGTTTTGTTAGTTTCTAAGAAGTGATCAGTCGATGAGGATATATAATCACAAAATGATTTGCCTGATAATAGAGTGAAATTTAGCCTTCACAGAGGGCATTGGGTGGCAGCAGGTGGAAATGATCATTTTAGTAAGAGAGGGGCATGAGCTGAGATCACAATGGCTTTATATTCTACTGATTTAACAAAAGAGAGAAGTGTCTTGTCAATGAAAAAAATAATCTATTCTAGAATACAAGTGATGCACGTGAGAAAGAGAAAATTATTTTGTCTTTAGATAAAGAAATCTCCATAGGTTCACACATCAAGTTTGGTTCATATATGATGATATGGCTTTTTAGAAGAGGATTTATTTTTAGGACTGGACCAGTCCAGTCCCCACCTAGGATTAAATAGTGAGTATTAAGACTGGGGAAAAAGAGAGCCCATTTAAACCTTTCACATTCCATGAGATCAGCCCAACAGGCATGCTCCCAATGTTACGGGAATCAGCCATTGGGGTTAGTGTTGACAAAAAATATGTATTAAGAATAGGCTTAGTATGTGTACATGGATATGGAATGAAATGCGAATATATGGAATGAAATGTAAATGTAAGATGAAAAAGACCATTTGAATGTTTTGTGACTCATATGCAGGACATCAAATACAAAAGAAACAAAAGTACAACAAATCTCTGTCAAAATGAATGTCACTGTAACGCTTCCGTTCAGTGTGATTGTTTTAAAGGATATCGGCACCCCTTACAACCTTTGTAATCCCTTCCTCGACCACTAACCAAGAGGAAAAAGAAAAGGAAAAGGAAAAACTCCAGTCCTATGTTTACCTCCCCAAATGAGGTGAACAGCAGGCATCTCTAAGAAGGCTCCCAAATATTGAAATAGCCTCACCATATCGAGTGAACACCAAATGCAGCACTTACATTAACTTGTACAACTTGTTGTTGTCGATCATAATAATGAATGAACTAAAATAAACTACATTTATATATCAATTCGAAATAAGTTTACAGAACTGGCCTGGTCTGTGGCAAAGTACTTGTGTTGCCCCACTTGAAATAATTAAACTGTGCCTTAAGCGTCATGAAAACTGCCTAACTTGAATCCAAAAATGTTAACCATACAAATATCATTCATAATAACATTTGCTATGATCCAGTTTAAAGCAATATCTAGGTTACAATATAGAAAAGAAAATAATATTGCTAGCATTGTCAGTTTTGTCAAGTATAGGCTAGTCTTGCTGGCTGCATTTAGCCAGCTGACCAAACTTTAAACTTTAAACAACAGCATACAGCTCACCGGAGAAAATGTAAACAACATAAAACACTCACTTAGGATCAGTCCAGATCAAATTAATAGCCAGTTAGAATGTACAGCACAGTCCTGTTCTATCCAAATATTCTCTGAGCTTATTGACTGGCATTCAGTCTGTCTGATCATTTCAGGTCAATTCTATGTTCCTTGAGTAGAATTCCTCAGCCTTTGCTGGAGTGTCAAAGCAGATTGGTTGGCCCTCAAAAACCACACGGAGGACAGTTGGATGTTGCATAGTGAACTTGACGCCTTTCTTACAAAGGGACGACTTCACGCCATTGAACACGGCCCGCTTCTTTGCCAGGTTGGCACTTAAGTCATTGAAGAAAAATATCTTCTTGCCCTGGTAGAGCACCTGAACCTTCTCTCTCACCTAATGTATTACTCGTTCCTTATCCTGGAATCGATGGAAGCAGACTATTATCACCCTTGGCCACTTGCTCAGTGCAGATTTCGTGTGCAGAGACCTATGCACTCTGTCTAGCTTCGGGGGATTCTCGAAAATGCCATCGCCCATCATTTCCATCAGGAGCTCAGAAATTAACTTAATGGATGTTGGTCCAGCACTTTCAGCCACACCAACAATACGGATGTTTTGATGCCGAGAGTGATTCTCCAAGTCATCCACTTTAGCCTTAAGGTAAGCGTTTTCAGTCGCTAACTCAGTGAGAACTGCCTCCATTGATGTTATACTGTGACTGTGATCCATAAGGCAAGCTTCAATGGTAGTGAGCGTTCACCCATAGTTGTCTGAAGTAAGATGGATTGCATCAAGTGAAGCTTGAATTGGAGACAGAGCAGTTGTCAGTTCAGTTGAGAGGTTTGTTCTGACCTTGTTGAGTTTGGAGATTAGAAGCAAGGCTGGGACAGGTTCCATATCAGCAGCCATGTTTCCCAAACTTTCTGAGAGACCCGTAACACTTGAAATCTCAGGAATTGACTTCTTCAGTTGTTTTTTTCCCCATAGGTCCATAGTACATTGAGTGCCAACAAGTGTGGGATCAAATAAATCAAGAAACAGTGATTTTTTTTAAAGTAAAAAAAAGTAATTTGTCCGGGAACAACTCCTTGTACATCTTCTGTGTCCTACATCCAGGCCGGAAGTCCAACAGAAACATTTTCAACGGATTTTAATCTTTTCCGGTTTGAGTAGGAATGTGTTTGCTGCTGCTCTGGTGTTCGTCCTGCCCGGGGAAAAAAAATTCAACAACATTGTACAGCGAGTTTCTCCAACCCTGGTTAAGATGTCGGTTAATATATAACCTACTCCATGGTCTAGATGGATAAAATTACTATTTATTAATGGAGAAAAATATTCTAGAGACTGTATTTGTGATTTTTATCAGTATATTGTGGGATCATCACATCTGTGTTTGTCTTCATGAACAACTCCAATGTCCAAATGTTTTCTGAGACAGTAATGCTTTAATAAGACTTTTTTTCATTGAAATACAGCAACAATATACTTTTTAGTCCATAGAAACCTGGGAAATTCAATATAACTTGCTCAGATAGGACACCTGTGGTAAGTTACTCTAATTCAACCTCCATCCATGCTGCATTGTCATATTTGCAATTGAAAGGCTTTTGAGTAAACCCAAGCAGTCTTCAGAGCATTACATATTGTTGTTGTTATTCGTCTGTCGTGGTGATGAGGACCATCTATCTAGTCATCCTGTGATGGATGACTGATGACTTGCGCGATGATTAAAGTGAGAAAGAGTTGTGCATCATCAACCCCACTCTCTCGTCCGAGACCTCCTACTACCAGTGGCAAGATTAAGCAAGATGGCTGGCAATGGAGAGGGATGCAGATTTTTCCTCAGGGTTTCTTCCCGAAGCCGTTCCCATAGACGAGTATACCCGCAAGGCAGTGGAGGGTTTAAATCAGAGTTTTCCATCGCCTAGATGAACTACCTGACAATGCTAATGAGCTTCATCTACCCAGGAAAGAGCATTGCATATACCATGTGCCAATATGTGCACAGATCATGCCCTCTCTCCAGAAAAGGAAAGAAGGCAAATCCAGAACAAGTTTCCTCTAGTCTTAATTGAAACTGAGATACAGTAATAAGTCATGTCCAAATGTAAAACAAGTGCATTACCATTCAAGTCAAATATTTTCCAAGATTAAGTACAAGGTTACAGTAAATGGACATGCCATGTCCACGATTATGTGTCCTTGAATAAATGTGATATTTGAGGGATTAGTGTTGACCGGAAGAAGGGGATGTTGCGTTGCTAATAGCCTTATATTTTCCAGCCTTTTTTCTCAACTACCTTATTTTAGCACTCTGGCAATGAACTGTGTGCCTCAGTGTTGGTGGTCATTCATCATTTTTATCATTTGTACCTTATACCTTTCCTTGCTTACATGGGAGATCCTGGTACCTGACAGATCAATTTGGTTCTCTGATGAGCCTTTGCACTGACATTAACAACTCCAGCAAAGTGCATCTGGTCCTGCCAAGGTATGTTCGACCATGATAGGCCCACAATGACAGGCTTGCCACTAGGCAGTGACATGTCAGTGCTTCGGCATGTAGGCAGGGTTATTGGAGGAGAAATTTAAAGTGCCCTTGTCAGGGGATTCATCAATATATCTCAGCCTGAGATGGCACTGTGTTCCCCTTGGGGGAGGACCAACAAGCCCACCATCCTTTCCATGTCTACCTTTCTCTATAAAAAGACCAAATCACCAATTGTTTGACCTTGTCGTTGAAGGATCTGTCGCAGCACAGTTCAGAGACAAGAGACAAGGGAGGATAAAAAATAGAGGAAAAAAGATGAAGCTGATGAAGAAAAATCTCTGTTCACCACGTTTTCACCATGTAAAGATGGGGCATATCCCTCAGCCCAGTAATAAATAATCAATGACTGACATGCTTTTTTGGGGGCAATATTTGAAGTTATATGAAGATGCCTTTGTGTGTTCTCGCATGCAGGTTTAGATTAACCCTCTGTAATGCAAAATTATCTTAGAAATAGACAACATGGACAAGAGAAACAATTCAGTCCAGGTTTGAGAAACCACCTTTATGCAAATCATGTGTGCCCATGATTTGTCATCAGCCTTACTTGGCCCTCTAGATCCAATGTCATGGGGAACAAAGGTTCACAGGTTAATGATGTGATGCTCATCACTGTGTAAACCGTAACTGCTGCAAGGTGTAAATAAAGCTATGTCTGATGGTTGGAAATAGGCACCAAACCAGCAAGACAAACTGCATTACATTGCAGATTATTAATTGCAACATCACATCTTGTCATTTGTTTTTTATCCATTCAGTCTCCATATTTGCATCACTATTGCTGAGCCCACTGACAAAGACCTTAGAATATTTCAGATTTTCTCTCAACCCTGAAGGCCCTGCTCCAGTTTCTCAATGGAAAACTTTTCAACGAGTTTTCTGTTTGGACAAGAGTAGTTGTGCAGTTAATCACAAAAGGGAAATAATTGATAAAGCCTCAGAAATATTTAATTTAAAATGTGACACTCTTTCTCCATAATTACTGAGACCCCCTCCAGCAGGTGTACGAGACAGTGGGGAGAATGCATGGTGAAATGTTTTGAAATGTAAAAGCACATTTGTGCTTCAGATGTACCATGGCTTTAGATTGCAGACTGAGAAACGTATTTTACCTCCCAATTGATTGGGCAAATGTTTGATTAACTAGCAACACTTTTTTCAGTTTAGCAAAAGCTTTTCCACTGAATGTAGTGTTGATTTACACACATTGATGATTTATTTTCGATAGATAGCTTTCTACTTAGCCAGGTATGTCAGTCTGGTGCCCCGGTAGCCAAATGGTTATGGCGCATGCCACATAACTGCAATGTCCCTGGTTCGATTCCAGCCAGTGACCTTTGTTGCATGTCGTACCCATCTCTCTTAACCCTTGTTTCCTGTCTGCCACATCACTAGCCTCTATCCAATAAAGGCAAAAATGGCAAAATAATCTTTTAAAAATTTGTATTTAAGACTGTGATGTTTAATTAATTGCCTTTTAATGTTTTGCTTGCGTACTCCGGTGTTGGAAAGACTGTTTGTGTGCTTGAACTCCCATTGAACTTATTTTGTTGCCTGCCCCTTACCTGACTAGTTCTTCTGACGTGCTTTTGAAAAGGGTGTCATTGTGGCTCACTGGAAAATGTGTGCTTAACCGCACATTGCCTCCTGTTAACATACAAATCAGCACTGACTTGACACAGTGGCTTATACCTGCATGCATAGAACAAAAACACTCCCATACAAAGTCTCCTGGGTTTGTTTTTTTTGGTTTTTTTTTTTCAAGGGCTTATTCAAATTTCCCTGCTCCCCTAAAATCATCTTTGACACTTAATTTTGGTCTGTCATTGCTTATCCTCTTTTGGCAGTGCCTGATAAGGCTGGAAATTGTCAATTTGTTTCTGATCTCTTGTTTGTTTTCCTGAAATATATAAATAGAGTCAGTACATTATTAATGGAGAATCCAACCTGCATAACAGAGGATGAGCGTGATGGGAGGTCAACTTTTGGGATGCATAAATACATATGAGTGACTCATATAGTTAAATTTTAGGGTGTGTATAAGATCTACATTTTATGTCTTTAACATATAGAGCTAAAGCTTTTTTATCATTTATTTTTTAATTAGTTAATCGCCCACAACTGTTTTTTCTCCCAAATTCTGCAGCATGTACATTTTGATCTGTACCCTGTCCTAGTACAGTAAGCACTCAATCTATGCTGCTTGAACAACATGTACACTCTTGTTACCATGTATGTGATAATCTGGAGGCAGCTAATTGGTGTCCCTGGGATCACTGATGCATTTCTATTAGCTAATTATGCTCATAACTCTAATGTGCATGAGCGGACTAAAGTGTAGCTAAATTCACACTTACATCCTTGCCAGTGGGTGGCATGGTGGCACAGTGGTTAGCACAGTCGCCTCACAGCAAGAAGGTGCTGGGTTCGAGCCCCGGGGAAATCCCAGGTCGTCCTCTGTGTGGAGTTTTCATGTTCGCCCCATGTCCGCGTGGGTTTCCTCCGGGGGCTCCGGTTTCCTCCCACAGTCTAAAGACATGTAAGTCAGGTGAATTGGTCGTACTAAATTGTCCTTAGAAATGAATGAATGTGTGTGTGTGTGTGTGTGTGTGTGTGCGTGTGCACGTGTGTGAGGGCCCTGTGATGGCCTGGCGGCCTGTCCAGGGTGTCTCCCCGCCTGCCGCCCAATGACTGCTGGAATAGGCTGCAGCATCCCTGCGACCCTGAGAGAAGGATAGGTGGTTAAGATAATGGATGGATGGATGGATGGTCCTTGCCAGTTAGCCCATGTTGTGTCTAAATTTTCACTATACACCTTTGTTCACCGGCAGTTTTCAAACACCATGGTCTCTCTCCCTCGAGCCACCACCGCTGTCCTTACCAATGTAAATGCAAATTTATTCTGCCAACACTATATGGAAAAAAGCATACATGCTCACTCCGGCTAGTTTAGCCCTTGGTGACTCATATGCACACTTCTTCTAGCTACAAACTCTTTTGCATACACATTCCTTCAATTTAGTGCAGCTAACCTCTTATGCAGACCTCTGTAAGCCATGTCTCAGTTGGCCCAGGCTTAATACAGTCTACTCAGCGTCAGAGGCAGCGGGGGCTATTTTAGGGCACCTGTACTCCCCTCCCCTTCCTCTCCCATCTATTCTTTGAGATTTTAGCAGACGTGCAGTTTCCTGTGCCTCATCTGCTCAACTCAAACCCAGGCTGATGAGGACCTCTCCCCTGCAGAGTTCGTGCTCTCCTGCTGGCCCTGTGTCAAGCATTATTGCCTTTCAATTCCTAACAAAAGGCCATGGAGCGATGCCATGTTGAATCACTAGAGAGTTGTCACTGGGAAGTCATGGAAGAAACAAAAACATTACCACAAGAGACTTGGCTTGCTCTTATTTTTCTGTTTTAAAATTCCAGCAATCTGGTTATGTTAATACTGAGATATGAACATAATTATTGTTATTATTATAAAAACTTTATGTGTATCATTTTCCGATAAAGAGTTTACAAAGTACTATACAGAAAAAGATAAGAGTAAAATAAAAAAAAATGCATAAGCACTAAATAAAAAATAGGCACTAAAAAAATATAAACAAACAGCCAATGAAATTGCAATAAAATGGGTTTAAAGAGGAGAGACCCACTGCAGTGCAAGAAAGTTTAAAATCAACATGAAATGTCACGTGGGACCGCTGGCGAATATGGCCACACACCGAGGCTTCCAAAGGGATAAACAGATTACCTCGAAATTTGATAGATAAAATACTTATATTATCAAAAATGCAGCAGGGTTTTCTCTTTAAATTTAACTTAATCTGATCTAAACACCAGTGACATTCGATGTCGACAGCAGGTGACTCCAAAACTAGAGCTGTGAAACAAGCACTGAGCTACGCTAGCATGGCAAGTGAAACACAGCATGCCAAAAAAAACAGATCTCACAGCCATCCCAGTGATGAGAAATAAGAAAAGTGAGACAACAGTTTTGTCTACCATACAAGCTTCTTTGGGAAAAGCTGTGCAAAAAATTGGCCAGGTTAGCAAACTACTGACGGTCCTGCAGGCCGATATTAAACAAATCAAGGACGGTGACACAGGGCGCCAAACAGATGTAGGCACAGTGGTGTACTGGCCATCGGGCATGCCGGGAAAAATCCTGGTGGGCCGCCACATTGGTGGGCTGGTGTACTGTCAAAAAATCCATGGGTGAGAATCAGCATGGTGCATGCATGTTCTGAGAGTGGGCTCACTGGCTAATCACAACCAAGTTATTTAACCCTTCTGTTGTCTACCGGGCAAAAATGACCCATAACAGTGTTAAACAGCAGTGGGCAGGATGTTGTGCAGGGAGATGTCTCCCTACACAACCTCCCTACAAACTGTCTTTCTTCCCAGATATGGCAAGAGAATTGGCAGGAAAGAGGAAAAAGTTGCATTTACGGAGGTGAGGAAGAAATCGCATGGCCTGGACATACATTTTAGTCTTGCATACCTAGCAGAACTGCACTTCAGTTGGAAGGAAAAACACGTGAAATTCAATCACCACTGTAAAGTGATGGGAGTTTCTGAACAAAGAGACCCTGGCAAATAGACTGAACTAGTATGGAAAACATGCTCAATCAATGCTGACATTTTAAACATTTAAATGCTGGTAGAAATTAACCGTGAACTGGATTTAATTTTTCTTTCTTTTTTCATTTATCTGTAAGAAATGGATCCACAAAAGGACATGGAGGACCTCCACTATTATCAATGTTGAGAGAGAAGTGCTTTGCTTTATAGTATTTTATTTAGGAAAAAAATTGACATGGACCAGCTCTCTCACCTGTACCTGTACAGGGACTCTGGCAGACAAGGCTCTGTTTTGCCATTCTGCTTCGAGGGGTGAGTCGGATTCAGGTTAGAGACCTCAGTGAAAAGTGGTGTCCATATTCTATTTTACGTTTATAGAGGTGTATCATTCATCAATTCAAGATGACACCGACCGATGGTGACATGCTATGAGCTTCCCTCTCCCTTGTATTATTTTTTTGCATTTTTAGCTTTCTCACACATACTACATCTACAATGATCATTTATGACCTTCAGACCTTACTGGACTTAAGGCTAAATGTTCCAAACCTATGTGCACCTCTGGAGATACCAAAAGACATTGTTTACAACCCTACGGTATCTTGCCACATCAGCAACCAACACCAATACAGGCGGAAACATGGAAGATGAGGCAGGGTCCCGGCTAGGCTATGGCATCACCTAACTCGAGCTTCCATCCCTAGCATTTTGCTAGCCAATATTCAGTCTGTTGGCAACAAGCTAGATGAACTCCATGACCATATTAACGCCCAGCAGAATATGAGGGATTGCTGCATGTTCTATTTTACTGAGACCTGGCTGATCGCTAACGTCCCAGACCGCTTGTGTGAAACGACCATTAAGATAAAAGGTGGGGGAATATGTTTTCTTGCTTGTGGTGCACTGATGTGGAAGTAATCTCCAAGTCCTGATCACCAGTGCTGGAACATCTTACAAGCAAGTGTCGACCATTTTTTTCTACCAAGGGAATTCCCCTCCTCCTTGTTAACTGTTGTTTACATTCTGCCACTGGCCAGGACTACATCAGCTCTGGAAGAGCTTGATGTTACAATCAGCAGCTACGAGAATCAGCATCCACAGGCTGTTTCCATTGTGGCAGGGGACTTCAATAACTGCAGCCTCAAATTGGTGCTACCTAAATACTTCCAGCATGTCAACTGTCCAATCAGGGACGACACAATTTTGGATCTCTGCTAATCCACAATCATGGGAGCCTACAGGTCTATTACACGGCTTCATTTTGGGAAATCGGAGCATTCATCTGTGCTCTTGCTACCCGTTTCTAAGCAGAAAGTTAAGAGCAAGAAACACACCTTGAGGACAGTACAGTGCTGGTCGGCAGAAAATGAGCTCAAACTTCAGGGTTGTTTTGATTCAACAGACTAGTGGGTTTTTTAGGAATCCTCTGAACCTGAACGAATATGCCAATACAATTACTGTGTTAAATTCTGTGTGGAAACCTGTTTTCCCACTTGTATCAGCCGCTTCTATCCGAATCAGAAACCTTTGATTAATAGCAGCATTCAGCTGAGGCTAAAAGAAAGGACTGCCACTTCTAAAGCCAGGGATAAAGACTGCTACAAGGAATCCAGGTACGTGCTGAAGAAAGCCATCAAGTGAGCCAAAACAACAATACCCAGATAGATTAGAACATCATTACAATGGTGGGGATTCTAGGCGCACGTGGCAGGGACTGCAAGCGATAACAGACTACAAACCCAAGCGGGGCAGTTTTACCAACACCACCGCTTCACTCCTGGATGACATGAACAGGTTCTATGCCACCTTTGAGTGTGAGTTGGGACCACCAGACAATACACAGAACCTTGTTGGGTACTCACTCAACGAGGTAACACATCATGTGACAGAGGCTGACGTGAGTAAGGTTTTCAAATCTGTCTAAGCATGCAAAGCTGCCGGCCCAGTAGGCATCATGTCCTTAAGACCTGCTCAGGTCAGCTATCGAATGTTTTCACAGACATTTTTAACCCGTCATTGTCACTGTGTGGTTCCTACATGCTTTAAGAAAGCCCTTATTTTGCCTGTACCTGTGTCCTGTCTTGATGACTACAGACCGGTTGCTTTGACCTCAGTAATAATGAAATGCTTTGAAAAATTAAAGACATTCATAAATCTTAACAATCCTGCCAACCTTGATCCACTACAATTTACTTTATCAGTAAAATAGATCTGTGGAAGATGCTGTGTCATTGGCTCTGCATACTGTGTTAAAACACCATGAAATCGGTGTTCAAGCTTAGGGACCTTGGTCAATGTAATTCCATCTGTAAGTAGTTATGACTTTCTGACAGGCAGACCTCAGACAGTGAGAGCAGATACCAGCTACTCATCTACCTTAGTTCTCAACACAGGAGCACCGCCGGGTTGTTGCCTTAGTCCCTAACTCTCTGGTCTGTTCACACATTACTGTGTTTCCAAATATCATAACAGCATAGTGAAATTTGCAAATGACCCCACAGTAATTGAACTGATAAATGACAACAATGAAGATACATATAGGAAGGAGATGAGGGACCTATCCATATGGTGTCAAGATATCAACCTCTCCCTAAATGTTGCGAAAACAAAGGAGATGATGATTGATTTTAGGAAGTCCAAAACAGGTCAGACACCAGTTTACATCAAAGATGTCCCTGCTGAAATTATCAGGAATTTCAGATTTTTAGCCATTCAGATCTGACTCCCTCTCCTCTTCTTTAAACACTCGTTATGTCATTAAGATGGCACAACAGAGACTCTACTTTCTGAGATGTCTTAAAGAATTCAGAATGTCCACTAAAACCCTGCTCAATTACTATCGGACTACCATATAGAGCATGCTTACTGGAAGCATGCTGGTGTGGTTTGACAACCTGACTGAACAGGACCACTATCAGCTGAGAAGGATAGTAAAAATGGCTTCAAAAATCATAGGAACAGCACTGCCACAGCTTCAGGACATTTACACCACCCATTGCAGAAGGAAGACCCTAAGTATCATGGAGGACACCAGCTACCCACCGCATAATCTATTCTCACTCCTTCCCTCAGGACAACTCTTACAGAGCATCAGAGCTCCGACCAACTGCCTCAAAGACAGTTTTAATCCCCAGGTGGTCAGACTAAAGAACAGCAGTCGCCTTACATAACTTCAGTGATTTATTATTTTGTGGGATTTCTAATATCTTATTTCCTTATGTATAGTTTTAAGGGCTGAGAGAGCCAGGGCACGTGCATTTCATTGCGTTTGAAGGAACATGGTGCTTTTTATATGTATATGATAATAAAGTGGAACTTGAAGAGAGCTCTTTGTCTGCTAAGGCCTACTTTACACTATTCATTTGAAAGGTGGATCTCTCCAGCAGATTTGGGTTGCTACTTAAAAAGGATGTGTTATTGACACATTTCTATTTTGAGGAGAGGAATCTGGGAGGCTCTGAGGGTTTGCCATTGAACGTGACTCACGGACCGAGAGGGAAGGTGCCTGTTATCGGAGGATAACACAAGGGAAGAAAGGGGTTAAAGGATTTATTGATCTATAGCTCATATAGGTAGACGTTTTTCTTCATCTACCCGTATTTGTTGTTTTTGTGTATTTGTTTGGAATTAGTGTTATGGTTTGTGAAGTGTTCCGCACATTTACTATTTTTGATTGGTTTGAAAGTCGGATAGCACCCTAAAGCTTACTAATAAGTGAGTTGTCTATTTTTATATTTTTAATGTCTGGGCTAATTTTCTCACATTCTAGATTATACAAGATCTGAGCTCCTTCACGCCTCAGGGCGCATACACTTCCGATGGCCTTACGGTCGCTCCATCCCACTTCTGACACCAATGTAGCGAATTCGGGGGGACAACGCAACCACAGGAACTGCCGCGGCTGGGAAGTGAACCTGTATCGCCCGCAGCGCAGGAGACATCGCTAACCGCTCGACTAAAGGGTCAGACCCAGCGGCCAGCGTGTCATAATATGTTCTCTTATAAAAACACAAAGTGCATTTAAGTCAAGTGCCTTTTAAATTTTTCTCTGTAGGACTACTACAACAAAGTGCATTGCCACTGACTATGGCATGCACTTTAGATCGGTCGATATGCCAGGTGTCGAACATATTGGCGAATGCAGCAGAAATGGCTGCTGCTGTATGTGACCCTCTAAACTCTTGTGAATGGAGCAGAATGTTTTGCAGCTTGAGATCTGTATCGATCCACTGTGCGGTTAGACTGAGCATACTGGTGAGGCTGACGTCTGAGCTCCTCCATATGTCGGTCGTGAAACTGATAGCTGTAATATCTGATGCTGTAAGCTCATGGACATGAGTTGCAACAACATTAAACAGCTCAGGTAAACACACGTCTGAGAAATGCCGTCTGCTTGGCATGGCATAACGGGGCTCAATGTGATCAATCAGCCTACGAAATCCCACATCTTCTGCGACAGAGAACGGCTGATCATCTAAGGCAATAAACTCCATAATGTTTTGTGTTATGCCCTTTGCCTTAGCTTAGCACCATCACTGGAAAACCTTCTTGCCTTTTCAAATCAGTCCGCTACAGACGGAGCGGGCGTACTCGGGTTGACTTTTCTTTTCTGCGCCGCATTCTTCTCATATTCAGAATGGCAACCGGGGTGTTTGGATTTCAGGTGATAAATTAAACCCGACGTGGAGAAACTCTTTGCAGACACACCCCCTCTTGAAATTTCAGCATTGCATGTTTTGCAAATCGCTATCCGTGGGTCTTTCTCCGAGATATTGAAATATGTCCACACCGCAGACATGTTGGCTCTTATCCAGATGACCGTGTGCTGGCTGCACTTTTTGCTTGCGTCATCACAATTCTGTTTCGGCCGTGTTGTTTCGGTGATTTAGGTCTTTCGGCCGAAAAGGCCGAAAATTTTCGGTGGCCGAATTTTCGGTGCATCCCTAGTCTGCAGCCCTCCTCGGATCAGCAGAGGGGGGAGCAGTGACCGGGACGGCTTTGAAGAGTGGGGTAATTGGTCGGATACAACTGGGGAGAAAAGGGGGGGGGGATCCAAAAAAAAAAGAAGGAAAAAAAACTGACTAGGTGGGCCAGCTATGTCATAACTCCTATTCTAGTAAAAAGTGCGGGGTGGCAATACTCGTACATAAAATTTCAAACTGTCACGCTGAAGCAACATAAAGACAATGGAGGCAGAATAATAAATGTGGAGGCCAAGATAAATGGAGTTAAGGTTTATGTGTGCATTATATATGCTCCGAATAAGGAAGAGCTAGATATCTTCCATGGGGTAAGCGATGATGGGGGAAATAGTAGACGGCCATACAATAGTAGCAGGGAATTTCAGCCTGATGCAAGATGGGATTCTGTATAAAATGTCTCCCACCACTAATGTACCAAAAGATAGAAAGGTCATATATTTACTGATGAATGACCTAGGCCTCACTGATATCAGGAAACGGGTAAGCCCCAGAGAAAAACAATGTACCTTTTTATTCACACAATCACATTCAAGTATAGACTACTTTTTGATATTGAATGACCTTACAGAAGGGGTGATGGACTGTAATGTTGGGCCTGTTGCAATAACAGACCATGCTACTGTGCAGTTAGGCATGAAAATTGAGACTTATTTAATGAAGAAAAGCAGGTGGAGGTTGAATGTGTTTTAATCTCAGGATGAAGTGTTTATCGATTCGTTAGAGGAAGATCTTCAATGTTTCTTTGAGACAAAGGTTCAACAGAGAAACTGGGCACAGTATGGGAGGCCTCAAAGGCTTATAAAAGGGGCAAAGTGATAACTTACTCAAGTAAAAAGAAAAAGTAAAGCAAATAAAAAATAACAAGGTTAGAATCTCCACTTAAAGAAGTGGAAAAGGCAATAGCAGATAACAATACTGTTTTTTCAAGCAAGTATGTGAACTGATTCAATTAAATTATTTATACAACAAAAAGGTAGAATATGCTATGTTCAGGCTGAAAAGTAACTTTTACGAAAGTGGAGATGCCAGGCAATTGAAACAAAAAGTTGCTAGCTTTGTAATACCAGCAATAAAACACAGACATGGGGTGTAGTGACCAGTGCTAAGGAAATAAACTAAGTATTTAAAGACTTTTATACAAGGCTTTATGAATCTGAAATAAATCCTTCACCAGAAAAATGTGATGCCTTTTTCCCCCAAAATTAATCTTCCAAAACTGTCACAAAACCGTACAGTACAAATGGAGGAAGGTATTGCAGAGCAGGAAGTTAAGAAATGCAATTTTATCACTGAAAGTAGGAAAGTCACCAGGACTGGATGGGCTACCAATAGAATATTATAGAAATATATTCATATGCTGGCACCCATATTGACTGATGTATATACAGAAGCATTCACACAAGGGCAATTGCCAGAACAACCGAGATTTCACTCCTAACTAAAACGACCATGGGTGGTAAAAATGACCGCTGGTTTTTATTCTGTCAAGATAAATACCCAGTTGAGACATTAATGCATTGCATATGTTACTGTGTCTGTTATGAAACTAACTGACACTAAAATTAACATTTTAACAACTATAATACTATTTTTGAACAATTTAAATGTCAGAGAGACATGGTCGAACTTCAATAGCAGAATTGAAAAAGTTAAAATATTACCTGAATAACAAAACGGAAAACACATATTGCTAATTTAACAAACATAACAAGGCCTATAAAACGCGAAATTTAAAAAATGAACTGAAAATAAATATTGAAACAGTCCCAAACTACGACCGGAACTTAAAAACTACTAGAATGAACCCCCATGGTTTTTAAACTCTATATTCTGTCAAGATAAATACAAATTTCGATATTAATGCCTTTCATTTGTTAGTATGTCTTTTAAGAAACGACTGACACCAAAATTAACATTTTAGCAACTTTAATACTATTTTTCAAACAATTTAAAATGGCCTCTGTTCAACGCCTGTAAATACTTCAACACCTCGGTGGGAGTCATGGTGCGTCTGAAACGGCGTCTGTACCCAGACATGTTGGTAATAATCAAAAATCAAGTTTAGACTATTACTCTGCACTGGAGAACACTAGTTTTTTCTAGGACAGAACAATGAACTTCACGAAGGAAATATGCGACCCAAACACATCATAAACAGTGACATGACGTGCACGATCACGCGCAAATTACAATCGGTAATTTTGACTGGTCATGGTCGTTTTAGGTAGATCTTTTTTTATTATTATTATGTTTTTGTGCAATTGATCCAAAAATCATGTTAATGCAAATATATGCAATTTTAGGAGAATCGAAGGAGCGGCAGGTCTGTGTGTTTTTTTTTCACAACATTATTAAACTTTGAAAACCCAAAACTATCATAATGACCGTCTTGGTCGTTCTAGTGTTAATGAGATCCTAATAACATTGATTCTGAAAAGAGACAAAGATCCTACTGATCCAAGTAGTTTCAGACCCATAAGTTTGATAGATGTGGATAGTAAAATACTTTCCAAAGTGCTTGCAACAAGGATAGAGTATTACATCATGTAATACACATGGACCAAGTTGACTTTGTTAAAGGGTACTTTTCGTCAGACTATGTCAGATATTTATTACATGTCATTTGGTATAACCATAATGAGGACACACCTATAGCTGCTTTTTCGCTCGATGCCGAAAAGGCTTTCGATGGGGTGGAATGAGCTTTCCTTATACATGTGCCGAAAATATTTGGCTTTGGAGAAGGTTTCATAAAATGGGTTAAGGAGATTTTTTCATCACCTAAAGCATTTGTCTTAAGTAATGGCCTGATGTCCCCCTTCTTCAACCTTACAAGGGGTTCAAAGCAAGAAGGTCCTTTCAGTCCTCTGCTTTTTGTTTGATTTCTAGAACCATTAGCTGCAACACTAAGAGCAGACACAGGCATTAGGGGAGTATGGGGTGGGGGTTGTGCATGCAAATTATTTCTGTATGCGGATGATATCTTATTTCTCATATCGGACCCTGACAACTCCATACCTCTTGTTTAAAACTAAACAAGATTGATGCATTTTCAGAAATCTCTGGGTATACATTTAATTGGCATAAATCAGAGGCTATGCTTGTATCTAGAACAAATATTTCATCAGTGGTTTCTACTTTCCAATTCAAGTGGATTCCAGTGGGCATGAAATAATTGGATTTACGATTGTGTGCAGATGTGGAGAATATTATTGACATCTATTTTCTACCATTATTTCAAGAGAGATCGTTCTGCCACTGTTTTGTTGATATGGGTGGGGATGCCTGCAGCCAGTTGAGACTGAAGAGGTCACTTAGGTGAAGTGATGAAACGTTTCTCTCAGTAAATGTTGTGTTCAGATGAACTGATTCAACCTTCTTTCTTTGATATACATAGATACTATTACACTCATCTGAAGCTATTTAAGATGGGCCTAATACAAGATAGGAAGTGTTGGAAATATAAGGAGGCAATTGGCACATTCTTACATGCTATTTGGGAATGGTCCGTGGTTCTTCCCTTTTGGAACAAAGTGCTGGTATAACTTGGAGAATGGATAGAACAGCCTTTATCAGACTCCCCTCAGTTATGTCTTCTTGGTGATAAAACACTTTTACCACAAGGTGTCACCAAAGCACAGTTTGGCTTACTACTGACAGGATTCATTATTGCATCAAGACCTGGTTACGAAACTGGAAGAACACAAAAAACACCAGAACTCACTGAATGGGTTAAATTTCTGTCTGAAACTGCTTCCTTTGAATACTTAATAGCTACAAATACAATACAAAGTGAAGTTTAAGCAAGTCTGGGATCATGTCTCCCTGTACTATAAGGGCTCACTGCATTAAACACTTGTGGGAAAATTAACGGAGGGATACCATGGTTTGAACTGTTACATCGTTACACTGATGGATGGATGAATGAATGAATGAACTGTAGGATGTATTAATATGGGTGCATTTGTATAGTGTTTTAGGTGTGGTAATTGACTTTGTTTTGTATTTGTGTGCGTGCGTGCGCGCACATGTGTGTGTGTGTGTGTGCATACGTGCGTGCTTTTTAGTATTGTTTGGTTTGTTTTTCCTCTCTTTTTGGGTTTATGTTTGGAAAGTTGACTTATATAATATTGATAACATAAAACAGTTATCTAAGAGAGTAGTTCTCCTTATTTCCTACGTTAAATGATGCACTTATTGTAAGTTGCTTTGGATAAAAGTGTTGGTTAAATGACTGTAATGTAATCTATCTTGAGGTCTTGTTCACGAGTGAGGGTAGAATGAAGCAGGAGATTGACAGGCGGATTGGTGCAGCATCAGCAGTAATGTGGACGTTGTACCGGACCATTGTGGTGAAGAGGGAGCTGAGCCGGAAGGCAAAGCTCTCAATTTACCAGTCAGTCTTCATTCCAACCCTCACCTATGGCCATGAGCTTTGGGTAGTGACCAAAAAGGTGAGATCACGGATACAAGCGGCTGAAATGAGTTTCCTCCGTAGGATTTCTGGGCTCAGCCTTTCAGATAGGGTGAGGAGCTTGGACATCCGGAAGGAGCTCAGAGTAGAGCCGCTGCTCCTTCGCATCAAAAGGAGCCAGTTGAGGTGGTTCGGGCATCTGATTAGGATGCCTCCTGGGCACCTTCCTTTGGAGGTTTACTAGGCACGGCTAACTGGGAGTAGACCCCGGGGTAGACCCAGAACTCGCTGGAGGGACTACATGTCCAATCTGGCCTGGGAATGCCTTGGGATCCCCCAGGAGGAGCTGGAAGGCATTGCTGGGGAGAGGGACATCTGGGGTGCCCTACTTAGCTTGCTGCCACCACAACCCGACCCCGGAGAAGCAGCTGATGATGAATGAATGAACATAAGACATTTATGTGTTATATGTATGTAGAATGGCTGATGGAAAAGAACGTTAATAAAAACTTAAATGCCAAAAAAACAACAACCATGAAATATCCATGGAATCAAATTACAACTAAGATCATTTTAAAGCAAAATGTTAGTTAACATATAAAAGTTTTAGTGTAAAATATAAAAGAAAAAAATGAAAGTAGTAAAATGCCTTAAAAAGACCATGATTTAAAAAAAATAATCCAGATTCAGCCATTCTAATATTTGGCAGACTGTTCCTTAATTTAGGGGCCAAAACTGCAAATGCTCGGTCTCCTTTAGATTTAGAGGGATGGCTAAAGATCTAGGTCTTTAGCCATTAGTAGAAGGACAGCATTAAAAATTATATTAGAGGGACTTCTCAAGTTGGATGGTTTGGAGACAAAGCAAGAGAGGCAAGATTGAGATGGCTTGGACATGTGTACAGGAGAGATTCTGGGTATATTGGGAGAAGGATGATGAATATGGAGCTGCCAGGGAAGAGGAAAAGAGGAAGGCCAAAGAGGAGGTTTATGGATATGGTGAGGGAGGACATGCAGGTGGCTGGTGTGACAGAGGGAGATGCAGAAGACAGGAAGAAATGGAAACGGATGATCCGCTGTGGCGACCCCTAACAGGAGCAGCCGAAAGTAGTAGTAGTAGTAGTAGTAGTAGTAGTAGTAGCTAAAGATCTAGGTCTGATGACCAAAGATATTTTGAAGTATGGTAGAGTATGCAAGAGTTGCACAATATATTTTGGAATTCTGCCATGCAAGGCCTTGTAAGTGATAAGAAGACTTTTGAAATTAATTTTAAAATTAACTGGGAGCTAATATATTAAAGCTGAAATGGGTAATATGAGCAGACCATCTAGTCCTAGTTAGGAATCTGGCAGCTGAATTTTGGACGAGCTTTAGTCAATTTACAGATGACTGGTTCTCGTCAGTAAGAGGGGAGATGCAGTAATCTCATCAGGGTGTAACAAAAGCATGAATAACGTTCTCTGAGTCTTCCAGTGACAAGAAAGGTTGAATTTTGGCAATAATCTTGAGATGTAAGAATGACTGGGTTAGCTTAGTAAAACGGTGGTTAATGTTCCAACAGGAATTGAAACAAAATCCTAAATTCTTAGACACTGGCACTACTTGGTCAGATAAGGAGCTCAGTGATTGTTTAGCAACATGTGCAACAGAGTCAAGGCCGATATTTAAAATTCCAGACTAGAATTTAGCAGGAGAAAGTTTGATCCACCCCCCCCCGAGAAGAAGACAATTCTGTATTATAGTTAATATGTTAAAATCATTTGGCTCAAAAGGACGATAAAGTTGTATGTCATCAGCATAGAAATGGAAAGAAAGTCCATGCTGTCTGATAATGTGAAACAAGGGTAGCATGCAAATAGAAAACAAAATAGGACCAAGAACGAAACGTTTATGTACTGTATGAGTACCATAAATGAAGCAACTTCTCAGTCTTCCAACGAGGAGATAGAAAAACAGTTGGAGTAGGATTTAGAAACTTATCACTTTTCCTGAAAAGAAACCTGGGGTTATGACAACTCTGTACAATTATATGGAGTAACAAGTGGCTGTTGTGTCTGTAATTTATTTGATTATAAGCAGTCACAAGATTTTTTTCAATTGAGTTAATTGTTTTTTAAGTCTATGTGACTTCTATCTACACTCAGTTGTTATAAACTTTTTTCAAGTTGGCGAATATTGTTATTTGTCCAGGGAGTTTGTTTTAAAAGCCTGCATCATCTCTGATTTTTCTTCAGAGAATGGGGTTTGTCAGTGCTGGCAAATAAGTTTGCCTGGTAAGGCCTGAGTGAGTGCCTCAGAACCCGTATCAAAGCCTTTTGAAAGAATTTAGGACAATGAAGGCCAGTTTCTGTGGCAATATGAATAATTGGGATTTTATTTGTTATCGTTTGTATTATGTTATTAGCACAGTCAACAGTAAATAAACTCCCTTTTAACTACCTTTTAAAAATATTTCTTCAAATTGTAATCTAACAGACATATAGAACCACTTAAAATTTCATTATTTTGTCTTTGAGGTCCACATACAATTTGAAGTTTGCTTAACCAACTAGAGAAGAGAGGATCTCATGTACTCTGTGTTATCAAGTGCAATGGCTTAAGCCCAAGTCAGTCATGAGTATTAGAATATCGCTTCTAAAATGGACTCCCTTTGGGCCTAATAGCCTCCACCCACTGTTACTGTCCTCATCTCCAACTTGTTAAGTCTTTTTCCTTCTCTACTGGGAAATCATTTTGTTACCTGCCAACCTCATGAGAAATGAGGTCATGGGGTCCAATTAATACAGTAATTAGCCTGATGAATTGGCTAATTATGGGCTGGGGGAAATAAAGTGATCCACTTAGGCTCAGCTACATGCACTGAATCTATCCACAGAGAGGGCAGAGGTGAAATACAGAACATTGCCATCAGGAAATGGTTGATCATCATTTGTAAACAGTTTCATGAAACCTTTCAGTTTTTTTTGGGTCAGCAGCTTTTTTTAAATCATGCTCTTTTAGACACAATACTCTTAAGGTAATGAGTAGTGTGTGACTTCAAACATTTAAGTGGTAGTTTCAAATTCCAGGGTTTTTACTGTGTTCTTTCTATTTAAATAGTCACAAAACTCATGGGTGCCTTTTCTGTCTGGATGCAGTTTGGAGGTACATTAAACAGTTCATGTTCAATTGCTAGATGTCTACCAGGATCATTACCTGCTCCTCTTAAAAGAAGGGAAATGCACTTTCTCCAAAGCCAACTGTTACTAGTTTTTACTCATTAGCCTAGTGTTAATAATTCTTCTTAACCAAGATTTTCTCAAGTACATGTAAAAAAAAAAAACTACAGAGGAATAAAATTGATAGGCTATACAATGACGTTATGGGAGAGAGTGATTGAAGTGAGACTTAGGAAAGAATTGATGATAGGGGAAGAACAATTTGGATTCATGCCTGGAAGAAGTACCACAGATGTGATATTTGTACTCAGGACCTTAGCTGAAAAATACATTGAAGGACCGAAAGAATTGCACTGCATATTTATTAATTTGGAGAAGGCATATGACAGAGTACCGAGAGAAGAGTTGTGGTAGGTATTGCCTGAGAGTGAAGGGAGTGACAGAAAATTACATCAGCATAATTCAGGACATGTACAGGGACTGTAAGACCGTAGTTCGATGTGCAGTGGGAACAACAAGCGAGTTTGAGGTAAAGGTAGGACTGCATCAAGGATCAGCATTGAGCCCTTCCCTGTTTGTGATACTGATGGACAGCCTCACAGAACATATTAAGAAAGAGCCACCATGGAGCATGATGTTTACTGATGACATCATGCTAGCAAATGAGGACAAGGAAAGGTTGGAGAGAGATCTTGAAGATTGGAGAGAAGCGCTAGAGATTAGAGGAATAAAAATCAGCAGCACAAAGAATGAGTACCTGTGTATAAATAAGCAAGTAGAAAATCCAGCTAAGCCCACACCAGCTAAGCAGGTGTGGGCTTAGCTAGTACTTGGATGAGAAACCTCCCGGGAGAACTGAGTTGCTGCTGGAAGTAGTATTGGTATGCCAGTAGGGGGCAGTCTTTCCTCTGGTGTTAATAAACAACAAAAATCCCAATGCCCCTGTGCAGTGACAGGGGCACTGTGCTGTAGGAGATGCCGTCCTTCGGATGAGACGTTAAACCGAGGTCCTGACTCACTGTTGTCATTAAGGAACCCATACCACTTATCGCAAAGAATAGGGGGTCCCGGCAAAAATTCCCAACCTGGCTCTCACCATCTGGCCACCTAATCACCCCCCCCCCCCCATTGTAATTCGCTCAATGATTCCTCCCTTAACTCAGCTGCAGTCTTAACTGACTGCGGCTGAGACTGACGAAGTTACTTAGATGAGTGATGAAACGTTTCTCCCTCTCAACGTTGTGTCCAGATGAACTGATTCAACTTTCTGGGATTTCCTTACCTGGATTATTGAGCATGCATCAAGATACATTCAGTAATGCTGTTATACATGTTTGCTTAGGTATTATTTCACTTGTTGCTTGTAACATGAGTAAAACATGAATAGTAATCGATAAATATTGGGCTATATTAAAAGCATAATTAGCAGCTGCAAATTCCAGATATGTGAAAAAATTTACTTGGTTAAAAAAATGATCTAGCAATTGAGCTAAGCTAGGCTAAGCACACATTTAATATACTTTCCAACTGCACAAGCAGACATCAAAAAGGCATCTGCAAGTTTGTCTGACTTTATGTAATAGGACACATAGTGTAAAAAAAAAACCTGGAAACTGAACTATCCTATTAACTCAGATTGTCTTGAAACAAGTGTACTGTGTACCATGTAATTATTTAATGTATTCCATAAGGTACAAATCAATGGCCAATAGCCAGTCCTTCAATGTATTACACTGCAGTCTGTGAGAATAAACTTAATAATTCACCAAGCAATAATCAGTGAAGGCCTTTCAGTTTGGCATGAAGTCTCTCTTTTCAAGCTACTAGCCAGGAATACCAGCTTGTTGAGTCGTAACATTGCCCCTGCACTAAATGCCTTTTCAGAAGGGGTATGTGTTACACACAGAAGGGGTTTGTAATTCCCTCTGCCATAAAACTAATGGGATGTTAGTTGCATAGATTTATTTGATCTGGACATAGTATGCATTATACTTAAATTGCTTCCTTTGGACTGATTATTGACAGCTTTGTACCTTATCAGAGATACAATTTAGAGAGGGACACTTGTTTTAAGTGTTATTTCACTAAAGCAAGTCATACTATTTGTTTCATTGTGCAACATTTTATTTAAGCCTGGCTTTGTTCTGTTTTGAGCCTCTTATTTATCGATTGATTTGTTCATTTATGCGTGTATTTGTTATCTTTGACTTAATTTGAATAGGCTGCTTCAATATCAGTATAGACTGGGTGCCCAGTGTGCGTCCCCAGAAAAAAAAAATCAGTTCAAAAATAAATTGTTTTAAATGTGTATATTGTGGCAAAGCTAGCTAGCTGCTATCAAGCCAGCATCAGCCTAGCCTATCAATTACATGGCAAGTTTAGTTAATCGAATCATTTTTTATCATTATTATCATCAGTAGTCATATGCTGCACAGTGTGCAAAAGCACAATGCTTTTTAACAGTCTTGTTTTCCATTGTGAAGTCGCTGCCAGCATTGGAAACTTGCTGGGGTAATTTGAGATATGGGAAGTAGGGAACGCACAATGTAAGAAAGCCTTATAGTATAGTGTTGCAATGTTGTTGTTTTGTTTTTTTTTTGTTTTTGTTTTTTGTTTTTTTTGCTTTTGACCTAGATAGTCTAAATTCAATTTCTCAGTGGTTGAGTTAGAATTTTTTTTTGTGTTTTTTTTTTGAAAACTCAAATTATGATGAGGCCCATTTTGCATGATCACTGTGAGCATTCATGTAGCCAATGCAGAAGGAAAGTGGGGGGTGGGGGGGGGGTGTAGATAGACCGTGTTTTGGGAGGGCAGTTTCAGGAGCAGGCGTATTATGTGACCCTCAGTCAAAGCATTTTCAAGTTAGCATTAGAGAAAGCATATGACAGGGTGTCGAGAGAGGAGGTGTGGTATTGTATGAGGAAGTTGGGATGCAGAGAAGTATATGTAGGAGTGGTGCAGAATATGTATGAGGGAAGCATGACAATGGTGAGGTGTGTGGTTGGAATGACAGATGGGTTCAAGGTAGAGATGGGATTACATCAAGGATCGGCTCTGAGCCCTTTCTTGTTTGCAGTGGGGATGGACAGGTTGATGGACGAGATCAGGCAAGAGACTCCGTAGACTATGATGTTTGCGGATGGCATTATGACCTGTAGCGAGAGTAGGGTGCGGGTTGAGGAAAGCCTGGAGAGGTGGAGGTATGCACTGGAGAGAAGAGGAATGAAAGTCAGTAGGAGCAAGACAGAATACCTATGCATGAATGAGAGAGAGGACAGTGGAATGGTAAGGATGCAAGGAGTAGAGATGACGAAGGCGTGTGAGTTTAAATACTTGAGGTCAATTGTCCAAAGTAACGGGGAGTGCAGAAGAGAGGTGAAGGAGAGAGTGCAGACAGGATGAAGTGGGTGGAAAAGACTGTCAGGAGTGATTTGCAACAGAAGGGTACCAGCAATAGTTAAAGGGAAGGTTTACAAGACAGTTGTGAGACCAGCTATATTATATGGTTTGGAGACAGTGGCCCTGACAAAAAGACAGGAGGCGGAGCTGGAGCTGGCAGAGTTAAAGATGCTAAGATTTTCATTGGGAGTGATGAAGAAGGACAGGATTAGGAATGAGTATATTAGAGGGAGCTCAGGTTGGACAGTTTGGAGACAAAGCAAGAGAGGTGAGATTGAGATGGCTTGGACATGTGTGGAGGAGAGATGCTGAGTATATTTGGAGAGGGATGCTGAATATGGAGCTGCCAGGGAAGAGGAGAAGAGGAAGGCCAAAGAGGAGGTTTATGGATGTGGTGAGGGAGGACATGCAGGTGGCTGGTGTGACAGAGGAAGATGCAGAGGACAGGAAGACATGGAAACGGATGATCTGCTGTGGCGACCCCTAACAGGAGCAGCCGAAAGTAGTCAAAGCATTTTTAAGTGTCACCTTTTTATTTATTTATTAGAAATATAGTAAAATAAATCAATCTATTAATCTCTATTAATTCTTTACAGGACATTTTCGTGCCTTTTTTTAGTTGAATGATTTGATTCCGTAGGGCAATTTTGCCTTTTGTCACTAAGTATTTCCGACACTGGTCAAAGAGCCCATCTACAATAACCATTATTGCACAGTCTATAGATTTTGTCCTGTAGCTGTTCATTCAGATTACTCATTATTCCCGTGAATCTCATCGCAGCATCTTGTCCAGTCATATTAACCTCAGTAAACAACAGCCCAGGAAATGGTGTCTTTACACCTTCCTTTCATTGTGATTTTTCTAAATTTGTTACCCCCCCCCCCCCCACTTCCCAAGCTGACAAGCCCATCAGTCTCAATAAAGTTAGTGGAAGAGCGAAGCGCACAGACCCTGATTTATGGGCCTGTCATACTGTGGGAGTATGAAGCGGCCGCAGATGCCGGGGCAGTGACTGGATGTAGCGGGCACACCTTCAAACCTTTTCCTAATGCTCACTCTTCATTTAACTGCCAGTTGTTTGTCAGGGCTAGAGGATGTTGGTGTTTCAGTAATATTTCAGGACGACATTCTCATGTCTCATGGTTAGATCTATTATACAATAAAGGTAAGGTATACTGTATTTAGTCGTTATTTTCAATTTGAGACATCTAATCACAGTGGTCCCCTCTTTCTGGAGTGTCATCTCTGTGCAATGCTCCACTCAATAGATTTTCTTTATAGGTGCAGGTACCAAATCTATTTGTTTACAGTAACCCTGTAAAATTGGCAGATTGACAGTAGGGAGAAAGCATGTTCTTCGTACATGTTTGTTTTGTTCTATACTATTCTATGAAATGGTTGAAATTTAATCCATAACAAAAATGGCACAGAAAATTTGTACTGCAAAAAGGGTCCCTTTTTAATGAAATATCTTGAGTCTCACCCACTGAGTCTTGTATAGCGAAGAAGTAAGTAGATTATTTGGTGCCACAAACACAGGTGTCTCTGGGACGCAGAATGAATAATAAGCATGTAAGGCTGCAGTGGACAACACAAGGCTAAATCAGATTAGTTAGTGGAGGTCCTAATCTGAATTTTTCGTTTGTTTTTATTGAGCAGGCAATTTAGCCGCCTCGTTGGCATCTCTTTAGAGGAAACACTGAGGGAGCCATCTCCCCTGCTGCAAGGTTTTGCAGTGTATGCTTTCTTATTGTTTTGCATCCCACCAATGTTTTTCTTTGTATTGTGCACATGTTTTCAGATAAAACATGCTGCTGGGAGCAGTCCCAAGTGTATGCACTATGAAATGTAGTGTTTGTTTACAGCCTTTCACAAATTATACTGTTTTCCCCTGTACACTGAAGATAAAATCCCCAGCTTTGCTACATTGGTGGTACCATGAAGTTACATTTTAACGGGAGGAAAGAGATTTTAACAGCTAATTAAACTAATGACAGGAATAGGGGCAGTAGCTGGGTCAAACTGTTCCAGAGAAGTGGGAGATATTGGGATATGCTGTATTGTAAATTAAGCTTATATAAAGAGAAAATAGTGTCTCTCCCGGTTATTCTTTGATGCAACGGTTGTCAAAACAATATGACACGAATTTAGGAGGATAAACATATTTTCTCTTAATTAGTTTTGTGAAGTTACCCCAAAAGTAATTATATCTTCAAATGGCAATTAAAAGTCTGAAGATAGATGGATTGATGATCTAAATGTAGCCGTAGCCCACAACGCTAAAACGTCAAAAAGACCTTTGGGCAGTAGACGAGGCAGTGGATAAGTAAACATAAAAAATTACAACTATTTTACCCTTGAAGCATGTGTATAACATTTTGTAGTAATGAGATTAGAGCAGTGTTTTGTCTCACCTACATAGCGCCCATGGGTCAACCTTCAAACCAACAACTGGAGGGCTCTCAATGAGAATGAGGCAAGACCCTGTCTTCAACTAAAGAGCAATGTGATTAATTCTAGTGAGATTGGTCCGGCTTGCCTTGTGAGTTGTTTTTTAAATGTCTCCGATTAGATGTTTGCTAGAGTGTGTTGAACAAAGATTCATGGCCATTCGCCTGTTATACATACTCGAAACTTGATATTTAAAGCAAATTGAGCAGGTTACCCATGGACCAAATGCTAGCGTGGGAAAGAAACATGATGTAAGCATATTTGAAAGTGGTATAATGGTTAGTGCCAGTCATGTGTTGTTTCAGCATGTCATAAATGGCCATCCTCCTAGGCTTTTGATAAACTATAGTGCCTAGATTTTATAAAACATGGAACAAAAAGTGCCTTGGTATTGAGAGATGTAAGTAGATAAGTAAAATTTTATTTACATACCACTTTTAAAAACACAGTTACAAAGTGCTTTACACTCAATACAGAAAATATGAATAAATACATAAAATAAATTGAATTAATATAAAACACGGCATAGTGAGTAACAGACCAAGTTAAAAGTTAAACAAAACAGAAGTCAGGCATGGGGAGCTATAAAAAGGCTTGCCTGCAAAGATGGGTTTTTAGATGCCACCTAAACCAGCCCAAAGATTCAGCAAATCTAATGGATTAGGGAAGATTATTCCAGAGGCTTTGGGCTTAAAACTGCAAAGGTGTGGTCACCTCTTGTTTTGCAGTTGGAGTGAGGGATGGATAAAAGACCGAGGTTTGAGGATTGGAGTGGTCAGGAAGTGGAATGAGAAATGAGAAGATCAGAAATGTAACTGGGGGCAAGATCATGCAGTGCTATAAATGTAATCAATAAAATCTTATATATTATTCTGAATTTTATGAGAAGCCAATGGAGAGATGCAAGAATAGGTGTAATATGGGACCTACAGCTAAATCTAGTTAGTAGTTTAGCACAGTGTTTCCCAACCCAGTCCTCAAGGAACCCCTATCCTGCAGATTTTCTTTGCAACCCTGAATAGGTACCTGTTTGTAGTTATTCAACCAATCAGCAATGAATTATGGCAATGTTGCACACCTTGCATAATTAAGTGCTGCGAGATGATTGGTTGAGTAAGTACAAGCAGGGCTACAATGAAAATCTGCAGGATAGGGGTTCCTTGAGGACTGGGTTGGGAAACGCTGGTCTAGCAGCTGCATTCTGAACCAACGGTAGACGATTTAAAGTAGCTTGTTTGAGGCCAGAGTAGAGGGAATTACAGTAATCTAGACGGGAGAACATGAAAGTGTGAATTAATATTTCAATATCCATAAAAGACAACATATTTCTGATTTTTGCAATATTTCTTAGCTGAAGAAAAAAGTATTGGACAAGATTAGTAACATGGTGATCAAAAGACATATTCTGGTCAAAGATGATACCAAGACTTTTAGTGTTAGGTTTGATGTTTGAATGAATATCAAATCAATATCAAATACCTTTGTCATGTTGACAGTGTTTGATTATTTATCATCGGAATCGTGTTTATTGGCTATGTAAGTTTGCACATATACATGGAATTTGACTCCGGTTTTGTGGCTCTCTGTGTACTTAACATAGAATAACAACACAGCAATCTTCAGATGTATACACAAGGATGGACTTATACCAGCAAAATAAGATGTGATCAGACATGCTGCAATAGATGCTTGCAGGCTACTTACATACATGCCTGAGGTAGATGGACATGGCAGAGCATACCAGTATACGTACAATGTACAGTACAGTACAAAATGGTTGGATTTATTTGAGTGTTAAGCGTTCATTTGAATGACAGCCTGCGGAAAGAAATTGTTTTTATATCTGGTTGTTTTGGGGTACAGTGCTCTGTAGCGCCTACCAGAGGGGAGAAGTTGGAACAGGTTGTGACCAGGGTGTGATGGGTCTGCAGTGATGTTGCCTGCCCATTTCCTGAGTCTGGAGGTGTATAAGCCCTGAATGGAGGGCAGGTTGGCATCAGTGATTTTCTCTGCAGACTTAACTGTCCATTGTAGTCTGTCCCTGTCTTGTTTGATGGCCGAACCAAACCAGACAGTGATGGATGTGCAGAGGACAGACTTGACTGTTGCAGTGTAGAACTGAATCAACAGTTCCTGAGGCAGGTTGAATTTCTTTAGCTGGCAGAGAAAGCACATCCTCTGCTGGGCCTTCTTGATGATTGTGTCTATGTTGGATACCCACATTAGGTCCTGGGATTTTGTGGAACCCAGAACCCATGTTGAGCATAAAACACTACATTAGTCAAGGCCAAAGAAATAGTTCTCTATTTTAAAACGGGCCAACAGAACTTTAGATTAAATCATCAACAATATTCAACACTTGCATGAGTTAATGTGGTTTTATTGAGTAAAGTTTGCATTGTTTGTAGACATTAATGTAAAATGTTTCAAAATCTAAATGTTTCCACCTTTATAGCCTGGAACCCATGCAACTGAGGTTCAAATTGTTGATTAACTGGACAGGAGTGGTAATCAGTTCACAAAGTTACATTCTTAGAAACTGCAAAGATTACGTGTCTAACAGATTGTGTGGGAAAAAGTGTAGATATATTGTGAGGTATAATCTGATATGTCTCCATGATTGCATCTTTTTGAACAACAGACTTCAGTGTAAATAATCAGATTACAAAATGTCTATCTACAATATGATAATGACAGGTGATTGGGGATAATGGAGTTGTCATCCACTGTCCCTGACAGCAATGACACTGCAGTTTATAACCTTTGGGTTATGGTGAATTTGATCCTTCAGCCTTGCCTCCTGAAATGGCTTGACACAGTATTACCCAACTATTTTACTTTAAGGGCCTATGTTTCAAATACTGCTGAAATGCCGCTTCCGGTGTGGGAAGATGGTGGCGCGAATTCATGTTTCTAGCGGCCTCACCCTGTACCGGTGTGGGAAGATGGCGGCGCTGTTGACGAAATAATTTAATTTCACTCAGCACACCGTCTTTATACCATGCAGTAGAACAATGCCCATTGTTTCAATTACAATGACATGCACCCAGAGTCTCTTTGTCATGAAGAGAAGGTAGTTTCCATCACAATGGTGCATACTTTTGAGTCTGTCCCTCATCCTGTCTTCTGCCAGGACCCTCCAGGACCGCCTTCCATGACACTCAAAGGGCTTTCACACCTCCCTCTGTTATCAGGCCCTTACCATATTTACATGAAGAGGCACTTTTAACACCACCTGTCCTGCGAAACACGAGCCCCCAGGCATCCATTCAGACAATGTAAACGTAGTGTAGCTGATCTGTGGTCAACAATTAAAAGTAAGCAACATACATATGTAAATTGCCATCACAGGCACGAACTTACGTTTGCGGCGGCCTCACCCAGTACCGCCCATGCAGTGTCTTTGTCCATGTCCACGTCTAAGTTTGTGTTTTCGTTTGATGGCTGTTCAGAAAGGTGTTGTGATATAAAGTTTATTATTATCATCTTTATCATGTGAGACTTGGGACACAGTGCCCTGGGGGTGTTTACTGTTATGGTACAGCCGCGACAAGCACACAACCGGAGCTTGCCACTGCAGTAGCACAACGTGAAATGAATAGAGAGAAAAACCAAACACAGAGCTGATATGAAAACAGAGGCGAGTAACTGGCAGCTGTGCTTACCGTCACTGCAGCCGTGAGCCAGTTCAGGATCCCCGCGAGGACGTCTCCTCTCAGTGCGCCAAAGAATGCAATCCCAGCTCCTGTGAGCAGCCAGTCCTGTTTGTTGTAGATGGTGTTCAAGTTGTGTTTGTAGTGGAGAGAGAGGTGTGTAGAAGCGCTGTGCCTTCCTCTGAGTGTGTGCCAGTTTCCTAACCTCGCGTGCTGGCCGGTGGTGACAAATGATCAATCAGCCATTCCTGCCAAATGCATGGGCAGGACGTGACGTCACACTCAGGAGCCCTGCTGCACTGGGATTTGTAGGTTGTTTTTTTTTTTAATCTCCCAGGCGTCACACAGCATACGACACATAGTAATAAGCATAGCCGTGGCATCTCATGTTTACAATCAGCTCCGCACAAAAGATAGAACGGAAGAGGAAAGAAAGACCCCAAAACATCTGTAACAGTACTTTTATTTCAAAGTAAAAGGACACATGTTATCCATGCAGTATAATTCCTACATTCACAGTCACAGACATGTAAATTACCTATGACTTCTAAAGTCTGAACTAGAACCATATTCAAATATTACCAACAAACACCACTTTTAGAAAGAAAAAAAAAGTTCAGAGGAAATGATGGATCGAATTTCTGTAACACACTTGATCATCATATGCCTAAAAAACAAACGTATAGGCTATTCGCAGTGATTGTTTTTTGTTTTTTTGTTTTTTTTATCTGGCTTGTGTGGGTTAACTAATAACCCATCATCCACTCCTTTCTTGACCAAGGCACTCGAAAGAAGAACTGGAGTTGGTCCCCGGGAGCTGCAGCTGCCCACTGCTCCTTTACAATAAGATGGGTTAAATGCAGAGAACAAATTTGTTGCAGTAATACAGTGACAAAATAAAGGGGCTTTCTCTTTCCTTCTTTCTCCTTGTTAGCGTGAAAATAAATGATAATTCTTTGCTTCGACTGAGCTGCATGTGCATTGTGGTTGGTTTTGGATAGAAAATACCAGACCTTTAGACAGCTGGTGGACTTCTCCAACTAGGCCAGGAAAAATCATCTGAAAACTGGACTGTGAAAAAAAAATTACATACCCAAAGAGAAGGCTTAGATTCATTTGTTTGTCGAAGACGTATGGTGAACATAAACAGATTATACTCTGATGTAAGCATTCTGAGACAGAACACAAAATCTACGTGTTATTTGAAGATTTACAGAGGAGGGGTTTCACTAAAACCAACCACTGGGTAGGTCCTTTAATGGTGTTATTGCGCATGTTTGTTTTTACCTTTGAACCTTCGTGTAATATCTCAAAGTTCACAGTGGATTTTTTAGGATCCCTAGGATTTTATTTTTATTTTTCATTTTGAGGTTTTGTTGCTTCTGAGAGATTATTCTCAGTTGCACAATCTTTAAAGGAACAGATCTCATATCCTATTAAAGGCTACTGACTACTGTTGCCACTCATCAATACATAGGTGATTTTGTTACATCACTTTCCATTCATGGGAGCTCTTGTTTCTGGAATGACAAAAATACTCCTTTTCTAGTCTTTGCTTTACATCCCGCCAACGAGATCACGTGTTAGGCTGTTTACACATTTGGTCTGTTTTGCTGGTGTGATTATTGTGCGATTACTGCCCCCTCCCCCTGCCCCCGTTGGTCTCTTTTCACATTGCATTATTTGGTTGTGAACCCTGGTCCATTTACATCATCAACACGTAAAGAATGTGCAGCTTTTATTGACTCATGTCGCTAGGCAACAACACAAAAGGGGAGGCAAAATGAAAAACCACACCATTTGCTTTTTTATTCATCTTTTTGTTAATATGGTTTCAGTACCAAAATAACCGGTTTTGGCATTTTCACTATGCAAATAAATGCATCCCATTGTCTGAGAACGATGCAAGCTGTTCGGAGGAGGAGGTTTTTGCCGAGACAGGTGGCAATACGAAATGACTTTGCCACTTTGCTTGCAGAGCATACACGCATACCCTCAAGGTGAGCGAACAGTCTAGCTACCTGCATGAATTGCTCTGTAGCTTTCCTCTACTCACTACTTTTAAGATTGTTAGCGTTTTTGAAAAATTGCATGTTAATTAATCATTTCACATTTAATGGTGATTTGTTTTATTGTAGGAGAATATGGATGCATCAGCGGTCTGCTGTGTGGTGGGGAACATGTGTTGACCAGCTGGACAGCTAGGCAGTGGCTAGATCATTTTAGAAGAGTTTACTCCCTGATTTTAGATCAGATAGCTTTCAAAATAAATGCAAACCGCACTGAAAAAGTCATGCTTCTGCCATGACTGGACATGTGCCGCTGGCACGTCTCATTTCCATGGCAACCACATTGTTGTTGTTTGAAAAAACATTATTGCTCTCTAATGTTCAGTGTGATGGTAATGACAGATGTATGAGGGACAGCGATATTTAATTGTAAAAAATGTGCAAATTGCACATATATAAACCATATGAATTTGAAATGTGTCTTTTAAATTATTATGAGAAAATGCAAAGTAAAGCTTTAATTAATTTAACCATTTATATCACTTTATTATAGAGGGGAAGTTAAAAAGTCTGGGTTGGGGACAAGCCCAAAACAGTGACATTCTGGCACATTTGAATTTTCGAGTGAATTTTTAGTGAAGCTTAGCTGCACATTAGTGTTTCGTTCTGTCAGCTGTGTCTTGGACATGCTGCTGCTGTCTCTTGACTGTCCTTGAATTGACAGGTTCGGTTTATTCAGCTCTGTAAATATGGCAGACAGATAAGCAAGTTTGGCCAGAAAATTTCCATTACTATAGCACTGTGCTAGTGGGGAGTTTTTCTTTTTGGAAAAATGTGGACTTCATTTTTCAACTCTGACAGCTATCTCACTTCACTGTCGTACAACAACTGAACATGATCTGACGCCATCGTCCCATACAGAGCAGAAAACGCAGAGAATAAACGGCATTCCTCTTTGCATAGTTAAACTTTTTTCACAGCCACATCCATGACCTTGCAAAGCTCTGCTGACCCTCTTTCTGAGGCCAAACTTGCATGATTCAGAGAACAGTATGTACCCTTGATATTGGGCATCCTATCTAGGATTTGCTTGATGACTCCATCAGTGCATAGCCCAAAGCAGTTTCTCTATTCCTATCCATTGTTTCCAAAATAATCAAGACAATGAAAATGTTCCATTCTGGTAAGCAGTTCATCACAAAACAGCCAATCTTTGTGAAACAACTTCCCCAGTGGTACCTTAAGAAAAAGAGCAATGAAGCAGTATTGCTGATGTCAGTGTACTCATCCAACTTTATAACAAAATGCAAACTTTCATTGGTTCTGTTTAATAGCTGGCTCTCAATGTCAGTACCCATTTTTACACTCTTTCTACTTAGTGTCATTTTACAGCAGTATTTTCATTTGTTTGCTTGCTACTTCTTTCCCGATCATTTCCCAACACCTATCCACTGCAGCTGGTAGCACCATGTCCTCCCTGATCATAAAGACTTTCTTGCTTGATGCTGTGTACTAATATGAGGTAGCTAGCTTTCAGAGAACACATTGACAATGATTTTAGAGAGACAATTGTCCACTGCTAGATTTTACGTCCATGTTTTCACTTGAAGTGGTCTAATGGCTTTCCTACTAATATAGGGTACTTGTTTTCAAGATAGCCCCTTATTTTGGAATGTTTTAGAGCCTCAGTTGACAAAGTTGAACCATACTCAACATATTGACCTTTTGATGCAACATCATAACCTCCCTTGGCAAAATCCATATATTATTTAATCTGGATTTGTGGACAATTTTAGATGTTTTCTGAGGAACACTAGTCAGACCATCATTTGTTTATTTATTGAGAAAACAGTCCACATTTCTCTCTTGAACTCGCCTTCCATCTGATTAATTCAACACTTACCACACGCACCTGTCAGTCAAGTCAAGTCAATTTTATTTGTATAGCCCAATATCACAAATTACAAATTTGCCTCAGTGGGCTTAACAGCAACACAACATCCTGTCCGTAGACCCTCTCACCGGATAAGGAACGACACCCTAAAAATTAAAAAAAAAAAAAAACCCTTTAACAGGGAGAAAAAATAGGAAGAAACCTCAGGGAGAGCAACAGAGGAGGGATCTCTCTCCCAAGATGGACAACGTGCAATGGATGTTGTGTTTACACAATTTACACAATACGATATTGAAAGAGAATAAACAGAATTATAATGGACTTATAACATGTATGAAGAATATGATGTGCAGGATGCCAAGCAGTGTCCAGATGCCAGCGGAACAGTCCAGGACCCAAGCCATGCGACCAGGATCATCATGTTAAAAAAAGATACTATATGGATTTATAAGATATATAAAAAGAAAATGTGATGAGGGGAATGCCAGGCAGCATCCAAGTGGTGACCGCCATCACCACGGAGCCCTGGGAGGAGAACCGACTGCACGTGCACACAAGGGAGACTCACATGACACCATTCACACACAGAAAAAGAGAAAGGGGAAGACATCTTTCAGAGAGAGAGAAAACACATGTGAGAGAAGAGAATGGTTTGCAATAGTCATTAGTCATAATCAATTAAGTCATCAATTAGTTATAATCTATATGCTATAATCTTGTCGGCAGAAAAGTGGTTGGTAAATTCATTGAGACAGAAAACCGACCCACCATGCAGTACAGGTTGTGAAGCATTCAACCTAAGGCAACTAACTGTAGGCTAAGGCAAAAAGATGAGTTTTAAGTTTGGATTTAAAGAACTCAACAGACTCTGATTGTCTGATGGCAGCAGGCAGGTTATTCCACAAGAACGGGGCCTGATAGGAAAAGGCCCTGCCACCAGCTGACTTCTTTTTAACTTTGGTTACACACAGAAGCCCTGTATTTTAGAGCAAAGAGCTCAAGATGGAATGTACGGTTTAAGGAGATCAGACAGGTAAGATGGGGCAAGCCCCTTTAGGCTTTTATAAGTCAGCAGAAGCACCTTCTATTCTGATCTAACGTGAATAGGAAGCCAATGAAGGGAGGCAAGAATTGGTGTAATATGGTCAAATTTCCTCGATTTAGTTAGGATTCTAGCAGCAGCATTCTGAACTGTCTGAAGACTTTTAGTACTAGAATGTGGCAGTCTCTTGGGACTCAATTACAATGCCATGGCTGCAGACCAAGCCGCTGACGCGGATATCCAGGCCTATCGGACGGCCGCTATGCGGTTGCGGTTCGAGGATGTGGTGTTTGACAGCACCAACTCCACGCTCCTCTGTGACGTTTCCACAGGCCAGCCCTGCCCCATGGTGCCCACCGGCTGGCGGCACAGTGTTTTTGACGTTATCCATGGCCTTTCCCACCCGGGTGTGAAGGCGTCCACTAAGCTGGTGGTGGCCAAGTTTGTCTGGCCCAGCCTCAGGAAGGACGTCAAGACCTGGGCAGACTCCTGCATGGTGTGCCAGAGTTCCAAGGTACACCGTCATACCAAAGGCCCCTTGGCACCATTCCTGGTGCCTGAGAGACGTTTCGACCATATGATTCTGGACCTGATGGGCCCCCTGCCCACCCTCCCACGGGTTCACTCACCTTCTCACCATGGTGGACAGGACCACCAGGTGGCCGGAAGCTGTAGCCCGGGAGTTCATCGGGTCCTGGGTGGCCCCTTTTGGCACACTGGCTGATCTCACCTCTGACATGGGCCCGCAGTTCACGTCTGAGCTCTGGACTGCAGTCGCAGAAAGGCTGGGGGTGAAGCTCCACCACACCATGGCGTACAACCCGCAGGGCAACAGACTGAGCGGTTTCATCTGTCTATGAAGGCCGCTCTTCGTGCCAGCCTCACGGACAGCAACTAGGTCGACCGCCTCCCGTGGGTCATGCTCGGCCTTCGCTCCACCCCCAAGGAAGACCTCCAGTCCTCGTCTGCCGAGCTGGTTTATGGCCAGCTGCTGCATGGCCTGGGGGAGTTTCTCCCGGACACCATGGCCCCCTGGTCTGCAGCTTCTCATTGGACTGTGGCCTGGGACGGTGCCAACGCTTTCGCTCCAATCTCTACATCTCACCACTGCCTCCCTCAGTCCTACGTCCTCAAGAATCTGCTGTCGGCCAGGTACGTCTTCATCTACCACAACAGCCAACGTACCCCGCTGCAGCCCCCGACGACGGGCCCTTCCGCGTCCTGGAAGCGGGGCCTAAGAACTTTGTGGTGGACATGGGGGGCAAACCAGAGCGAGTCTCGGCGGACTGTCTCAAGCCTGCCCATTTGGACCTGGGTGGGCCGGTCAAACTGACCCTGCGGCGTGGACACCCCCCTTCTCGAGCCCCCGGCCCAGCCTCAGCCACTGCCAGGGCTCTGGCCCTTCCCCCATACCCTTTCAGCACAGTTGTTTTGGCCGCCTGGTCCGGCCCCCGAGACGTTGACTGTGACTGTTCGCCTGTTGGCTGTTTGTGTTTCATTGGGCACTGTTGTGTTACATTACTGTTTTGCATTTTTTCGTGATGGTGAATTCTGGGGGGGCCTGTGTGGTGATACACAATGGAGGATCGATTCACCAGGGGCTGCTGCTCCTTTAAGGAAGACGTTCAGAGTTATGACATAGGCACGGTTTAGTTTCCAAGTAGGTGGAACCATATTTTCGACAGCCTAGCCGTTAGCTTGTTGCCACGAGAGATTGTGCCGTATCTGTGTTGTTTTGTGTGGCGAGTAAACGGAATTAACTCGACTCGATCTCTCCATCTCCTCATTCCTGCACTCCCACAACCTAAAACTAATACGACTAATGTGCTCCTCATTCTCCATCTCTTTGAATCAAGAGTATTAATTCCAGTTCAAAGTCTGAAGTTCATAAACACCAAGTTATTAAAAGAATCTGCTTTTGTAAAGTGTGATAGATGAGTCTACTCTTGTTATATAGGAGCTGAACATGGTAAAATCTTTATGGCTAATAAGTACATTAACGGGTGGCACAGTGGTTAGCGTGGTCGCCTCACAGCAAGAAGGTTCTGGGTTCGAGCCCCGGGGTAGTCCATCCTTGGGGATCATCCTGGGTCGTCCTCTGAGTGGAGTTTGCATGTTCTCCCCGTGTCTGCGTGGGTTTCCTCCGGGTGCTCCGGTTTCTTCCCACAGTCCATAGACATGTAGATCAGGTGAATCAGCCATACTAAATTGCTCCTAGGTATGAATGTGTGTGGGCAGGCGGGCCCTGTAATGGCCTGGCGGCCTGTCCAGGGTGTCTCCCTGCCTGCCGTCCAGCAACTGCTGGGATAGGCTCCAGCATCCCTACCACCCTGAAAGCAGGATAAGCGGTTCGAATAATGGATGGATCGAAGTACATTAACATTCAAGGATAAACACATTGAGTGCTTTATTGAGACTATTAAGCAGAACTAGTTCACGCAGCACCTAAGATCATTTGCAAAATTTTAAGAAGTGCCCTCCTGGTTGAAAATGTCCTTTTAGAATAAGAATTGTATTGAAGCAATGACAGAAACAATTTACATGCTGACATATTTATATTTTGATTTGTATTTGGTCAATTGTCTTATCATAGTACTTGTATTATGGAATCCTGTGTGTTTTTATAGTACATGTGTTGTGTGCAGGTTGATGAGTGCTGCTCCTGGTTACAGTATAACGTATGAGGGTCAGTGATCTCTTGAGAAAGGTACCGAATGCCTTAGATTAAGCTTAAATGACAGTAGCATCATGTTGAAATCTCCATGACTGACAATTTTAAACCTCAATTGAAGGGGATTTGAACATGAGGACCTGAAACAAGAAAGGCTTTTAAATCAGCTCCTGTTCAGATTAAGGCTGGTGTCAGCACACCATAATTGTTTCTGTTCAAAATGTTTTGGCACAAGATTACTGCAAATTGATATCCTCAGAGGGTTTCAAAGTATTTCAACGTCTCTGAATCCGATTTACCCTTCAGATACCACACATGTCTACTACTACTACTACTTTCGGCTGCTCCCATTAGGGGTCGCCACAGCGGATCATCCTTTTCCATTTCTTCCTGTCTTCTGCGTCTTCCTCTGTCACACCAGCCACCTGCATGTCTTCCCTCACTACATCCATAAACCTCCTCTTTGGCCTTCCTCTTCTCCTCTTCCCTGGCAGCTCCATATTCAGCAAGATACCACATATGTCTAAGGAATATAAAAATCAGCTCACAGTATCATTAATTAGAGGGAAGGGTCACTGCAAATCAATACAAAGTCATTCTGAGTGATCGCCTTTATCCTATGATGAAACATTTCTACCCTGAAGGGAGTGGTCTCTTGCAGGATGACAATGCCCCCATCCACAGGGCACGAGGGGTCACTGAATAGTTTGAGTATGAAAATGATGTAAATCATGTGCTATGGCCTTCAGTCACCAGATCTCCCAATTAAACACCTATAAGAGATTTTGGACCGCCGTGTTAGACAGCACTCTGCATCACCATCATAAAAACACCAAATGAGGAAATGGCTTTTGGACTGCTGTTCCATCCCTCCAGTAGAGTTCAGAGACTTGTAGAATCTCTGACAAGGAGCACTGAAGCTGTTCAAGAGGCTTGTGGTGGTCTGATACCTTGCTAAGACAAATTATGTTGTTTTTTTTGTTTCCTTTAATTTTCCCCAGTCTTTATATATTATTGCTGCTGTTGAACACTGCTTGCAACTTTAGTTAGATCAATGATTGCAATGCCAGCGTGTTCAATTAAATAGAACTCCCGTGTTCCCAGTTCAAAGAACTCTTGTGTTTGTTGATGTCACTATTTTTTGACCAGTTCCACGCAATCACGGGGTGGGGCCATAAAAGGTGTTTGTTCTCTCCACCACAGTAGGATCTGTGAAGGTAATCTCACAGCCTGGTGATGAGAATCACAGTGGGTTGTTTTTTTCCTCCACACTACTGCCAATTAGCCGGCAGACAGCTAATTATCTGTGAATCGAAGGGGCACATATCGTGCCCTCCTAAGAAGCCTGTATCAAGACCTATAAAAACACTAACCTGGGTAATTTCATTAATAGAGACTAAAATAGAGCAGAAATGTGTCTCATTTGTGGAAATCTTTTTTCCTCCTCCCACCCCTAGAGGCTAAGGTCTGGGTTGGCTGGAGGCTGATTGAAGCAGATAGAGATTAAAAAGAAAATTACTAAGAAACAAACAGGTCTGACAAGATCTATAGTCTTACATTCTTTCTCAACATGCGAGCTGTTTTCCCACCCTCTCCGCATTTTAATTGCTTCCAAGAACAATTTATGGCTCTTTGATCGGTCTTTACAAAGAAAAGCATGGGCAGGGAATAAAGGAAACAAATATTTTGTCAAGAATATAGTATAGGAAACGTGTTTTTGAGCAAGGAATTTCAATGGCTTAAACCTTGTATAGCTTAAGCATATAGTCAGCACCCAGGAAACAATTGCCTTGATGTGGCTGATGTGGCTGAATGGGGAGATGTGGATGGAAAATATGACTCCAGGGGGTTGTGAAAAGAAAAATCCCTCAAAAAGCTCATGGCCATGGATGAACTATCTTTGTCAGCTCTAATCAAAATGGAAAGGGCTATAATTGAGAATCAACATGCACCAAAATTAATTTTCACGTCCTTTCATCCTTCTCTGCTCCATGCTCAGCACTATTGGACAGTAGCTTCGATAAAAGTTGCAGCTCTGCAGTTTAGTGCTGCCTGTGTATTTAATTGAACTTCTAAGAAAACTGTATGGCAAGGAAGAGCTAGTTAGCCTCGGAGTGAGGTGCTGTTCATAGCCGGATGGAACCAGCTGTCCAGCTTAGTGAGGTACCTAAAGACTAAGCCAGTGATTGTACAAATGCATGACTTTTCTTGAGTTAGCTTTGATTAAATTGTGAAATCATATAATTGTACTATTAACTCAGTTACAAAAAATTACAAGAATGAGTGGCTAAAAGGTTGTAGTGAAATAGCACTTGTCAGACTTTGCACTTCTCCTCCAATTCCTTTAAGCTTGAATTAAGTATTGGGATGGATGATCAGTCAGACTAAGAACAGCCTAATACCTAAACTGAGAAGTAGGGCTTCTGAGTTGCAAGTAAAACATCCTTTCATTCTTTTTCCTGCAAAGCATTCACTTTCATTTTTGTCATCTGCATGAATGAAAATCATGCACTAGCTTTCATCATTAAATGTATTTTGCGTGGTGTTTTGGGAGAACATGCCTCATAGTACCTCTACACACCTCTGCATTAATGAGCAAAACAAGTTTCACCCTCTGGCAGGCAGGGGCCTCATAGGGCCCACCCACCTTCCTGAGCCAGCGGACTGTGGGTTAAAGAAGAGCTTTGGTTCGCTCCACTCTTTGCTCTGAAACGAGTTGAGATGACGATGATGGTATATATCTGTCCTGCACTCAGAGAACACACTTCACTGAAGATGACTCACTTGCAGGCAAATGCTCTTTACCCCTGCAACTGCATGTTAACAGGCCCATCCGCCAATCAAAAAGGGCCATTTTAGTCCCTTATGAAATAGTCTCATCATAACAGCAATCAGCATTATGATAAGAATAATCACCTTAAGTTAATGGAAAGTTATCTCTTTCATGAGTGCATAATGTTCTGTGCTTAGTGTTAAGCTTTTCCTTACTGTTTCCATTTAATATGGTGTGGCTATGGAGCTGAATGCGCTGTCACATTAAGGAGAATGATAATACTGACTCGAAACTTTACCAAAGCATTACCACTTTAACTCATTAAACAATTTCTTTAGATGCCATTGACTTTCCTCTTTCTAAGATAATTGAAAAAAAATTGTCTGTTTTTGTCATCAAAGCATTTTCTCATGGCATTGCCCCTCATTCCCAACATGGTTTAATGTAATGATTTAGGAGAGAATGGCAGATGAGAACCCAGATGCACGATTCAAAGATGGACAAGTTTAGGTCACAAAACTGTTTACTTTGGTCAAAAGGCAGGCAAAGGTCAGTATAATGGGAAATCAGTTCAATTGGCGACCAAAACAGACAAGGGGCAGGCAGATGGGAAAACAGGTTCATACACAGTTCAGGTTATAAGGGTGTCTGTTCAAAACAGTCAACCACAGCAGACAAGGGGCGGACGGGTCAGGCAGAATGAGCACAACAATAAAACTGGATAGCTAGGCGGCAAAACACACTAGACAATCTGGCAGGGGACTAGTGAAAAGGTACCCATATAAGTAATATGGGATAACGTTGCAAGCGGGAACCCAAGAGCAGTCTTCAGGGCTATAGCCCTCCCAGTCCATGAGGTACTGGAGTCCCGTGCCACGCCGTTGAGATCTAATGAGATGAGGGACTGTGTAGGCCGGCGCTCCTTCGATCAGTCTGGCGGATGGTGAGAGTCTGGAGGGCTGAAGCAGACATTTGGCAACAGGCTTAAACTGGGATACATCGAATGTTGGGTGTATACTCATGAACCGGGGCAGGTGGTGATTAATGGCCACAGGATTGATCACTTCAGTGACAGGGAATGGACCCACGAACCCCGGTGCCAACTTTTGGGACTCCACACGGAGAGGCAGGTCCCACGTGAAGAACCAGACACGCTGTACAGTGAGATAACAGGGTGCTATGGTGCGATGCTGGTTGATGGCTCATTAGTAGCAGTCAGAAGAGTAGAGGGAGAGGGGGTTGGGTGAGCCTGCAGGATCCATGTGCACTGACACCTCCAAATAAAGGTTTGTACAGAGGGGACACTGGCCTTGCATTCTTGTTCAAAAAACAAGGGCAGTTGGTAGCCCTGGGCACATTGGAAGGGCAAGAGGCCAGTGGCCAAACTGGGAAGGGTGTTGTGGGCATACTCAACCCAGGAGGATGGGTTGCAAGAGGTTAGGCAGCGCAGGGTGGTCTCCATCTCCTGGTTCAAAAATATAGCTTGACTGTTGATCTGTCAGTAGAAACTGGATGACAGGCTGGCCTTGGCTCCTTGTAGGTGACAAAACTCAGCCCAGAGGCAGGAGGTAAATTGAGGCCCCTGGTCAGAGACCACAACACAGGGGAGACTGTGCAGGCGGAACACATGATTATAGCAGAATCTCACCTGTTTCTTTAGCTATGGGTAATTTGGGTAGTGGAATTAGGTGAGCAGTTTTAGAAAAGTTGTCAATGACCATAAAGATGACAGTGTTACCGTCAGCAATCCAGTAACAATGTCTATGGAGATGTGGGACCTGGGACGACGTGGTTGTAGCAGGGGTTGAAGAAGGCTGGGTGGAGCTTGACAGGAGCATTTATGCTGGGAGCAGGTGGCAATGAACTCTCGGACCTTTTCCATAGACGGTAACCAAAATCATTACAACAGAGCCAGGGTGCACCTCACCCCGGGGTGACAAACCAGGCATGAGGAATTGGCCCCACTGCAGAACCTTAGGGTGATATTTGGCGGTAGGCGACCATCAGGGCAAGAACTGGGAGCAAGGTGACCCACGAGAGAGCATTTTACCTGGTCTTCGACTTCCCAGGTTACAGCCCTGAGGTCAGAGGGAGGGTGTTCTCAGGTTGGGAGGGGAAAGTATTGGGCTGTTACCTCTGGGCGAGAGTGTTAGGCTTTGCATTTTTGGAGCCTGGGTGATAGGAAAGGGAGAAATTAAAACAATTAAAAACAGAGCCCACCTGGTCCGTCTGGAGTTCACTTGTTTGGCTGATCGGATGTACTCTAGGTTTTTGTGATCTGTCCAGACCACAAACAGTTGCTCTGCTCCCTCCAACCAGTGCCTCGACTCTTCTAGGGCCAGCTTCACCGCCAGTAATTCTCGATTGCCGATGTCATAATTTTTTTCCGCCAGGGACAGTTCGCAAGAGAAAAAGGCACAAGGGTGTATAGAACCTGATAATGTAATAAATTCCCGATTATGTAATAAAAATCTGCTATTGAGTCCATTGAAAATGCAATAAAACCTGATAACGTAATAACTTCCTGATAATGTAATAAAGTGCATTTCCCAATAATGTAATAAACTTTTTACCAATAATGTAATAATGTGTTACATTAACGGGACGTTATTACATTATCAGGTTAGCCTTCATTTCCCTGGTCCTGATAATGTAATAATTCCCCAATATTGTAATTATTTAACAGCAGACCACCCATAAATGGATTCAAGTGGTGATACTGTTTAAGCAACGCAAGCTCGAGAGGTCTAGCGCCACCGACAGGTCAAAGTTGGACGTGCATGAATGCTCTACTCTTCCTCAAAGCTACCTCCAAGCTACTTCCACACATGTTTTTTCTCAGTTGGATCATTTTATTACATTATCAGGAAGTTATTACATTATCAGGTTTTATTGCATTTTCAATGGCCTCAAGTGCATTTTTTTTATTACATTATCAGGGATTTATTACATTATCAGGTTCTACAGGGTGGATCTTCTAGTCCTCCGCAGACTGTTGTGAGAGTACTGCTCCAATACCTGTGTCTGAGGCATCTACTTCCACTATGAATCGGAAGGTGGCGGCGAGGACTCACGTTTGCAGCAGCCTCACCCAGTGCCGTCTTTGTCCATGTCTACATCTGAGTTTGTGTCATCATGTGAACTTTTACGAGGATTTATGTCTGTGATCGTCGATTTCGTTTGATGGCTGGGAGAGCTGGTGTTGGATCGGCTGGGAGAGCAGGGCAGGCTAAGCTAACTGTAGCCCATACAGACTGGCAGTTCCGATAACGCCAAGATAACACCGAGGGTGGTCTGTCAGCGGCCTCGCCTAGTGTCGATTGTGCAGTGTTTTTGTCTGCGTCTGCATTTGTGTCATGGTGTGAAGTGCGGGGGAGGTGTGTCGAAGATGTCTGGCTGGGAGAGCTAACGCTGGATTGGCTGTGGGAGCTTAGTCTGCTGTACTATGAGCATATATGTACTATGACGGCATTCACCCTACCGGGAATGGCGCCGCTCTTTTGTCTAGCAATATAGATAGCGGTCTATGTTGAGTGTGACCCTAGGGATTTATCATTCAGCAGGTTGCAGGTGATTAGAGAGCCTACTAGGTTTAAATTAGGGGTCGACCAATGTGGTTTATCGGTACGTTATGGTGGCCGATAACTGATATTTGGGGCCGATATACACTTTCAGTAAATGTAAACAAAATTGTGCCAGAATTGACAGCAACACAAACCCCAACACAAGGTTGCCTTTAAGTGAACATTTATTTGATGGAATGTTGTGTAATACAGAAAATATTTGAAAAAATAAAGTGCATGATGTTCAAGGGACTAGATAATAATCTGAGTGGAATTCTTTTTAATTAAAAATAAATAACTTCCAAAATATGAAAATGGAATGAATTAAACAACATGGGCAGCAGGAAGTAAACGTTGATCAAACTGAATAATTATAATATTAAAATAATTCCACATAAATTGGTTAAAGTGCTCCCAGCAGGCTTTGACTTAACTGAATGGAAAAATGTATATTAGTGTCATTATGTTCCCTTTCTCTTATCTTTAAGGTGATAGTTTGGGTTTTTTGAAGTGGGGTTGCATGAGGTACTTATCAATAGTCGGTGTATTACCTGCAGCAGATGGGAGTCTGTGTGCTCCCAGTTTGGAGATCAGCAGGAGTAGCCGGCACGGAAGTTGAGGAATGGGACACGGACTAAACCTTCCCATGTGGAACTACATTCTCTCAACCACAGAATGTCCGTATTCCTTCGCATCAGTGCACCTATGCAGTGCACGTTATTACGCCGCACATCAGCAGAACCAGATGGATGTTGTGCGGTTGAGAGAATGTAGTTACAGAGTTAATGTTATGGAGGCCGAGAGCCAATATTTTGGACCAACATTCAGTTGCAGTAAATGCAAAAAATGTGCCAAAATTTACAGCAACACAAACCCCAACACAAGGCTGCCTTTAAATGAACACATGCTTAATAGAAAATATTTGAAAAAGTTAAAAATGAAGTGCATGATGTTCAAGGCACTATCTGACAACAATCTAATGTTCACTTTTATTCAATGCCATCACTCTCTGGATGAGCCTCATTTCCTCACATGCATGAATTCCCAGGATTGGTTTAGCATCTGTCTTTACCACAGTGAATTCTGCTACATATATTTTGTTCTTATATTTTACTGTCAAGTTACACTTTCCTTTCACAGGTATTTTGTCTCCTGTATATGTCGACAGCTTCACATTTGTGTGTCTAAGTACATTATTTTTCCCAATTCTCTGCAGCAGGCTGTAAGGAATTACACTGGCTTGCACACCAGCGTCCAGTTTAAATTTTACACATTTGCATGCTATTTTCAATTCAACTGTCTATTCATCCGTCTGTGGCTGCATTTGCACTACACGAACGAACAGACTTGGTCTCTGATCATGTCATCGTCATCAACCGTGTGCACTTTCTTCGATCTACACATCTTAGCGAAGTAGATACAGACTGTCTGCATCATGCCCATGTTATGGCTGCTTGCCTCTCTCACTGGTTCTTGGAAACTAACTACACACACACACACACACAGACTGGCTGCTAAGTTGGTGTTCTGGTCATGAATTACTCTGGTAATAGAGGGATGTTGAGGAGTTCTGCTTTAGGACATCTTATCTTTTTATGGGGCTTGGCTGCTTAGGTTGAGTTACATGCCTCTATCTTTGTTTTCTTTTTCTTTATCCTTTATGTTCAAGCCCGCTCTTTCGCTTAATAGAACTGTTTTTTTTTTGTCTCGTGGCAATTTCAGATACCATAATGGACTGTCAAAATAAAAAGGGACTTGCTAGTAGACACTTAAGTAAAGAAGGAATATGTTCTTGCAGGGAACACTTATAGATGACCATATAAACCATATAGTTTGGTTTTCCCTGTCATAAGTCAAAGCCCAGTCAGCTCTAACACACTTGGTTATCTGTGCTGTGAAATGAAAGTAAAATGGTAAGAATTAATGACTCCATAATGCTAACAAGCTTAACAGAGACTAGCAGTGTTGCTTATCGGTTGACTGTATCCAGTAATATAGATGACCATATCAATTACACCACCTCAGTGCTAAAGGGAGCCAGTTTTTTGTTAACATGTAGAACTGTCAGTTGGGGATTTACAAGAGGAGAAGGCCTGTTTTATTTATATATGTATGTAATTATTATTTCGGTTAAAATGGAAGCTAGATTGGGGCACAAAAGCGAGTGAAATACTGGGAGGTTTTATTTTCAGTTATGTAGTTTTTTTTTCACAAACAAATAATTTCACTGTTTTCTTTTTTTTTTTTCCACGATTCGGTTATACACAAATTTGGAACATTCATTGACAGCCCTACCAGTTTACCAAAGAGTTGGCCTTTGCTCTCTCCCTTTATGAAAGTTTATGACAGTTTTTAAAAGCAACTGTCAATAATGTATTTTGAAGGAATGCTGTTGCCAGTGCTGAGAAGGTTTAAAGACTTTTGCAACATTTAGAAATGCCTTTAAAAATGTTCAGGTGAGTTCCAGCTATATAAAGGTTGCAGCTTCATTTTGACGTTTACTTTCATAACCTTGCTACTGTGCGGCAAAATTTGAGTGCTGCATTTATTGGAGTGTCTAATAGATTTTACTCCTGATAATGCTGTAGTTATGCTTTTGGACAAACACCCTGACCATTCTTGCTTGCTGTTTTTCTACAAGTTCCCCCTTTCTCCTCTTTTCACATCTCTCCTCTTCATGTGATTGTTTCAAAACCTTTTTTTTCTGTATGTAAGGAAATACTAAACATTTTCAGTATGCGATTAAAAAAAATCGGCTGGTTGATAAAAATATGCCGATAACGATAATATGAAAAAGGACAACTATCTAAGCTGATAATCGGCCATACTGATAATCAGTTGATCCCTGGTTTAAATCTAGTGTGGATGTAGAGTCAACTAGTTTAGTTAATATGTTTAGTCAGGGAGGTTAGCTTGGTCCATAACATTGAGACCATCTCCCTACCATGTATTGCTCCCAAGCTGTCCTCTCTCATGTGTAAATGATTTAGATTCAGACAACTTTATTTATCCCAGAAAGGCAATTCGGATGACAGGCTGGCCTTGGCTCCTTGTAGGTGACAAAACTCAGCCCAGAGGCAGGCGGTAAATTGAGGCCCCTGGTCAGAGACCACAACACAGGGGAGACTGTGCAGGCGGAACACATGATTATAGCAGAATCTCACCTGTTTCTTTAGCTATGGGTAATTTGGGTAGTGGAATTAGGTGAGCAGTTTTAGAAAAGTTGTCAATGACCATAAAGATGACAGTGTTACCGTCAGAGACTGGCAATCCAGTAACAATGTCTATGGAGATGTGGGACCTGGGACGACGTGGTTGTAGCAGGGGTTGAAGAAGGCTGGGTGGAGCTTGACAGGAGCATTTATGCTGGGAGCAGGTGGCAATGAACTGTCGGACCTTTTCCATAGACGGTAACCAAAATCATTGCAACAGAGCCAGGGTGCACCTCACCCCGGGGTGACAAACCAGGCATGAGGAATTGGCCCCACTGCAGAACCTTAGGGTGATATTTGGCGGTAGGCGACCATCAGGGCAAGAACTGGGAGCAAGGTGACCCACGAGAGAGCATTTTACCTGGTCTTCGACTTCCCAGGTTACAGCCCTGAGGTCAGAGGGAGGGTGTTCTCAGGTTGGGAGGGGAAAGTATTGGGCTGTTACCTCTGGGCGAGAGTGTTAGGCTTTGCATTTTTGGAGCCTGGGTGATAGGAAAGGGAGAAATTAAAACAATTAAAAACAGAGCCCACCTGGTCCGTCTGGCTGATCGGATGTACTCTAGGTTTTTGTGATCTGTCCAGACCACAAACAGTTGCTCTGCTCCCTCCAACCAGTGCCTCGACTCTTCTAGGACCAGCTTCACCGCCAGTAATTCTCGATTGCCGATGTCATAATTTTTTTCCGCCAGGGACAGTTCGCAAGAGAAAAAGGCACAAGGGTGTGTAGAACCTGATAATGTAATAAATTCCCGATAATGTAATAAAAATCTGCTATTGAGTCCATTGAAAATGCAATAAAACCTGATAATGTAATAACTTCCTGATAATGTAATAAAGTGCATTTCCCAATAATGTAATAAACTTTTTACCAATAATGTAATAATGTGTTACATTAATGGGACGTTATTACATTATCAGGTTAGCCTTCATTTCCCTGGTCCTGATAATGTAATAATTCCCCAATATTGTAATTATTTAACAGCAGACCACCCATAAATGGATTCAAGTGGTGATACTGTTTAAGCAACGCAAGCTCGAGAGGTCTAGCGCCACCGACAGGTCAAAGTTGGATGTGCATGAATGCTCTACTCTTCCTCAAAGCTACCTCCAAGCTACTTCCACACATGTTTTTTCTCAGTTGGATCATTTTATTACATTATCAGGAAGTTATTACATTATCAGGTTTTATTGCATTTTCAATGGCCTCAAGTGCATTTTTTTATTACAATATCAGGGATTTATTACATTATCAGGTTCTACAGGATGGATCTTCTAGTCCTCCGCAGACTGCTGTGAGAGTACTGCTCCAATACCTGTGTCTGAGGCATCTACTTCCACTATGAATCGGAAGGTGGCGGCGAGGACTCACGTTTGCAGCGGCCTCACCCAGTGCCGTCTTTGTCCATGTCTACATCTGAGTTTGTGTCATCATGTGAACTTTTACGAGGATTTATGTCTGTGATCGTCGATTTCGTTTGATGGCTGGGAGAGCTGGTGTTGGATCGGCTGGGAGAGCAGGGCAGGCTAAGCTAACTGTAGCCCATACAGACTGGCAGTTCCGATAACGCCAAGATAACACCGAGGGTGGTCTGTCAGCGGCCTCGCCTAGCGTCGATTGTGCAGTGTTTTTGTCTGCGTCTGCATTTGTGTCATGGTGTGAAGTGCGGGGGAGGTGTGTCGAAGATGTCTGGCTGGGAGAGCTAACGCTGGATTGGCTGTGGGAGCTTAGTCTGCTGTACTATGAGCATATATGTACTATGACGGCATTCACCCTACCGGGAATGGTGCCGCTCTTTTGTCTAGCAATATAGATAGCGGTCTATGTTGAGTGTGACCCTAGGGATTTATCATTCAGCAGGTTGCAGGTGATTAGAGAGCCTACTAGGTTTAAATTAGGGGTCGACCAATATGGTTTATCGGTACGTTATGGTGGCCGATAACCGATATTTGGGGCCGATATACAGTTACACTTTTCGGTTTTACAATCTACCCAGACCATACACAAACTCACAGACAAGTGGCAATCATCAGTATGTCGGAGATGATAGACAGGTCAGTACATGGGGGAGAGATGCACACTGTCACCCTCGTGTGACCTTGCATGCAGACTCACACGAGGACCAGGCGAAGGGTAAAAATACATATAAGTTAAAAGAATCGAATAAATAAATGAAACATTCTAAGATGCACTGCACATTACATTCCCCCACTACATTCAGTGAACATACAGGCCCACAAGCCATGAGAAAAACAAACAAGGTATAAACCAACTATTGTGGTTTAAAACAATATAAAACATTTATTTAAGATGACTACTCTCGGCATTTAACAGCCTGATAGCAGAAGTAATGAAGGACCTAGAATAGCGTTTCATTTTCCTAGGGGGGTGCTTTATAGCGCCGGCCTGAGGGCATTACGGTGAATTCACTGGACAGGAAGTGGTCAGATTGGCTAATAATTCCTTTTGCTTTCTGAGCTACACATTTCTCCCAGAGGGAGCACAAGTCTCTCTGCTGGACTGCGATTATTTTGGAGCAGACCTTAACAATACTGTTTAGACTATCCCTGTCCTTAACAGTCAACCCATTATACCAACAAATAGAGGAAAAAGTTAAAAGACTTTCAATAAATGACTGGTAAAATATACACAAGTTGTTGTTGCAGACATTAAAGGAGTTAAGCTTCCGCAGTAAGTGAATGCTTTGTTGTCCACGCTTAATCTGTGTTCACATCGAACTTGAGTTGAGAGCCGAACATGGTTCCCAAGTACTTATAAGTGTCAACAATTAGAACATCCTCACCATGTATAGTGCTAGCTTTGGGTTTATCACTGTTCTTCCTAAAATCAATGATAAGTTCCTTAGTTTTTGACACATGAAGGTCAAGGAATATGATAAGTGTTAAGTGAAAGTAACAGTTTTGTAAAATAGTCTTTGTAAAAGAAAGAAAAAATGGTGATGAAACATTTTGCAGGGGCACCCAAGCTATTCCGAGGGAATGCAAAACTACCGTTCCTTTAAAACCCTCCATACTATTTACCCTCATGTCTTGTAATAATACATCTTGGTTTCTGGAGTGGGTCCCTATTCAATAGCTTGAATAGATCCTTTGCTGCCCAAAGTATTCAGCACCTCTACATGAATGCTGAATGAGAAGGACACTGTGCTGTTGTACATCCAACTGTGTTGCTGATGGGATGAGAGACAGGTGGTGTCTGGACAGTCCTGATGTATTTGTATTAAAAAACATGTAGTGCACCCTGGCGGGACCTTTGTGTCTAGTCAATCTCCAAATCCCTGGGCCGCCAATTCAGCTCAAGTGTGTTAAATCATAGACAGACGCATCATGTTGGACCAGCCTTTGTGTTTTGGCACATTGTGTGATGAGATAGAGAGATGGGGGATTTGTGAATTCTCCTGACAGGTTAACATTGTCAATATTTAAATTGTTTCATGTGGCTGTAAGAGAGCAGAGCTGGAAAAGTTTGAGTTTGTCAGTTTAAATTTGGTTAATTCTACCATCTCATTTGATCAGACATGGGCCCTTTTGTCTTCACTTTTACAAGGAACTGCCAGAATTATCTGAACTGACATGGCTGATCTGGTATTTTAATTTTGTGAACAGGGCTAAAGCCTTAAAATATGCCACTGTCTTAATATGAAGAAATAACTGATGTGCACTACAAGAACTTAAACAAGATATGCCACAGTGAACTCAGTGTGAAGTGTGACTACATTTGTGCATTTAATTTTTAATTATTACATGAGACGTTTGCTCACAAAACTCTTAACAGCATTTGACAGCAAACTCTTCTTCAGTCATCGATGTCACAGCAGGTTCTAAAAACAAATTGGCTTTCCCACCTGGGTTCAACTAAGATTAATGATGAGCTGCAATGTCAGGAATTGGCAACCTCAATGCTATTTTTTTATTTTGTTTTATGTTACTGTTGTGGTTTTTTGTTATGGGGTGTAACCACGGGGTGGAGCTACACCCCTGCTCCTCCTATCCCCGATGCACCACCTATCAGAATCAGAATCAGCTTTATTGTCCAGATGTGCCTATGCACAGGAGGAATTTGACTCTGGTTCACAGCAGCTTCTAGCACTTCAAGACTCACTCACACAAAAAAAGAACCCCACCTCCAAAAACAAAAAGACAGAAGTAGTAAATGCAAAAACAACAGGACATTGGAGGCAAACATGTATGCACAACAAGTATGTTGCTACTACTAAACAACCTATGCTCATATATTATACATTATTGTTTATATACTATATTGCCCATACACTATACTATATATCATACCACAACTCCACAACCCATCATGCCCATACAATGCTATATACTTGCGCTATATTACATTGTATTATTTTATGTACCAGAAGTATACACTAAATATTCATCTACCATGCACCTCACAACTACATGCTATATTATATACCTATGTTACAACCACAACAGCAATAATTGCTGTTATTGTGGGGGCACGGTGCCACAGTAGTTAGCGATGTTGCCTCACAGCAAGAAGATCCTTGGTTCGAACCCCGGGTTGTCCAACCTTGGGGGTCATCCCAGATCATCCTCTGTGTGGAGTTTGCATGTTCTCTCTGTGTCTGTGGTGGGTTTTCTCCGGGTGCTCTGGTTTCCCCCACCATCAAAATAAACGTGCATGTTAGGGTTTATACTCCTGTCTGTGCCCCTGACCAAGGCAATGGGAAAAGAACTGGAGTTGGTCCCCGGGTGCAGCATGAAGGTGGCAGCCCACTGCTCCTAGCTACATAGATCACCGCTAGGGTGTGTTAATTTGCTGTAACTAAATTTCCCCAAGGCGATTAATAAAGGAAACTTAATTGTAACCAGTTTACAGCAGTTGAAAATGTAATTTACAATTGTATATTTGTATTGCACATTGTATTGCTCATCAGGTTTAAAGAGATAGTGAACATAGTAGCTATATAGGTGAGACATCTTGACCAGAAGGGGCTGTTTACAAAGTATCATATTTACATAATAAGTGACTGTTATTGCACCATGCTGTTCAGTGTTCATGAGAGATTTGGCCTGTGGGAAGAAACTGTTCCTATGTCTGGTGGTTTTGGTGCACATTGCTCTGTAATGCTTGCCAGAGGGTAGGGGTTCAAACAGACTGTGACCTGGGTGTGTGTGTGTGGGGGAGGGCTGTGCTGATTCTGCCTGCCTGTTTCTGAGCTCTAGTCGACTGGTTTCCTGGTCTGTGTGGTTTGGGGCAACGTTGTTGCCCGCGGTGCAATCGCGAAGTGCTTACCTGGTCTGTGTGGTGCAGGGAAAATAACCTGATCCTCAACACCTCCAAGACAAAGGAGTTGATTATAGACTACAGGAGGAACAAAACAGACAATCGTCCCCTTTTCATCGGCGGGGACTGTTTGGAGAGTGTCTTGGACTTCTGGTTTCTGGGCATACACATAGAGGAGGGCCTGACCTGGAGCACTAACACCACAGCGCTGGTTAAGAAGGCACAGCAGAGACTCTACTTCCTGAAGATCCTCAGGAAGAACCACCTTACCACCTCACAGCTTGTGTCCTTCTACCGCTGCTCCATAGAGAGCATACTGACCTACTGCATCTGTGTCTGGTTTGCCAGCTGTACAGTAGCAGAGAGGAAAGCGTTTCAGAGGGTCATCGCCACCGCCCAGAAGATTATCGGATGCCTACTCCCCTCCCTGAAAGACCTATATAGTTCTATTATTGCTACTCCGAAGTGCTATATTTACATATTGCCCTCTGACCTCGCCTCTGGCGACGCTAGGCTCGGAAATTCACCGCTCATGCGACAGCATCCCCTAAGCCCCGCCCACAACTGCACTTGACATGCTTCACCACATCACTTGTCAGTTCGACTAGAGCCTCCTTCAAGGGAAGACGTGTCGTGCTGAGCTCTGTTGCGGGTTTTTTTTCTTCATTGCTAGCTAGCTTAGCTATTTTCTCTATTTTGACAATAGTGCGGTTTTCTCTGTCACTATGGCTGGTGTTAACGTCGACGTCGATGTTCTTTTCGCCGAGTTTTATAGTTGTTGCCACAGGAAGAAGGACGCTGGCGATTTCCATCCTTTTTGCAGCGACCATCCTAGCAAAACGGCTCATGTTCGGGAGACTGCAGCTAGCCTAGAGGTGCCACCATGCATGGTGTGCGCTTCATGGCCGCTCAGTCGACGGACGAGCTGGGTTTCACACGCCTTTTCCACTCAGGTTGGTGCCGGTGTGATCGAGATCCCTCCCCGGCCGGGCTCGTTGGTTTCTGCTGTGCTACCTGGGAGCCAGGACCACATGTGCCCACCGGCGGTTCCGCAGGCTGCTACTCAAGATGGCGGATCTTGCTCCTACCAAGTCCCCGAGGAAGGGTCCGAGGAGGAGGCAAAGTTCGACGACTTTTTCCCTTTTTTCCTCGAGAGGGCCTTGGCTTCGACGGGGACCACAAGGGTTGCCCCAGTCCATGCCTCGGTGACGCCCGGAATGGATCAGGCGTTCTCTGCCTCCGTGGAGGTGCGCAAAGACCCGAAGCACATTCCGCCCTTCCCCACCATCATGGAGTCCATCAAAGCCACATGGCCGGAACCAGAGAAGGTGCGCTCCACTGTTAAAGTGAACAACAAGAGCCACCTGACAGTTGCCGGCTGGTCTCCTGCTTCTATGCCGCCCCCCACTGTGGAGAAATTTCTTTTTCCCCGGCTCTACCCTGGTAAGCTACGCGAACCGGAGAGCAAGGAGGCGGCGATGAAGATCAAACATCCCTCGCCAGACATAGCGTCCATGGATGACCACGCGCACCAAATCTGGTTCAGTGTTCTCCGCTCCGCAGCGGCCATCTCCACAGCTGGTCTGGCAGCTGGTCATCTGGCGCGGGCGGTGGCAAGTGAGAGCCAGGGGATGACGACACCGATGCCTCACGCCTGGACGAAGCTTGGAGGGCTTCTCAGATCATCGGCACGTTCCTCCGTGATGCCGCGGTGAACCTGGGTGTGGCTCTGTCCTCCTCAGTCCTGCTGAGGCGCGAGTTCTGGACGAAGGACTGTCACTTGGAGGACGGGGTCGTTAAGATGACCTGCAAGCTCCCCATCAACACGGACGGCCTTTTCGGTGTGGATGAGCCAGCACTGGAAAAGATCCGTCACGACCTGGCCAACGCGGAGCTGCTGGCTAAGACCTTCAAAGAGAAGGGTCCCGCGCAGCCTCCGGCACGCGCTCAAGGCTCTCCGAAGCCCCAGCCGCAGGGGGGGCGAGGTCGAGCCTCGAAGCACCGCAAGAACTACGACAAGAGCCAGTCGGCTGGCCCCGCGCCAGCCCCTGGGGCTCACAGTCAGTCCCACCACGCTGGCGGAGGCGGCGCGGGTGGTCCTCAGCCTGACGTGAAGCGGAATTACGAGCACCAGACCAGGGGTGCCAGCTCGGGAGATCTGCGCCGCCGCTGACGGTGCGCGACAGACCCCCACACCCCCTGTTCGAACATTGCAGGTACTGATGTTATGGCCACTGGTGGCAAGGTTTTAGCATGCAATGAGGGGAACATGTTGATGAATAAAGATTTCAGTTCTGCATTTTATCCTTCGTGTTCCTCATCTGTAGATTATTCTATGGTGGGTGGTCGGTCATATAATGTTGGTGATGTCGATGCCACTTTTATTCCACACGCACATGGTGTAGTGAGTAATGTTGTGCCACATGCCACCGGACTCTGCAAGCAAGTCAGAAGAAACGAAGATGTTCCAGATATGGCAACGGGTTCACTAGCTTCACAGGGTGTAGGCTATATGAATTATACCGCTGAGATCAGTTCTGTTTCAAGCCGTACACAAGGTTATGGGTTGTTGAACTCTGTATCTATGTCTGTCTCGGATAATCATGAGCTGTCAGATGGGAATGAAATTAGTTTATCCCATCAGACAGGCGTCCAGAGTTACGTGCTGGGTTTTCCCGTGCGTAAAGCAGGGTTACCGGAGCGCATGACTCGCTGTCTGTAGCCAGTCGGAGAGGGTGCTGGGCGCGCGCATGCTGATGCTGATTTTTCCGCGCTCCCACCTTCTGTTGGGCAAAATCCTGCACATATTCGCTCCCCATATGGGACGCGGTCCGCCGTGGGAGCCTCTCAACACTTCCATGGAGAGCTCGGAGGTTGGACCGGAATGGCAGCGATACAGCCTATTTCTCGACAGCCAGACACAACGCGTCACGCGCCCTCTGTCTCCCCATTACGCACGCTGGCAGGCGCTGCCAGGTGTACCAGAGTGGATCCTCCGGACGGTCAGGCATGGGCACGAGATTCGGTTCGAGCAGGGTCCTCCCCCTTACATGGGCATATGTCAGACGCTGATCCATTCACCTGCCGAAGCAGAGGTGTTGCGGCAGGAAATATTGGAGATGCTGTCCAAAGACGCGATACAGGTGGTGGAGAGAGGCACAGAGGAAATAGGGGTTTATTCGAGATATTTCCTCGTGCCCAAGAAATTGGGGGGCATGCGGCCGATTCTAGATCTGAAATGGTTCAATACTTGGGTGCACAAAGAATCATTCCTCATGCTGACGGTCCCCCAGCTCCTAGCCATGATATCGAGCGGAGCCTGGTTCACATATGTGGACTTCAAGAACGCATATTTCCATGTCCCAATAGTGGGTCACCACTGGAAATATCTCAGGTTCGCGTTTCAGGGAACGTGTTACGAGTACAAAGTCCTCCCGTTCGGCTACAGTTTGGCCCCACGGGTCTTTTCGATGTGCGTCAAGGCGGCTCTCACTCCGCTATTCGCCCAGGGTTACGTTATAGCCTACTACTTGGACGATCTGCTTCTGATAGCCCCAGATCACTGGCTGGCTATGGAACGCACGAGTCGCCTGGTCTTGCACCTGTCAGACCTGGGTCTCACGGTAAACTGGAAGAAGAGCGCTCCCTGGCCGTCACACGAAACCACCTATCTGGGATTAGCGTTGGACTCAGGGAGGATGCTGGCTTCCGTCTCGGAGGAGCGGTGGCAGGGGTTAGAGGACCTTCTTGCCAGTTTTGCCCCGGGCCGGTCGGTGACAGTAGGTCAACTGCGTCGGCTCCTGGGCATCATGTCCTCTGCTCACCAGGTGGTGCCTCTGGGTCTACTTTTTATGAGGAGACTCCAGTATTGGCTTATTCGAGAGGGCCGGTTCCGCCGGCTGCGCCAACGGCACAGGTTAGTGGTCCCGGAGGGGGTGAGCTTGGACCTGGATCACTGGGCAGAGGCCTGCAGATCCAGGGTTGGGGTTCCCCTAGGACCCAGATCGGAGGAGGTGATTCTATTCACGGACGCATCCCTGGGAGGTTGGGGTGCGATCTGTGGCCACGGCACAATCAGAGGAGTATGGCCCGTGAGTCACAATGCGCACATCAACGCACTGGAGCTGGAGGCAGTGCTGTTGGCGGTGCGTCATTTTGCTCCTCTCTTACAACATCGACACATTCTGGTCAGATCGGACAGTACCACTACGGTGGCGTATATCAACAGGCAGGGCGGGACGCGGTCGGCTGCGTGCCGTGCGTTAGCCTACGACCTGTGGAGTTGGGTGCGTCAGAACGCGCAGTCCATTGGGGCAGTTCATGTGCCTGGCAGCCAGAACGAGGCAGCGGACATCATGCCGCGCGGTGGGCCCAGCTGGGACAACTGGTCCCTCAATCCTCTTATTGTAGAGATGATCTGGGCGAGGTTCGGAGTAGCGCAGGTGGACTTGTTTGCGTCCAAGAGGAACGCCAAATACGCACGATGGTATTCGCTCTGCCCGAGCGACAACCCGCCTATGGGGGTGAATGCGCTGGGCATCGAGCCGTGGCCACGCGAGCTGCTCTATGCTTTTCCCCCTCTGGGTCTGATACCGGCGGTGGTGGAACGGATCAGATGCACGGGCGCGTCGGCGATCCTGGTGGCTCCCAACAACCCAGGCGCGCCGTGGTTGCCGAACATGGTTTCCACGGTGCGCGCGCCCAGTTCCTCCTCCCGATGTGGCTGGACGCTCTGACGCAGGCAGACGGGATTATCCAACAGGAGCCCCTTCTGGCGGGGTTCCAACTGGCGGCCTGGCTTCTGAGAGGGCCAGGCTGAGAGAGGAGGGCTTTGATGAGGCCACGGTGGCCACTATACAAGCCGCGCGCGCTCCGAGCACATCGGCGCAATACGACTCCAAGTGGAGAGTTTTTGCTAGGTGGTGCGTGGGAGAGGGCGTGGAACCTCTGTCTGCATCCTTGGCCCACGTTGCGGGGTTCTTGGAATACAAGAGATCGACTGAAATTTAGCCTACGAAACGATCAAGGGGTACTTGGCAGCGATCTCAGCCTTCATGCCTAGGCTGGGTGGCGACACTGTCTTCTCTCACCCCCGTATGGTGGCGTTCCTTAAGGGGGTGAGGAACAGGCAGGGTGTTCGGAACGACCGCACGGCCGCTTGGGATTTATCCCTGGTTCTGTCGGCGTTGTGTTCTGCGCTATTCGAGCCTTTGGAATCGGCTGACGTTAAGTGGCTGTCGGCCAAGGTGGCGCTCCTGCTGGCCCCGGTGTCTTTGGGTAGGGTCAGCGAACTGTGCGCGCTCTCCACGGAGGGCATCGAATTTACCGCGGACAGTTCAAAGGTGATAGTCTACCCGAATCCGTCGTTTCGTCCGAAACATGTCACCGCGCGTTACCAGCGGGTGCCATTGGTGTTGTCGGCCTTTTATCCCTCTCCCTCTTCGGAGGAGGAGAGGAGGTTCCATCTCCTCTGCCCGGTTCGTGCGCTACGGGTTTACCTGGAGCGCACTGGTCCTTTCAGAAAGACTAAACAGGTCCTTGTCTGCTACGGGGCGACGGGCAGGAAAGGAGAGGCACTGTCTAGCCAGAGGCTTTCTCATTGGATTTGCTCCAGGATCTCCCAAGCCTATGTGGGGGCTGGTAGAGAAGTACCCAGGTTTAAAGCGCACTCCACGAGGGGCACGGCCGCTTCAGTGGCTCTCTATGCTGGTGTGGCGATGGAGTCTATTATGTCAACGGCAATGTGGTCTTCGCCGCATTCGCTCATTAATCATTACTTAACTGACCAGTCTGCTATGACAGTGACCAGTGCTGTGCTTGGCACAGCGAGGCACACTGATGCGTAATGCGCTCCGGCCATACGCAAGTGTCTCCCGTCGGGAGCGCGGACGTTTGTACATAGTTCATTTAAAATAAAATGAAAAAAAAAGAATATTATATATAGGCTATAGCCTATGTGTATATGTATATGGAAAGTTGGAACAGTTACGTTCCCTTTTCTCTTTTTTCCCGCCCCCTTATGCGAGCCTCCCCTCTACGATATACTAGCCGGCCAAAGGGGGGATTTGAGTACTGGGTGTGAGGTGTTGTTCCCCTTATTGTCCTCAGCGCGGGTGGCAGGCGAGGGGCATTAGTCCGCCGCTACTCCGTAGTTGGGGCAATATGTAAATATAGCACTACGGAGTAGCGATAATAGAACTCCTGGTTCTGTAGAGAACCTCGGTTCTATGAGCTACGGAGTAGTGCTATATTTTCCTGCTCGCCTGCTGAGGTCCATTGAAGGAGGCTTTGGTGGGTCGAACTGACGAGTGATGTGGTGACGCATGTCAAGTGCAGTTGTGGGCGGGGCTTAGGGGATGCTGTCGCATGAGCGGTGAATTTCAGAGCCTAGCGTCGCCAGAGGCGAGGTCAGAGGGCAACATGTAAATATAGCACTACTCCGTAGCTCATAGAACCTAGGTTCTCTACAGAACCAGGAGTTCCCACTGCCTCAAAAAAGCCCATGGCATCCTCAAGGATTCATCCTACCCAGGACACCATCTGTTTGAACTGTTGCCCTTGGGCAGACGTTACAGTACAATAAGAGCTCAGACAAACAGACTAAAGAACAGCTTCTATCCCTGAGCCATAATTGCACTAAATGCTGCGAAGTCTTGATTCCTGACTTTCTGTGCAATATGTTAGTGCCCAGTAGAATGTAGAAATTAATGTGTGTGTGTTTTATGTTTTTAATTCTTTTTATACTGATCTTTGCACTGACAAGAACTGCACTTTCAAATTTTGTTGTGCAAAGTTATATTCTATTCTCTATTCTAGAGGTATACAACTCGGGCAGGGGAGCGCCAATGATTTTTTTTATGCTGTCCTTACTGTTTGCTGCAGTCTGTTTCTATCCTGTTTTGTTGTTGCTCCGAACCAAACCATGATGGATGTGCACAAGACAGATTCAATGACTGCGGTGTAGAACTCGTTCAACAGCTGTTGTGGCAGACCAAATTTCCTCCATTGCCACAGAAAGAACATCCTCTGCTGGGCCTTTTTGAGGATGGAGTTGATGTTGTTCTCCCTCCTCAGGTCTTTGGAAATGGTAGTTCCCAGAAACTTGAAGGTCTCCATGTTTGACAAAGGACTGTTGGATATCGTGAGGGGAGCAGTGCTGAGGGTTGTCTCCTAAAGTCCACTGCAATCTCCACAGTCTTGAGCATGTTCATCTCCCAAGTTGTTCTGACTACACCAGAGCACCAGCTGCTAGACCTCCCACAAATATGCAGACTCGTCGCCATCCTGGATGAGTCAGATGACCGTAGTGCTGTCTGCAAACTTCAGTAGTTTAACAGCTGGATCCCTGGAAATGCAGTCATTAGTGTAGAGGGAGACGAGCCATTGGGAGAGGACACATCCCTAGGGGGCACCAGTGCTGACTGTCCATACACCAGAAGTTTCCTGCTGTTTCCTTCCTGTCAGGAAGCTGGTGATCCATTGACAGATAGTGAGGGATACCGTGAGCTGGAAAAGTTTGGAGGAGAGGATTTCTGGAATGATGGTGTTTGAATGCAGAGCTAAGTCCACAAAGAGGAACCTTGCTACTGACCTGTTTGCCCGGTAGGCAAACTGCAGGGGGTCCAGCAGGTGTTCTCTGACATTCTTCAGGTGGGTCAGCACCAGTCGTTTGAAGGTCCTCGTGACCACAGATGTCAAAACAACAGGCTAAAGTCATTCAGTCCAGTGATGGAGGGTTTCTTTGGGACCAGGATGATGGTGGAGCATTTGAAGCAGGAGGGGGCTTCGCACAACTCCAGGGATCTGTTGAAGATCTGCGTGAAGATTGGTGCCAGTTGGTCAACACAGGCTTTAAGACAGGATGGGGGGACAACATCTGAACCCGGTGCTTTCCTGGTCTTCTGTCTCTGGAAAAGCTAGGCTCATATCCCCTCCATTTATCTTGATTGCAGCCTGAGTATCGGTGGGGGGGTCGTTGGGCTGGAGTGGGTGAGTGGTGTGAATTTATCTCTCTCAAACCTGCAACAGAAGACATTCAGGTCATCAGTCAGGTCTTTATTTGCCTCAGCTTGGGAGGGGGGGGGGGGTCTTCTATAGTTTATGATGTCTTGCCAGGTCCGTCCACACTGACACAGTCATTGGCTGAAAACCAGTTTTTCAGTGTAACTTCTTTGAGCCACTCTGATCTCCTTTGTCAGTGAATTTCTGACTTGTTTCTACAGGGCTCTGTCCCCCACTGCTGTAGGCATGCATCTTGGCCTGCTGAAGTTGTCTTAGTCTAGCTGTGAGCCATGGCTTGTTATTGTTGTATGTGCAGAATGTCTTGGTAGGCACACACGTCTTCACAAAAGCTGATATAAGATGTCACAGTGTCAGTTAGTTCATCCAGCTTCCCAGTTCCAGCTTCAAATACCCTCCAATCGGTGCAGTGACAACAGTCCTGCAGTTCTTGCTTTGCTTCACTGGTGCATTTCTTCACTGTTTTAACCACAGGCTTGAAGATTTTAGTCTCTGCCTATAGGTTGGAATAAGATGAACCAAGCAGTGATCAGAGTGCCCCAAAGCTGCCCAGGGGACAAAGCAATATGCATCTTTAAGAATTGTGTAGCAGTGATCCTGTGTGTTATTTTCCCTGGTGAGACAATTAATACGCTGTTTGTATTTTGGTAGTTTGTGGTTTAATTTTGCTCTGGTTAAGTCACCAGGGATTATGAAAAGTGAGGCTGTATGTTTTTTTTCCAAGCCGGTACTCTTATCAGCCAGGGTTTGCAATGTGCCATTCATGCTGGCCTGGGGTGGGATGTAAACACTGACCAGGATGAAGGATGAAAACTCCCACAGTGAATAAAATGGCTTGCAGTTTATGAACAATGTCTCCAAATTCGGGCTGCAGTATTTACTTACCACTGTAACATGTGAGGACCTCAGAAAAAGCGTTGTTGGTGCTCATCAGGCTGGAAAAGGTTACAAAACCATCTCTAAAGAGTTTGGACTCCACCAATTGTGTACAAATGGAGGAAATTCAAGACCATTGTTACCCTCCCCAGGAGTGGTCGACCATCAAAGATCATTCCAAGTGCAAGGCATGTAATAGTCGGCCAGGTCACAAAGGAACCCAGGGTAACTTCTAAGCAACTAAAGGCCTCTCTCACAGTGGCTAATGTTAATGAGTCCACCATCAGGAGAACACTGAACAACAATGGTGTGCATGGCAGGGTTGCAAGGAGAAAGCCACTGCGCTCCAAAAAGAACATTGCTGCCCGTCTGTAGTTTGCTAAAGACCACATGGACAAGCCAGAAAGCTATTGGAAAAATGTTTTGTAGATGGATGAGACCAAAATAGAATTTTTTGGTTTAAATGAGAAGTGTTATGTTTGAGGAAAGGAAAACACTGCATTCCAGCATAAGAACCTTATCCCATCTGTGAAACATGGTGGTGGTAGTATCCTGATTTGGGTCTGTTTTGCTGCATCTGGGCCAGGACGGCTTGCCATCATTGATGGAACAATTAATTCTGAATTATACCACGAACTCTTAAGGAAAATGTCAGGACATCTGTCCGTGAACTGAATCTCAAGAGAACATGGGTCATGCAGTAAAACAACAACCCTAAGCACACAAGTCGTTCTACCAAAGAATCATTAAAGAAGAATAAAGTTAATGTTTTGGAATGGCCAAGTCAAAGTCCTGACCTTAATCCAATAGGAATGTTGTGGAAGGACCTGAAGCAAGCACTTCATGTGAGGAAACCCACCAACATCCCAGAGTTGAAGCTGTTCTGTATGGCGAAATGGGCTAAAATTCCTCCAAGCTGATGTGCAGGACTGATCAACAGTTACCAGAAACGTTCAGTTGCAGCTATTGTTGCACAAGGGAGGGGGGGGGGGTCACACCAGATACTGAGAGCAAAAGTTCACATACTTTTGCCACTCACAGATATGTAATATTGGATCATTTTCCTCAATAAATAAATGACCAAGTATAATATTGTATTATTCTAAATGATATTCTAAAGGGTTCGCAAACTTTCAAGCACCACTGTAACTTTTTTTCTAGGAATTTGAATCCTGGCCCGAGCAGTGAAAAAGTATCTGACTTATAGCCTAGCCTACATCTTAATAGCTGTAATATTGCATTTAGCTTATAGCCTATTACTCATATGTCACTGAGCCTATTTTGGTTTGATTATCTGGCAGTGTTTGCTATTGTTACTGATGACTAAACATTTTGGAGATATTATATCTGTAGTCCAATCAAAAGCCTACAAAAGTGACCCACTTAGAACACACAAACTAGACAACCTACCTGCGCCCAGTAGCGAAAATCTGATATCAACTTTGGAGAGGACAGTAGCATACATGACATTTTCTCAAGAGCAATTTCTGAGGAAGACACTAGTGCCGTAGCTAGCTATCAACCATCAGCTAACCGTTAAATAACATGAAGTGTGACCTGTAATTCAATTTAGCGAAATTGAAGACCGTTGATGATTATAAATGGGTTTTGTTGTAGTGAGTGGTAGAAGTAAAGACATTTCTATCATATCTTTTGTTTGGGATGGCGCAGTGGTTAGTGCAGTCACCTCACAGCAAGAAGGTCTTGGGTTCGAGCCCTGGGGTAGTCCAACCTTGGGGGTCATCCCGAGTCGTCCTCTGTGTGGAGTATGCATGTTCTCCCCGTGTCTGCGTGGGTGTCCTCTGGGTGCACCAGTTTCCTCCCACAGTCCAAAGACATGTAAGTCAAGTGAATTGGTCATACGAAATGTTCCCTAAGTGTAAATGTGTGTGTGTGTGTCAGTCCTGTGATGGTCTGGCGGCCTATCCAGGGTGTCTCCCCGCCTGCCGCCCAATGACTGCTGGGATCGGCTCCAGCATCCCTGCGACCCCGAGAGCAGAATAAGGGGTTTGGATAATGGATGGATGGACCCTTTGTTAGAACTACGTACTTACCGGAGGTCAACCACCGATGACTTTGTCAGATTCATTTCCCACACACACACTGGGAGGCAGTGAGTCAAATTAATGTGAGGCAAAGGTTGGGGGGGGGGCGCTTCCATTGCATGTTAATGATACTATTGAAATTACATAGTTATGTTTGTAGTGATATATTGGAGGGACAAACAATATTTTTCCCAGGTTGAGGTGGTTGTGTATCTCTCTCCTACCCCACCCCCAGAATTTCTGCCTATGCCATTGGCCACTTCCCTTCCACACACTAAGTATAAACAAAACCAGAGGGAATAGAAAAATTAAGTTCCAATCATTTTTAACTTTTAACATATAGTCTATATTTCACAAACTTGTGATTGGTACTTGCTTTACAAAAAATCTGCTAATGGTAGGCTGCAGTTAATTTATGAAGTCAATGACATCACATGCAATATACAAGTTGACTGGATAGACAGTAAGACGGTTGATATGATGTTTGATTGGTCGGTTGTGAGGTTTTTGGCACTTCTCACATGCCATAGTACGCCTCAAACATATAAAATGACGGAGGCGTCCAGGTAGCATAGCAGTCTATTCCGTTGCATACCAACATGGGGATCGCCGGTTCAAATCCACGTTACCTCCGCCATGGTTGGGTGTCCCTACAGATACAATTGGCCGTGTATGCGGGCAGGAAGCCAGATTTGGGTATGTGTCTTGGTCGCTGCACTAGCACCTCCTCTGGTCGGTTGGGGCACCTGTTCGGGGGGAAGGGGGAACTGGGGGGAATGGCGTGATCCTCCCATATGCTATGTCCCCCTGGCGAAACTTCTCACTGTCAGGTGAAAAGAAGCGGCTGGCGACTCCACATGTATCAGAGGAGGCATTTGGTAGTTTACAGCCCTCCGCGGATCGGCAGAGGGGGTGGAGCAGTGACTGGGACAGCTCGGAAGAGTGGGATAATTGGCCAAGTACAATTGGGGGGGAAAAAAATAAAAACAAAACATTAAACGACCACCGCCACTGCGACACCTACATTACATGTGTGTAACGCCTGTGTCTCCATTGTGAGTCCATGTAAATTGTTGGCAGTACATTCAGAGGTTTGGTTAGATCTTAGAGGGCTTAAGTAGGTGCTAATGAGGCGTTCGACATTTGTTCACTGGCACGTATTACACCCCATAGTGTGTGTGTGTGTGTGTGTGTGTGTGTGTGTGTGTGTGTGTGTGTGTGTGTGTGTGTGTGTGTGTGTGTGTGAGTGAGTGAGGGGGTAGTTTATGGTTAAATTTGTGTTGTGCTACTGATGCTTGGGTCAGGGTTCCATTGTGTTAGTTAAACTCAGCTTGAGATCATTTGAATGCATGAAAGATGCTTATATTTATAAAAGGAAACATTTCAATGGAGGGGGGGGGGAAATCACCCATCCAGCAAAATATGAAACTCTGCAATTCTTTTGTATGCTTTAGGGAACAGTCGTTTTAGTTTAGCCATTTTATATCACTCCCCCTAAAGCCAAATTGTTTTCCAGGGTTTTTCATTGGTCCTCGTCACTTATAATCTTTTACCAGAGTATTTAATAAACCTGGCCCAGCAGTTGCCTATACTGACCATTGACTGTTATTGTTTATTATTGGATTATAGTCCTCTCTTGTGCATTTGGTCCTGCGCAATCATTAATCTCTTAATAATCTTTTAACAGTAATGAATTGCTGTTGTTTAGTTCTACCGTGCAGCTCCCAAGGACAGGGGATGCATAACAACAGACATCATGAAGTGACACGGCCAGTCTTTTAATAACTAGAGTGGTTTTATGCATGTGCATATGTAGAAACTGGCCCCATTTTTCTATGAGTCACCATGGTATCCTTGTAAATAAGGAAGACACCTATGTGTTTGTCTATTTTAAGTGTATATTTATGAATGTGTTTGTGTGTGAGTGTGTTACTGTTCCTTTGTGGACCAATTTGTGTTCTGTGTGGAGATTTTGGCCCAAGCTAATTTTAAAGACGTGTTTTCAAATTGCAAAAAAAAAAAGTATTTTCAGAAATCAAACAAATCATAAATAATGTTGTTAATGAAGATTAGATTTAGGCAATAAATCTCCTGTGATGTTAAGATTAGGGCAGGGGGTGTACTTGTCTATTTTGGGGCTCCAAATAAACAGCTTTGGGACCCATTATCTAGGCCTGCTGTTTCTTACAACACGAGGAAGAAGACAGTGTATTGTAACGTGCATGGATAAGTAGACATGTTGGTCCTTGACTAACGGGTGGGACCCTTTAGTCGACTGGTTAACGTTGTCGCTTGCGGAGTGGGAGACACTGGTTCGCGTCCCGGCTGTGGCGGTTCCCGGGCTGCCCCCTGAATTCGCTACAGTATTTAAATAGGACTTTTCTTAACAATGTTAAACAGTACTTCAAATGACACTAATGCATAACCCCACACACTTTTCATTTTGTCCATGTCTATACCAATGAAGTTGCACTTGTTTAATTGGTTTGGAGAAAAAGGTATTTCTCTAACCTATTAAGTTATACTAAATTAAGTTACACTTACCATATATTTTTGAAAATCGTTTCCCACTTTGCAATGGCATTTTTTGAGTGGATATCAAATGAATAAAAAAATGCCTTTTTTACATTTTATATTATTATTGTTATTATTTCTTTCGTGTTTCCTATTTTACACCCTGTAGAGCCAGGTCCAAACTACGGACCTGGGGCACTATAGGGCAGATGTCACTTGACTGACAGTACTCATCGTAATATGTTGGCTGTTCCGAGCATGGATGTATTATAGTAGAACCGGATCCTGAACGCGGTTCACTCATTCTCATAGCCTAGAGGACTGATGGTGGAGGCTGCCATGCAAGGCACCGACCCGCACATCCCGAACAGTTTAGGGTTCGGCGTCTTGCTCAGGGACACTTTGACACGCTCTCTGAAGGACCTGGGGATTGAACCAGTGACCTTCTGATTACCAGAGGACCCGCTGTACCTCCTGAGCCATGCCGCCCCTGTACTCCCCTGGTTTTCCTGTTCCTTTGCCGGATTGTCCGATGTTTTTGTATGTGAAGCCAGTCAATCCAACACCCACCAGTTCTGCCTGTCTACCCGGTTTTTGAGTCACTGCCTGTTTTCTGCACCTTGTTTCCCTTGCCCGCTCTCGTCGGATCCGTTCCTCTGTTTGGATTGAAAACCGGGCAACTAGAACTTGTGCTTTTGGAAGTGTTTTGCTCGTCTGTCTGTCTCCTGTATATATCTGGTCACCTGTTCGGACCGACTGCCTGTTGGACCATTAAACTGACGGTTACAGGAAAAAAAAAATTCTCATAGCCTAGAGGCATGATGGGAGTAACACTACTGCACATATTCAGTGGGCCGCATGCACCCGGAAGTAACCCGGAAGCCAGAAACGTTTTCGGCGTATAGACGGGTTTCCTGTTTACAAACTTTACTGGGTTCGTGCGCAGCCAGGGGGCAAAACCGCTTTGGTAGCTCTCAAAAGATTATGAGATGCATAATCTTTGGAGTGCTACCAAAGCGGTTCAACAATGAAAATGTTCAACATTTGGAATGTTGGGACATTTTCCACACATCCTTTTGGCGGTTTGTGCAGTTAATTGCACAACAACTGCGCGTCATCGCTGCTGTATCTGAGCTCTATCTTGGTTAAAATCTCTGCGCTGTAGCTGCTTTCTGCCCCCTAGTTGCGCACGCATCTCTGTGATGACGTTGCAAGGAAACCCTCCTATGCGCCAGGCGAGCAATTCATAGGAATGAACAGGTGCCATTTTTAGATCCGTCATCCTCTACTATAATACAGCCATGTTTCCGAGTAGGGTGATCTTCTGGACTGCATGGATGTTGATGTTGCCTGGGATACGGTTGGTGAACTTTTCCATTCCCTTCTTCATGAGTCCTAGAGGTCCGATGACCACTGGTGTTGTTTCGGTCTTCATACCCCACATCCTGTACTTGGTCAGCTTCTCTGTGACTTTAACTGAGGTGTGTTTTTCAGATGGTATTGCCATGTGGATGAGCATGCACCTCTTTTCCTTCCTGTCCTTGATAACGTTTATTTATTTATTTATTTTATTATTATTGGAACAAATTAAACTCAGAGGTTTTCCTTGGCCGTTCCACATGCACCTGGCTGTAGTTGTCGGCTACTATAAAGTAATGTAAATTGGCATTCAGCCAGCAGGGGGCTCCGATTCTGTTTACGCCTCATGCAGCTGCACAGGTTCAAAGGTTGAATCAGTTCATCTGGGTACAACGTTTATTGACAGGTACGTTTCATCACTCAACTAAGTGTCATCTTCAGACTGAAGATGTCACTTGAAACGTATCTGTCAATAAACGTATCCAGATGAACTGATTCAACCTTCTTTGATTTTCTTACCTGGATCATTGAGCATCAAGATAGCTGCACAGGTTGTGTTTATACACTATAAAAAGAGGGATGTAGAGCCCATGATGTCAGCAATTGGTTTCTGCTGGGGCATTTTGAAGCCTAAAGTGTGGCTATATACTCGCCGCCATCTTGTCATTTGTCGGAGACACAAAATACAAGTTTGGGCAATGGGGTGGCCCATGCGTGGAGCTGGAGAGAAGCCTTACTTGCAGACCCCTCAATCAAGGAAGACACATTTCACCGTGCCACTTTTTTAATACTTAATATCTTGCTAATAGAACAATAATTTTCAAAATAACCACCTTCACACTGATTCACATTTACATTGGACTAGATTTTTTTTTTTTGAGCCAGCCACCTAGTGGCCTGATTGGAACAGCAATTTCAGACATTTCCACGTTGGCTTCAACTTTTGTCCCTAGCGGTTGCCACATGGTTGTGATGATAAAGCTTGCATCTGGATTAGAGTAAAGATGTTACTGAAATAAAAAATTGAATTTTAAATTTTGACTGGTCTTGGGTCAACAGTATGATCCACAACTTTTGACATTGAAAAGTGACCTCCGTGAAGTTGGCACCCCATGTAATCAGAACATGAATAAAAATATTATCATTCGTTAGTGCTGATTTGTGCCGCAAAAACTATCGTTTGCACTGTAATGGTTTTTGAGATATTAAGCATTACATTGTAGCGAATTGGGGGGGGGGGGGGGGGCAGCCCGGGAACCGCCACAGCCGAGACGCGAGCCCGTATCTCCTGCACCGCGGGCGACAACGTTAACCAATCGCCTAAAGGGTCTGACCCATTAGCCAAGGGCTAACGTGTCTACTTATCCGTGTACGTTTACACTACCCCCTCCTTCGGGAAACGCTTCCGATGGCCTCACGGTCCTTCACGATCCCACTTTTGACACCAATGTAGCGAATTCGGGGGGCAGCCCTGCCGGACTGTCACAGCCGGGACGCGAACTCGGATATCCCGCACCGCGGGCGACAACGTTAACCAGTCAACTAAAGGGTCTGACCCATTAGCCAAGGGTCTGACCCATTAGCCAATGGCTAACATGTCTACTTATATATGCACGTTACCCTACCCCCCCTCCTTCGGGAAGCGCGTCCGCGCGCATCCCACTTCTGACACCTCTCTACTACTACTTTTGGCTGCTCCCGTTAGGGGTCGCCACAGCGGATCATCCGTTTCCATTTCTTCCTGTCTTCTGCGTCTTCCTCTGTCACACCAGCCACCTGCATGTCTTCCCTCACCACATCCATAAACCTCCTCTTTGGCCTTCCTCTTCTCCTCTTCCCTGGCAGCTCCATATTCAGCATCCTTCTCCCAATATACTCAGCATCTCTCCTCCACACATGTCCAAGCCATCTCAATCTTGCCTCTCTTGCTTTGTCTCCAAACCGTCCAACCTGAGCGGTCCCTCTAATATAATCGTTCCTAATCCTGTCCTTCTTCGTTATTCCCAGTGAAAATCTTAGCATCTTCAACTCTGCCACCTCCAGCTCCGCCTCCTGTCTTTTCGTCGGTGCCACTGTCTCCAAACCATATAACATAGCTGGTCTCACAACCATCTTGTAAACTTTCCCTTTAACTCTTGCTGGTACCCTTCTGTCGCAAATCACTCCTGACACACTTCTCCACCCACTCCAACCTGCCTGCACTCTCTTTTTCACCTCTCTACTGCACTCCCCGTTACTTTGGACAGTTGACCCCAGGTATTTAAACTCAGATGTCTTTGTCACCTCCACTCCTTGCATCCTGACCATTCCACTGTCCTCTCTCTCATTCACGCATAGGTATTCCGTCTTGCTCCTACTGACTTTCATTCCTCATCTCTAGTGCATACCTCCACCTCTCCAGGCTCTCCTCAACCTGCACCCTACTCTCACTACAGATCACAATGTCATCCGCGAACATCATCGTCCATGGAGACTCCTGCCTGATCTTGTCCGTCAACCTGTCCATCACCATTGCAAACAAGAAAGGGCTAAGAGCCGATCCTTGATGTAATTCCACCTCCACCTTGAACCCATCCGTCATTCCAACCGCACACCTCACCATTGTCACACTTCCCTCATACGTATCCTGCACCACTCCTACATACTTCTCTGCAACTCCTGACTTCCTCATACAATACCACACCTCCTCTCTCGGTACTCTGTCATAAGCTTTCTCTAAATCTACAAAGACACAATGCAACTCTTTCTGGCCTTCTCTATACTTCTCAATCAACATTCTCAAATTAAACATCGCATCTGTGGTGCTCTTTCATGGCATGAAACCATACTGCTGCTCGCTGATCGTCACCTCTCCTCTTAACCTAGCTTCTATTACTCTTTCCCAAATCTTCATGCTGTGGCTGATCAACTTTATACCTCTGTAGTTGTTACAGTTCTGCACATCGCCCTTGTTCTTGAAAATCGGTACCAGTATGCTTCTTCTCCACTCCTCAGGCATCCTTTCACTTTCCAGGATTGTGTTAAACAATCTAGTTAGAAACTCCACTGCCATCTCTCCTAAACATCTCCATGCCTCCACAGGTATGTCATCAGGACCAACTGCCTTTCCATTCTTCATCCTCTTCATAGCTGCCCTCACTTCCTCCTTGCTAATCCGCTGAACTTCCTGATTCACTATCCCTACATCATCCAACCTTCTCTCTCTCGTTTTCTTCATTCATCAGCCCCTCAAAGTATTCCTTCCACCTTCTTAGCACACTCTCCTCGCTTGTCAGCACATTTCCATCTCTATCCTTGATCGCCCTAACTTGCTGCACATCCTTTGCAGCTTGGTCCCTCTGTCTAGCCAATCGGTACAAGTCCTTTTCTTGTACCGATTGGCTTGTACCGCATCCCACTTCTGACACCAATGTATCGAATTCGGGGAGCAGCCCGGCCGGACCGTCACAACCGGGACGCGAGCTCGTGTCTCCCACTCCGCAAACGACATCGTTAACCAGTCGCCTACTAGGGTCTGTCTCTTTAGTCGACTGGTTAACGATGTCGTTTGCGGAGTGGGAGCCACGGGTTCGCGTCCCAGCTGTGGCGGTCCCCTCCATTGGATGCTCTTCTCGAAGGAGGGGGGTAGTGTAACATACACGGATAAATAGGCTCGCTAGCCCTTGGCTAACGGGTTGGACCCTTCAGTCGACTGGTTACTGCGGGAGCCCCAGGTTCACGTCCTAGCTGTGGCGATTCACGGGGACGTGAATCCCGAAGGAAGGGGGCAATGTAACGATCACGGATAAATAGACTCGGTAGCCCTTGGTTAACGGGTCGGACCCTTTAGTCGACTGGTTAACGTTGTTGCCCGTGGTGTGGAAACCACGGGTTCGCGCCCCCAGCTGTGATGGTCCGGCCGGGGACGCCCCTCCCGAAGGAAGGGGGCAATGTAACGATCACGGGTGAATACGCTCGGTAGCCCTTGGCTAATACGTCGGACCCTTTAGTCGGCTGGTTAACGTTGTCGCCCACGGTGCAGGAGATATGGGTTCGCGTCCCGGCTGTAGAGGTGCCTGCGGTTGCCCCCCAAATTCGTTACATTGGCGTCAGAAGGGATGGTGAGATCGTGAAGGACCGTGAGGCCAATGGCAGCGCTTCCCGAAGGAGGGGGGTAGTGTAACGTGCATAGATAAGTAGACATGTTTAATGGGTTGGAATCTTTTAGTCGAGCGGTTAGTGATGTCGCCCGCGTTGCGGGAGGTACGGGTTCGCGTCCCGGCTGCGGCGGTTCCTGCGGTTGCCCCCCGAATTCGCTACAATATTTTATAGGCGGTGATGCCACTCTGCACCCCAGTATGGTCCAAATCATTAAAAACTGGTCTCGTTTGTTTGTGCTCGGTTTGTGCCCTTTCGTGACGTTAAAATAAACTTCAGTGCTGTAATACTTTTTGAGATATTAAAAATATTTATAGGCAGTGACATCACTCTGCACCCCATTATCGTCCAAATCGTTCAAAACTGGTCTTGTTGCCGCTCTGATGGCCAAGCGGAATAAACCGCCGTTCTTGCAATCCGCTCGTCATGTGGCTGGGAGGTTCGTATCCCAGACTCGCCGTAACCGGTCACGACCAGAGCATCCACGGGGTAAGGCATTCATTGGGCCACCCTTACCCGAGGGATAGTGGGTGTAGATCGGTGTAGTGTTCGGGGACTCGTCGTTCTCCAGCGACCCCTCTGGCCCATCCAGGTGCCTGCAGCCAAACAACCGAAAGCATCCTCCCTACGTCTCCTTCGCGGCCTGAAGGTAATGCAATCCATGCGAGGCTTCAGCGTGGAAAATAGCGAGAGCAGCCGACACGAGTTTGAAGGAAGCTGGTGTTACGACTATCTCCTTCCTGTGGAAACGTGAGCCAGGGGAGTTATTTTCTGGCCATATGCCACTGGGTTAATCGGGTGGGTGGGATAAGGGGAAAAACTAGAAATAAATTTAGAAGAACAAAAACTGGTCTTGTTCGTCTGTGCTCGGTTCGTGCCGTTAAAAGAAACGTTTGTGCTCTTTTAGTATTTAAGCTATAAAACAACGTTTGCCAAAGGAGTGACAGCATCCTGCACCCCATTATTGCCCAAATCGTTCAAAACTGGTCTCGTTTGTTTGTGCCCGTTTGCGCCATTAAAAGAAACTTGTGCTGACATTACGCATTATATTTTATATGCTGTGATGTTACCCTGCACCCAATTATTGTCAACATCGTTCAAAACTGGTCTCGTTCGTTTCTGCTCGGTGTGTGCCATTAAAAGAAACATCTGTGCTTGTTTAGCTCTTCACATACACTACCGTTCAAAAGTTTGGGATCACCCAAACAATTTCGTGTTTTCCATGAAAAGTCACACTTATTCACCACCATATGTTGTGAAATGAATAGAAAATAGAGTCAAGACATTGACAAGGTTAGAAATAATGATTTGTATTTGAAATAAGATTTTTTTTACATCAAACTTTGCTTTCGTCAAAGAATCCTCCATTTGCAGCAATTACAGCATTGCAGACCTTTGGCATTCTAGCTGTTAATTTGTTGAGGTAATCTGGAGAAATTGCACCCCACGCTTCCAGAAGCAGCTCCCACAAGTTGGATTGGTTGGATGGGCACTTCTTTGAGCAGATTGAGTTTCTGGAGCATCACATTTGTGGGGTCAATTAAACGCTCAAAATGGCCAGAAAAAGAGAACTTTCATCTGAAACTCGACAGTCTATTCTTGTTCTTAGAAATGAAGGCTATTCCATGCGAGAAATTGCTAAGAAATTGAAGATTTCCTACACCGGTGTGTACTACTCCCTTCAGAGGACAGCACAAACAGGCTCTAACAGGTACTATTTAATGAAGATGCCAGTTGGGGACCTGTGAGGCGTCTGTTTCTCAAACTAGAGACTCTAATGTACTTATCTTCTTGCTCAGTTGTGCAACGCGGCATCCCACTTCTTTTTCTACTCTGGTTAGAGCCTGTTTGTGCTGTCCTCTGAAGGGAGTAGTACACACCGGTGTAGGAAATCTTCAATTTCTTAGCAATTTCTCGCATGGAATAGCCTTCATTTCTAAGAACAAGAATAGACTGTCGAGTTTCAGATGAAAGTTCTCTTTTTCTGGCCATTTTGAGCGTTTAATTGACCCCACAAATGTGATGCTCCAGAAACTCAATCTGCTCAAAGAAGTGCCCATCCAACCAATCCAACTTGTGGGAGCTGCTTCTGGAAGCGTGGGGTGCAATTTCTCCAGATTACCTCAACAAATTAACAGCTAGAATGCCAAAGGTCTGCAATGCTGTAATTGCTGCAAATGGAGGATTCTTTGACGAAAGCAAAGTTTGATGTAAAAAAAATCTTATTTCAAATACAAATCATTATTTCTAACCTTGTCAATGTCTTGACTCTATTTTCTATTCATTTCACAACATATGGTGGTGAATAAGTGTGACTTTTCATGGAAAACACAACATTTTTTGGGTGATCCCAAACTTTTGAACGGTAGTGTATATGCCTAGAACAATACTTTTTGAACGTGTGACTTCATTTTGCACCCTACTGTTGTCCAAATAGTTTAAAACTGGTATCGTTGTTTGTCAATGCCGTTTCTGGAGACTTGTGACTTATCAGGCAGGACTGCCCACCTCTCTCAGCCAGGACTACAGTGTACGAACTATACCATGGCTTTCGGGGGAGCTCACTTTTTTTTTTTTATACCGGGGGGCACTTGCACGTGCCTCAAAGAAAGTGCTGAGTGTGACTCTGTGACTCAGTCCATGTAAAAAAATGCAAACAAGAGCCTTAACAAAGCAATCTATGAGCGATCTGTTCATTGAAAACATTCAAAATACATGTATTTTGACTCATGTAATGTGGCCTGGGTTTGCTGTCTTGTAGTTCCACATCGTCTGGATAAGGTGAACCATGAATTCAACAACAGCAACATAATATAACATAATCAGTTAATGACCACATCAACCCTCCACACGGATATCAAAACCAAACATCACAGTATGCTGCAATATGGCCAACTAAAGCAGGGCACAGTAGGCTCTGCATAGTTTCTCGGCTCAAATAGCAAAACGGTCTTTAAACACACAAATGTATGAGCATTAAATTAAAAAGAAAAAGCATGCAAGCCTGCCTGCAAGGGATTGAGTCCTCATCAACAACAGTTAAAGTTACCCATCACATACAGATGAGCACAGTCATTTCTCGGTACAATTAAGACATTAAATGTGAGGGTCACGTAGCAACAAACCTGCCTATAACAATACACACATGATGAGCATTGTAAATACCAACAGAAATAGGCCAGGATGCCTACAAGGGATCCAGTCCTCATCAACACCCATCACATACAATACAGTGCTAACGGTGAGCAATACAGTTAATTCTAAAAATACATTATCCACATCCTTTTCCCACTCACATCACATCTCACATATATAATGAGATAAGCATGTCCATGTACTGTGCTTTCATCAATGGTGATGCTGATTTTTGAATGGATCTTAATTTTTGTAACAAACTTCCTCCGCATTTGCTGTGCAATATGGCCTACAATTTCAGCACACGAGAGATCTGACTTGTGTACAGTGCCTACTTTTGTGCCATTGAGCTCCTGAAGCTTCATCAAAGGAGGGGGCTTTTTATAAGACGCAACTAAAAAAAAAAGTTTTTTCAGAAGGATGTGTCTCGCTTCCATCCATAAAAGGCAATGACATGGAACAGGTCAATTTTAAAGATGCTTTTCATGTATGAAAGGGAGGTAATTCAAATCGATTAAAACTGCCCTGTATGCCACGATCCAGATGCAGACTGTAACAGAAGAAGTTCTGCGCACGATACTGGTCACGGTAGAGTGCATCCTGAACTCAAAGCCCCTGGGGTATGTATCCAGTGACATCGCAGACCCAGACCCAGTAACACCAAACCTGCTCTTGATGGGGCGGCCTGACCCATCGCTGCTTCAGGTGATGTACACGGAGTCCGAGCTGTTAAGCCGTCATTGTTGGAGACACACACAGGTCCTAGCCAACCAATTCTGGAGGAAATTTATCAGACACTACCTTCCAGCCCTGCAGTAACGCACCAAGTGGCTGACAGAGACGGCACCCCTACAACCTGGGGTTGTGGCCATGATTGTGGACCCACAGCTCCCGAGTGGACTTTGGCCTATTGGCCACCTCACCAAGGTCATTCCCAGTGCAGATGGGAGGATCAGGACAGCAGAAATCCAGGTGAATATTTTGAACTACACTCGGCCAGTTGCCCGTCTCGTCCTACTTCCTGTCATACCTGAGACAGCACCAGAGACCGCCAGTCCTTCTCAGGGACAGCAAATTTGACCGTGCAAATTTGGGGGCGGCTGTGATGAAGGACTTGTTCATTGCATATTATAGTTGTTTAGTCACTTGATACGATGGTGGGGATCAGCCAATCAGCGCCCTTGTTATTAGAACAGATGATGAAGGAAACTCGTGAAGGTGCGATACATTGGGCTATCAGGTTGCCGTGAGGAGTTGGAGAATTCGAGAAAGACTTTACAAATATTCTTTCAAGCCAGTTATGGAGCTCTTCCCATTCTAAAGTGTGTGTGCGTGCAGCAAATCAACCATACACACCCACCATTTATTTTCAATAAACATCTTTGAAGATAACATCCTTGCATTCTTGCCGATGCACCAGTGGTCACGTATTCCCAACCAGATACAATTACAGTCAGAGTTAGCAAACCTTCATTACAACCTGCCTATTTGGACAGGCATAATGGTGCCTCACATTAAAAGTGAAAACCCTACTGCAAGTTCTGCCAGTGTTGAGGCAGAAATCAGTAATATAAAACATGGTCTCTTCAAGCATGATAACTCATATAGCTCATGTCTTCACTACAACTATGAAGCAAGTTGCTAGTGTGACAAGTAAGAGTCAGTGCTCCTCCCCATACTGTTGACGAAGCATAGGACATTCAAGGGAAATCCCTCTGCTCCCTGTCAATGTTAGCATTTTACAAGCAGGACAAATGGGTCGGCTACAAGCTGCACTGGAAGATGGATTACTACTCAATCCATCCACATGTTTGAGGCCATTGAAATTACCTGATGAGGGCCCACATAGCTTGAAATGTGACCTTTCATCATTGAAATTGCTCTGCCATGGCTCAGTCACACACAGCTACACTACTGGACAGCTAGTATGCATAGAAACAGGTGTGGACACTAATTACCCACTGAATTTCCAGTCAACTTGCTACTAAACAAAGAATCAGTCACACTACGAGGAACTGTTGCATTCGTATCAGGGCCATCAAGGGATGCCCTTGGTCACTATGTGGCCTACTGCAGAAGATTCTCCTTGATCTGGGGAGAAATATGATGACCTTTCTTGTGAGGTCACAACTGCCTCTGAAAAAACAAAAATACAACCCCATGCTGTGTTTTTCACAAAGGAAAGTTAAAAGCCCTAATCATAATCTGATTTACACAACAGAAAACTTTTGTAAATAGGTTTGAACAAACAGGCTATATTCTATTCCTGATGGACACATTGAATGATCCTGAAACAAGGACATTGCAAAAAAAATTTGCGAAGCCTTTTGTTGGACTACGATTTTGCAGCTATTTTTAAGGATTGATTTTTTTTTTTACTTTTTATTGTTGTTGCTGTGAGGTTACCGCATCACTAACCCTCAGTCTTCTGTTTCCCTGAGGAAATATATTTGCTGTTATCTCTGAAAATAAACATCACATGAAAAAAAACAATATACCATTTCAAATGATTATTTAATAATTCAAGTGGATTAGGTTAAGTGTGGCCAGGCGGGGAAAAAAACTTCATACTTCTTCAGAGAGCACATGTAATTGCACAAACGGGTAGAGCAGATAACAATTTCATTCATTTCAGTTATGCAATTGCACTCCTCGGATTCCATTTCCCTAACATATGACGTCATTGTTGTTTCGGCTGTGTTGCTGAGGTTATTGGTATAAGGTTAGTGTAAACAGCCCAGATAGGTAATGCGGGTTCTTGTCTGGGTTAACGGTGCGTCGATCGATTGGTAATGCCTCGATGCGCCGAGAGACTCGCGCTCCTCTCCGTCATTCCATACAGACGAGCGAAGGCAAACGATGAGCGCTGGTTGTCTCATTCTCTCATACTCTGTTTAAGGGCAGACATTGGGCGCAAAGGAGTGACGCCACTTTGGTACGATTTTGACGACAATGGAGTTGAGAAATGTGTAGTTTATTGAGTAAAATACTGTAGCGACCGGGGCAGGCGGTCGCTCCGACTGTCGGCGGCTCCTTGCTGGGGGAGCACAGGGGCACATCCCCGCCTCTCGACTCATTCTACGCCGGGTCGCCACAAAAATTATTTTTATTTCTGAAATACTAAAAGAGCACAGAAGTTTATTGTAACGGCACAAACTGGGCACTAACAAACGAGGCCAGTTTTGAACGATTTGGACGATAATGGGGTGCAGGGTAACGGCATAGCCTATAAAATACAATGCTTAATATCTCAAAAGACCTTACAGCACAAATGTTTATTTTAACGGCACAACGAGCACTAACAAACGAGACCAGTTTTGAACAATCTGGACCTCAATGGGGTGCAGAGTGACGCCACTGCCTATACATATTGTAGCGAATTCGGGGGACAACGCAACCACAGGAACTACCGTGGCCGGGAAACGAACCCGTGTCGCCCGCACCGCAGGAGACATCGCTAACCGCTCGACTAAAGGGTCAGATCCGCGAGCCAGCGGCCGGCGTGTCTTCTTATCCATGCACGTTACATTACCCCCCTCCTTCGCGAAGCGCGTCCGCGCGCTTAAGCACATCAGCTCCTTCACGCCTCAGGGCGCATACGCTTCCGATGGCCTTACGGTCGCTCCATCCCACTTCTGACACCAATGTAGCGAATTCAGGGGACAACGCAGCCACAGGAACTGCCGCGGCCGGGAAGCGAACCCATATCGCCCGCACCGCAGGAGACATCGCGGTTCGCTTCCCGGCCGCGGCAGTTCCTGTGGCTGCGTTGTGCCCCGAATTCGCTACAATATAATGCTTAAACTCAAAAATCATTACAGCACAAACGCAGCACTAACGAATGATTTGTATCCGTATTCTGATTATATGGGGTGCCAACTTCACGGAGGTTGAAAAGTGTCATATTGTGGCAGGAATGAGGAAAAACACAGGAGACCAAGGCGAGTTTGATGTTTATTCCTCAACTCCAAAAACCAACTGGAGCATGAACAACCCTGCACCGGCGAGCCCGGGCAAGTAAACCACTCCCCCAGCTCACAGTCCTGCTGGGTGAGAGGCATAGCCCCTAGTGTCCGCCACACAGCCCCCCCCCCCCCCCCGAACACCCAGAAGGGACTCCTGGAAAGAAAATTAGTGTCTCACTGGAGGCTTAAGCAGCCTGCCATAACGGCTGCGCCGTCCCTCAGCCAAAACAGCAAGTGAAACACAGTCCAAAGCCGGCTGAGAAGCAGAACGCTTAACCCGTGAAGACACTGCCGGGGTCCTGGAAGGAGGACGACCCCGACGGGGAACCTGGGCCGGAAACACAACTTCGCCTGCCACCCTGTGCGCCGGTTTAAGCCTATCAAGCGTGACACGCTCCCTACGCCCACCCACATCTAGCACAAAACCCTTAGGACCCGTCTCAAGAACCCGAAATGGGCCATCGTATGGGGGTTGGAGGGGCGAGCGGTGAGCATCATGCCGTACAAAAACAAAACGAGCCGACATGAGCTCCGCAGGCATGAATGACCGCGGAAAACAGTGGTGAACGGGGCCTGGAACCCGAGTGCTGTCGGACAAAAAAGGATAAATGGCCGGACGGGGTCGAGGAGCGGAACTCCCAGGCAAAAATTCCCCAGGGACGCAGAGCGGCTGACCGAGCACCAGCTCAGCGGGTGACGTGTCGAGTTCCTCCTTAGGAGCCAAACGCAACCCGAGCATTACCCAAGGTAAACGAGCCATCCAGTTACCCTCCGAGACGGCCGTGCGCACCGCTGCCTTGAGCGACCGGTGAAAACGTTCACACAACCCGTTAGCCTGAGGGTGATACGCGGTAATGCGGTGTACCTGCACACCCAAGGATCGCGCAAGTGCCGACCAGAGCTCTGACACGAACTGGGGGCCCCTGTCTGAGGTGATATCTGACGGAGTGCCGAAACGGGCGACCCAGGAGGAAAGAAAAGCGCGTGCAACATCCGAGGATGTTGTGGAGGATAGAGGGACAGCCTCTGGCCACCTGGTGGTCCGATCTACCATTGTGAGCAGGTGCGTAAAACCCTGTGAAGAAGGTAGAGGGCCCACCAGGTCCACATGCACGTGGTCGAAACGTCTGGCCGGGATCGGAAACGGTTCGAGGGGCGATTTAGTGTGCTGGTGGACCTTAGCTCGCTGGCACGCTACACATGCAGCTGCCCACCCCCTGACGTCCTTACGGAGGCCAGGCCAGACGAACTTGGAACCGACCAACTTCACCGACACCCGAACTCCAGGGTGCGAGAGGGAGTGAATCGAATCGAAAACTCGACGGCGCCAGGCCACTGGAACAACGGGGCGGGGACGGCCCGTGGAGACATCGCAGAGGAGGGCAGGACTGCCTTCCTGCATCACAGCGTCCTCTAGCTTGAGACCGGTACGCGTTGACCTAAGGGCAAGGACGTCCGGGTCGCTGGGCTAGTCGGCAGCCATAGCGGAGAAATCCACACCGAGGTGCACAGGACACACAAGCACACGCGACAGACAATCAGCAACAGGGTTGGACTTCCCGGCCACATGCTGAATGTCCGTTGTGAACTCGAAGATCGCCGCTAAGTGGCGCTGTTGACGAGCAGACCACGGCTCAGTCACCTTGGACATGGCAAAAGTCAGCGGCTTATGATCCACATAAGCCGTGAATGGGCGACCCTCCAGCAGGATGCGGAAATGTCGGGTTGCAAGGTGCAGTGCCAGCAACTCCCGGTCAAAAACGCTGTACTTGCGCTCGCTATCCCGCAGTTTGCGGCTAAAAAATGCGAGTGGCTGCCACGCATTTGCCACACGCTGTTCAACCACAGCCCCCACGGCTATGTCAGACGCATCGGTTGTTAAAGCTATGGACCCGGCACGTAGCCAGGTAGGTGGTTTCCGTGTCTGAACCCCCCCCCCGAAACCCCACGGCCCGTCTGAAATGGCACCAATAATTATTTAGTTATCGTTTTGATTATTTGTCACCGCCCCTGTAGCCTACTCATACACTGCATCTATTGTGACTGACAGGCGTTAAACCTGTCAGTTAATTTGTTTCCAAACATGATGTATCTTATTGGTCTGTTTCGTAAAACAAATAAAATCACAGGCTTTTGATTGGCTCAGGGGTCTGACGAGTCAGCTAAGCAACCTGCCACTGGTTATGCTAGCTAAATGGTCGATCTATAGTTTGCTTTTCAAAAGCAATGGAGCCGCCGAAAGCTACCTGTAAATCAGGCAGGAGCAGTAAAGTTAATATTCGTAAAATCAGTGATTTTTTTGTTTCAACGTGTCCCGACTCAAAAAAGGAAAAACAAGAACATTACAGATGATCTGGTTACTAACGTTACCGATTTTCCGGAGCAAGTGTTACCAGACCCACTGCCCTCCTCCTCGGAGACGGAGCCAGAGTTAGCAGACCCGGCCCGCCGTCCTCTACCTCGGAAACGTTTTCACACGACATTGTGGATTATATTGGTGGGAAAATATCAGACGAACAGAGAAGAGAAAGATACTCACTGGACTGGACGGCCAATATCGGACAAACATTCCCTACAAAACTAGGAGGTAAACTACGTTTCCAACGTCACTGGATTGACCAGTTTAGCTGGCTAGTATACTCAACAAGGTCCGACGGTTGTTTTTGTAAGCACTGTGTTGCGTTTGCAGTCGAGCATGTGGGCAAGGGAGGGCACAGAAAAGCTGGCAAGCTAATTAATGTCCACTTCTCAGACTGGAAACATGCTTTAGAGACGTTCAAAGACCATGCACAAAAGGCATATCACAAGGATGCAAGTTTGAAAGCGGACAATTTCCAAATGGTTCTCAACAATAAAATGGATGCAATTTCACTGAGGCTAGATTCAGAGAGAAAAAAGCGAGTTCAAGAAAACAGAGAAAAACTCAAAAGCATCATTGCAACATTAATTTTTTGCGGTCGCCAAGAACTCGCCCTGAGAGGTGATATTGATTCAGGACCAGTGACATTGAATGAGCCAACTCACAATGACGGAAATTTCAAGGCTTTACTCAGGTTTAGGGCTACATCTGGCAACACGGTACTGTTACAACACTTGAGTAAATGTGCAGCAAATGCTAGCTACTGCAGTCCTGATGTACAAAATGAAATAATCAGCATAATTGGAGATGTGATAACAAACAAACTGGTGCAGAAAACAAACTCCGCGCAGTGTTTCGCTGTGTTGGCAGATGAAATGATAGCTGTTTCAGGGCGGGAGCAGCTTTCTGTCTGTGTCAGATACGTGAACCAGCATGACAGCCAATATAGCATCAGAGAGGATTTTTTGTCCTTTGTTGATATCGAGAAGTTAACCGGGGAGGCAATCGCCAATTCAATTGAAAGTCAGTTGACGAATGCAGGCGTTGATTTACAGTTTTTACGTGGCCAGGGATACGACGGCGCATCTGTCATGAGTGGCCGTTTAAATGGTGCCCAAGCTAAAATCAGAGAGACGCACAAGCAAGCAGTTTATGTGCACTGTGCCAGCCACAGTTTGAATTTGGTCCTAAACAAGTGCTGCACTGTACAAATGGTGCGAAATTGCTTTGGAATTGTCTCGGAAATCTGCACTTTTTTCCATGATTCGGCTTTGCGGTCTGCCAGTCTGCGACACGAGATGGAGCGTCTTTTACCCGACTGCAAGAAAACGCGACTGACGAAGTTGTGTGAAACGAGATGGGTCGAACGCCACGACGCAATATTTACATTCAACGAGCTTTTAGACCCTGTGCGATCCAGCCTGCAGAAAATCAGTGAAACCTTCACAGGAGACACATCTGTCAAAGCCACTCAGCTCTTTAATTCAACTGACAATGCAGAATTCATGCTGTCCATGAATGTGAGTGAGAAGATGCTTGCAAAACCCTACCACCTGTCCACCTTCCTTCAGAAGGAAAATTGTGACTTGGTGAGTTGCGTTTCAGCTGCTGATGCTGTTATTAAGCAGGTAGATGAGATGAGGGCTAACTCTGAGATGGAGTTCAGGCAGATTTTCCAAAAGACCTCTTCCCAAGCAGCCAAGTATGGGGTTGAATTTCGACCACGAAGAGGCGCGGACTGCAATGAGGATCCATTGAAGGCCAGTGAAAATCACTACCGGCAAAAGCTTTTCATAGTCATGCTTGACTTTCATTCATCACAGATGAAGGAACGCTTCAGCAAACACAGAAATGTGATCTCCAACCTCTGCTCCTTACTGCCATCTAAGTTCAGCATGCTGAACGACAGCTCAGCTCAAGCGCTCTCCAACCTGTATCCTGAAGTGTCACCGCATCTGGAAGTTGTAAAGTCAGAAATTGACACCTGGCGGGATAAATGGAAAGCTGCAACTTATGTTCCACAAAATGCCATTGAGGCATTAAATGCCTGTAACAGCGAGATGTTTCTAAGCATCTTCAAGCTTCTCCGCGTTTTGACCACGCTTCCTGTCACCAGTGCCCATGTCGAGAGAAGTTTTTCCCGTCTGGGAAGGATCAAGGACAAAATGCGCAGTACAATAACGGAAAGACGGCTTAATGGACTGACATTGCTCTCGGAGCACAGAGACATTGTGGTGACGCCGGAAGAGGTACTGGACATCTTTTGCAGACAAAAAAGACGATTGGACCTGCTTTTATAAGGTAAGACCCACTTTTATTTATTAATGCATTGATGATTATCTATGGGCCATTAATACGTTGACATTTACCATACGGTTGGGTATTAGGCTATAGTATACAGTGTGGGAATTTTATTTACCGGTAGCTTTCAGCAGTGTTGCCCGACCCCCCCCCCCCAAAATATGTTTCTGGCTACGAGCCTGCTATGGACGCCGTGGATGTGGGATGGGCGAGGAGGGCAGCGTTAGCCAGGGCGCACTTAGCTCCGTCAAAGGCCTGAACCTGTTCGGGAGTCCAGTCGACAGGGTCGTTAGCCTTCTTAAGCCGCAGGGCTTCGTAAAGTGGCTGAAGGAGGTGGGCAGCGCGAGGGAGGAAACGGTTATAGAAATCCACCATGCCCAAGAATTCCTGCAATGCCTTAACAGACTGGGCGGGGAAATTCCGCCACCGCTTGCACCTTAGAAGGCAACGGGACCGCGCCTTGCGGCGAAATGCGGTGACCCAAGAAGTCAATCACCGGCAGTCCAAACTGACACTTGGCCGGGTTGACTATCAGGCCGTGTTCGTCCAGACGACGGAAAACCTGTTTCAGGTGCGCCAGGTGCTCTTCAGCTGACGGACTGGCCACTAATATGTCGTCGAGATAAACGAATACGAAAGCAAGGTCACGCAACACCGAGTCCATCAGCCTCTGAAAGGTTTGCGCTGCCCCCTTCAAGCCAAAAGGCATGCGCATGAACTCAAAAAGCCCAAACGGGGTGATCACTGCGGTCTTGGGCACGTCCTCTGCGCGCACGGGAACCTGATGATAGCCGCGCACCAGGTCCACCTTAGAGGAAATAGTGGTACCTGCCAGGCGTATGGAAAAGTCCTGTATGTGTGGGATGGGCTAGCGGTCATTGGCGGTGACGTTGTTCAGGCGGCGAAAATCGCCGCAAGGCCGCCACGACCCATCCGCCTTGGGCACCATGTGAAGCGGCGAGGCCCACGGGCTGTTGGAACGCCTCACTATACCCAGATGCTCCATGATGGCGAACTCCTCCTTAGCAATAGCCAATTTTACCGCGTCGAGGCGCGCAAAAACTGGCGGTCCCAGAGTGGGAATGAAATGTTCTACCCCGTGTTTAGTAACCGCGGTGGAAAAGGCAGGCGTAGTCACCGATGGAAAATCCGCCAGCAAACGCTGAAAAACATCCCCTAATGCTAAAAAGTTAGCGTGTGTTAACGGCCCGGCTCCCCCTGTCTCGCACGGAACAGTGGCGAAAGACACGGCATCAATTAAACGGCGGTTTGCAACATCAACCAGCAGACCATTAGCACACAGAAAATCCGCGCCGATAATAGGAACAGTAATGGCGGCCACTACAAAGTCCCACTCAAAATGGCGCCCGTGGAAGCAAACAGTCACCAACCTTGTGCCAAACGTCGCAATGGACGAACCGTTAGCTGCACTTAACTGTGGGCCGCCGCCTTCGGCCGACCTGTCTGTCTTAGCAGGAGGCAGTAGGCTCTTTTGCGAGCCTGAGTCCACCAGAAACCGTCTTCCTGACATCGTGTCCTTAATGAAGAGCAGCTCACTACGTCCGCCAGCGCCCACAGCTGCTACTGAGCGCTGCCCGGGAGTTTCCCGCCGCCTCAAACGTGCACGGAGGGACGCAGCGCCTCGCTTTGCCGCCGAACCGCTGGTGGAAGAAACAGAGGCCACTCCCGCGCCGTCTCCGGGCAGTCACTTCAGCCACCACTGACGGGTCCGCGTCCTCCGACGTCGGCTGCAGAGGCTCCGATGCCACACTCTGCACAGAGAACCGTCTGGTAGCCAGCAGGACCCGATCGGCCTCCTCAGCCAAACCTCGGCAGTCACCAGCGGCCAGACACGGGGAGTTAGCCAAAGCCGAGCGCTTGAGGGCGACGTATTTATCGTGTTGCGGAGGGGCGCGCAACAGCTGCATGGCCCGGCGTGTGGACTGCTGGTCCAGCGCAGCGACGACCAGATAGTATCTGGAGTCGTCCGCCGAGATTCCACGCAGGTGGAACAGCGCCTCGACATGCTGGAACCACGAGGCCGGGTCGCTCTGCCAGAACTCTGGGAGCTTCACAGCCGCGGCGAGAACGGCCGGCTGTGAGAGTTGGGGCGGCGTGGCCGAAGTGGATTCACACTCCTCTTCTGCTCCAAACATATCACGTCGGGGTCACCAATGTGGCAGGATGAGGAAAAACACGGGAGACCAAGGCGAGTTTGATGTTTATTCCTCAACTCCAAAAGCCAACTGCAGCAGGAACAACCCTGCACCGGCGAGCCCGGGAACGTAAACCACGCCCCCAGCTCACAGTCCTGCTGGGTGAGAGGCATAGCCCCTAGTGTCCGCCACAATATTAGCATTAAAAAGTTATAGCGGTTTTACACCAAAAGAGCTCATTCCACCCTTTTGCCTTCAAACCCAATTGTCTGTGTCGTGCCATGCATAAACACATGGCCATAGAATGGATGCACCCAAAACTCAGACTAGTCAAGCTTTTTTCCACAGAGCACTGTGGAGGTTTAGTACTGTACACCCAATAGAGATGCCAACATTGAATAAGAGGAAAAATGGAAGAACACTCGATTTTATGGCTCTCCAAATTACCAGAACTCTATGATACAACACTGAATTATACAGAGACACTGGGTGGAAAGCAGTTTCACAGAGCTGTGTAAACGTAGCTCCTGAATTAATCGAAACACTCCCAACTGCTCCGTAAAGCTAAAGATCTGATGCAACCACACACTCATTTTGTTCTGATGCCCTTTTTAACAAACAAAGCTAGCGCAAGGGGTTTCTTTTGAGCCCAGAATAGGTGCATATTTGAAAACTCAAATCAATCAATAAAACTATAAGTAGCCCATTCCATATATTTATAATGCAATGCAATGCATTTTACATGTGCTTTTGTGCCCATGCAAAAGTGCACGGATAAAAAAAAAGTAGGGAAGGATTAAAGAAGAAAGCAGCTCCTTTTATCTTGTTTTATCTCTTAATAGGGTTAAAAAGAAAACCAAAAATACTATGAATAAAAAATAAAAAGCAAAGTGAATGAAAAAATTAAATCTAAACCTTAATGGAGGGGGAAAAATATTTAAAAATGAATTTTAAAAAAAATGGAATGAAGTAAGTAAAATACTTAGGGTTGGGCGAATTGGTTAAAGTTAGGGAATCATGCTCTTATTAAAAACCAAGTTCAGGATATTGTGTGTGTGTGTGTGGTTGGGCAAAACATGCCACACAGCAGGAAAAATGTGTAAACTGATGCATAATACTTTCCAGCGGTGAGGGTACTTTCTCGTTTAATGCTCCTATCCCACACACCGGAGAGGTAAACTAAGGGGGTAAAGTCTCCCTTCAAGGTTCTACAGTTTGGTCCCACAAAGCCACCCTGGCAACACACAAATATCGAGCTGTCGCCTAATGATCAGAAAAGTTATTAAAATGGTTATTGAAGCGCTTGCCTGTCCTCCAACGCCTCCTAATCACTTAATTAGAATCCTGATGAATGCCCATTACACGATGCTATCACAGTGGGATCCCAGAGGAACAGCTTTACAGCTAAAAGTAAACCACAGTGACAAGAGGGGACTGTGAGTTTCTGGGGACAGCAGGGGATAAACAACACGCTAGATGATCGGTAGAAGAAAATCACTGGACAAAGAAAAGGCTGGTGTGGCTCTGTAGCATAGTACATTGAGAATGCTCAAGACCATCAGGAGGCCGTCACTGCCACACCGACAGTGTTTCCTCTGTTTGGCTAAGAAATTAATTTTGTGGTGTGTGTGCATGTGTGTGTGTGTGCTTTTTACAGCTATTTTGATATTCTAGACTTTTTCCTGTCTTGCGCTTCATTGGAAAAAAAAATAATATGTGCGGATGTAATTAGAAGTGGTTCAGAAAAATTAAGTGTACATATGCTCCTCAAAGCTATTGAGGAAGATTCTGTCTCATCACTTTCTGAAAGTTTGTCAGTATTTGATTCTGCAAGCCTGACAAATATTTGCTCATTGTCGCTTGGCAGTCTTTTTGAAATGATTTCTTTTTTCTTGACTTGATTTGGCAAGGAGTTGCTACCTTCTCAGCTTTGCTATTGCAAACTTTAATATATCTGTCACTCTACCTTTCCCAGGTACAAATCTGATCCTTTCTGCCGTTAATTTATTTATTTAGTCTAGCCTAGTCTTTTTCTCGCACCACTTCTTACGGTGTGCATGCATCATATGGAGTGCCACAAGTTGTTTTTAAATGACCTTTTGTTATGCCTTTAAATGTCTTTATTATTAGTTGAGCTGTCAAATGGCTTTCTCTGCAATGCTAAGTACTTTACCTTTACCTGCTTTCTTCTTAATTGAATTTGTGCTTCGTGTTTTTATTCCTTTTTAAATGTAAAGCACGTGAAGCTACATGTTTAGTATGAAAGGTGCTATACAAATAAAGGGTATTATTATTATTGTTGTTGTTTCATCAGGTTTAAAGGTTCTCTAGTCTGGGCTCAAGCAGAATTTTGCTTAAATTAACACCCCTTATTCATAAATTACCTTGAAAATCCTCATTAATTCACCCTGAGTGTAAGACTGAGATTATCAACATCACACCATGATGCTTTGTGCTTCAGAGCCACGCACGCATATGTTAACAAGTTTTCTTTTCAGGGTTTTTATTTCAGTGCAGCTTAACTGTTGAGGCAGTAGAGGTAACTCAAGACGTAGAATTATCCGACTGAGGTTTGATTTGTGTAGACATCCTAATAGGGTCTCTGCTTTAGCAGGAGACAAAAAGTAATTAAAGCTGATGTGCACTTAGCACTGAGGTGATGCTGGAAATCAAATGCAGAGCTCTTTCTTTATATTTCTCTCCGTCTAATTCTACTTGTTTTCCCTCCACCTTCTCAGCAGTCTCTTCTTACAACCCATATCCCACCACACTCCCTTTCCTTATATTAAATAAGGCAGCCTAATCCTCTTAAATAAATGAGGAATCATTGCTTGGCAAAACAATGTCACATTTTGGGTGCTTTCCATTCGTCCAGTCGGGTTCACTGGGCTTCTTTTGCGGATGTGCTTCAGTGACAGGGCAATGAGAGAAAGGGGGGGGGTCTCCATGTACAAAACCACAGCCCTACAAACACTGTACCCAATTTGGCATCTTTGCCGCTAGATTTATTGACTTTTCAGACCCCCTTAGCAACATCATTCCTCAAAAGAAGGCCTAGCAGCAAAACTAGCAACTTTCTCTGGTCTTTAGGAGAACGTTTGTCTTGCCACCAACACATTTAGCGACAAAGTGATGTAGAGGCACGTAACCGATCTCCTTTGGTTTTTTACCTTCCCACCCATACTAATGAGACTCAGTCTAGTGAGAGAGAAGGCTGCTTCTCCAGTCCCACAGTATTCATGTGTGTCTGTCTCAGTCCAGTCTATGAACAAAGCAAGTGATCCACACTGCTGCATTTTGGTTACGAAAGGTGTACAGTTAAATGGGGGGAAAAAGGTAAAGAAATGGCTTATTCAGTATATTTAGGTGAATAAGTTAATAGTTTAGTCATCTAGACTGGTGTGATAATTTCTTAGGCCAGTTTCTTGGTTAACAATTTCTTTGCTTGAGTATAGGTCTTGTAAACACATAGTTAATCATTTTGATGTTTCAATTCTGCAACCATTTCGGCTATTTTGTCATTTACTTTCTCTCTCTCTCTGCCAGTGCAACCTTTTCCGTCCCATGTGATGTAATTTATATGTAGATAGTATGCAAATTAGTAGACGACATCACATACCCTGAGCTGGCGACTTGTGGCAGCCAATAGCAACTTTCTTTACTAAAAAGCTGGCACTACTGCCTGCAGTATTTTTGGATTTGTCCTCATGCAGACTGGCTCAGTTTTACATCATTTAGATTAATCTGGCAAGTAGGAGATGGGACAGGGAATTTATGATTTAAGGTTGAGGGAACTTGCGATTTAAGGCTGGCCTAAAGTATAAGATTTGTGACTATACAAGCATATGATGTGAGGACCCTGTGCTCTTGATTGCAACGTCATAGTCATCTTAACAAGGACGCCAAGTATGCAGTGGTGTGGAATCTGGTAAACTCCCAGCCAGTGTAATAATCCACAGGGGCAAAAAAGCACTCGGTAATAAGGATACCAATCCTACTAAGTCTACTGAAGTTAAAGAAATATGGAGAAGTTCGTTTGGCTGTGTGAGCAGGTTTTTTTTCATACCACTGGGTTGAAAAATGAGCAAATGCAACATATGGCCTGGGAGCTGTGGGGGTGAAGGGGAAAATCGGGGGGAGAATATGAGATAAAGATTGAGTGAAAAACAGAGTGGAGCAAGGAAAAAGGAGCCAGGGAATGCATCAGAGAGAGAACGATTGGAGGGTTTATGAAACATTAGATTACAATGCTGGAGAGGCTCGAGGTGTCCATGAACGGAAGACAAAGGGGCAGAGTCAGAAGGCATGCACAATTCTCAATGAGATGGATTAGAAATGAACGGTGGACAGATTAGGGAATGGAGACTTAAAATGGAGAGAAGGAAGGAGAGATAGAGAAATGGGGAAGCTTGAAAGGGGTATTGTGGCTCATGAAACAGACAGACTGAGTACCTTTACATCGAAACCCATTGCCAGATTACTGGGAGTAATCAGTTAAAGGCAATATTTGGATTAAAGGGTTTACATGGTTGGCGATAACCAAATTTCTCTAAATCAGGTATACACCGCCTATTGTTTGGATGGGGGGTTCCCCCTTTTTCTCCTCAATTACATCCGGCCAATTACCCCACTCTTCCGAGCCATCGCGGTCGCTACTCCACCCCCTCTACCAATCCGTGGAGGGCTGCAGACTACCATATATGTGGAGTCGCCAGCCGCTTCTTTTCACCAGACAATGAGGAGTTTTGCCAGGGGGATGCAGCACGTGGGAGGATCACGCTATTCCCCCCAGTTCCCCCTCCTTCTTGAACAGGCGCCCCGACTGACCAGGACACATACCCACATCCGGCTTCCCACTCGCCTGTAGGGATGCCCGACCAAGCCGGAGGTAACACGTTGATTCGAACAGGCGATCCCCATGTTGGTAGGCAACGGAATAGACCGCTACACTACCCAGACACCCCTTATATTGCCTCTTTGATATCGGTCTATGGTACGTTGGATCTTCCAATAAGTTATAGTCCTCACGTAAACATGTTTCTTTAGTTAGTTTCCTTTGTTTTAAGTTTTTTACACATTATTCCAGACTCTCAAGTCTTGTGTGTTATCATGCATTATCATGAAGAACACCATGGCTGTGATTTTGTCATAGGCCCAAGCCAAATGTACCTGCCACTGATCATCACAGCCATTTGCAAGAAATTGCATTTCAAATATTAAAAACACATCAAAATATATGTTCTAAACAATATTTCTGGGTTCCTGGGTTATTTTCATTACTTTGTAAAACTGTTATGTAAAAGCCATGGAACACTCGAGGTGGTGTGTTATCATGAATTACATCACAAAACACAATCCCCCTCGAGTTATGTTGCTTAAGCCCACTATGCCGTTTACGTGTGTTAATAAATTGAATGATTGAGCAAAAATGAATTGGACCTTCCCTCACTAACGATAAGCCAGTAAAACAGTTTACAAGACTGTTTCTAATGTTGGAATAATGCATCTATCAGTTTACTTATTTGCATGTGAACACACTCACTGAAGAAGCTTTCTGAAGAGGATGCCAAATTGTGATAATGCCCTGATAAAGTTTTGGAAGCAGAATATGGAAAAGTGGTTAAAAGTCATTTTGGTGAGTAGAGCTGTGCGAAAGAGTAGACCGGAGAACATTATTTATTATTTCACTTACAAAATGCTGGTATGATGAATGGAAAACACTTCACGAAGCAGCAAGGCCGAGCCACAGAGTTCACATAAAAAATGAGCTCACAGACGTTAACAGAGACATATTCTAGATGTTCAGGGCCTATATCGCTGTCAGTGTCTTGGGAGTGGAAAGGCAAGAGTTTTAGAGAAAAATAAAGGAGAGGGGGAAAAAGAGTATCTTCTGAAGCTTGGCATTAGTATTTATCACTTTCCTTTCCTCCTGCCCTCATACCTTTCTCCTGTTGTTGCCATAGCGAGAGATTGTCTTGTCCTGTAATTGGACTGGTGGCCCAGCAGGAAAGACAGACTAAAGCCATGATATTAACTGCACATGGGTCACTCTGTCAATATCACATGATTCTGCACAGCACGTACAGATTGCTATTCCAGCCTCAGACTGCTTCTAATAACCAGAATGTTTGCAAGTTCTGATTTGCTGCTCTTCTTGTAGGACAACCCTGGGCTCATACAGCGTCTGGGAACTCAGACAGATTTCTAACAACGTGCAGATTTCTATAAAACTTTTCTGTTTGTTTGTGTTAACTGTAAATCTCAGCCAGCTGGGTAATATTTGTCTATGGGCCATATTCGTGTATTTTGCTCAGGATGTACCATACAGAACTGGAATGAGGATTCCTGCACAGTGTGTACTCAGTTCTGCTGAGGTTGTGGAGATGTCAGTAGGGGAGAGCTATAAATGCAAAAAAACACAAGACAATAGAGCCATGCCAAACTGAAATTCAACAGTCATTGCAGATTGTGTTTGGGTTGAGTCTGGAGTCGAGACCTCCTAAGTGACTCTCCTGTAACATCATTGTCTGTGTTTTTTTTTTTTTTTTAGAAATGTGCTTGCTTTGCACAAATTGAGAAACGTATTTGAAACCACAGGTCAGTTGCAGGCAACAAAAAGTGGTTATTCAGCATTTACATACAGCTGGAGAATCATCCTTCTCTTCAGCTTTTCTTCACCTTGAGCTGTTAAACAGCAATCTATTGTATCTCAGATTTCAAGAAAACCATGACCTTGTCTGGACACGTAAGCACACTCACAGAGACACAGATTTATATGTAAGTCTGTGACATTATGCAAACGTCCATTCACTCAGTGTCTATACCAGATTAAACTAATTCACAACTGTGGAGAGCTGGAGCATATCCCAGCGTGCTTTGGGCAGAAGACAGGGTGACACCCTGGAAAGGTTGCCAGTCCATTAAGAGGTTGCGGTTAAAAAGAAAGAGAAATGTGCTTTTCTGAAGTGGCAGGAAAAGAGTATTTATGCTCTGAGACGCAGATAAATATATTTTTGATTTCATTCAGTGTCTGTGGCTTTTTGTGAAATCAAACCAACCCAATTTCTGCCCTCAATTTAACAACAAAAGCATTTGCATTTGAAAACAGCAGCTCAGCCCAGCTGACACTACAAAAAATGAGGGTGTTTATGATTGACAAGTAGCAGGTCCATTCTGAGAAGTTCAAGTTCACAGGCTAATCTTTCTCATCTCTCTCTGATTAATACTCAATCTCCTTTTTCAGTTAACTGGATAACATCATTTGTTTAGGCTTTTGTTGTGCATTGCATCTGTAATAAGTTACGATCGATTTTTGGGGAGCTCATTCAGTTTGCCCAGCCATGAACTCTATGAGTCTAACTTCAATAAAACACGTCTCAAACGCAACGTTTCAGTCAGTTAGATCTTCCTCAACTGATCAAAATGTTGTAAATAAATGATCTTTTGGGAGCAATTTGGTGTGCAGACCTTACTTCTTCATTCTAGTTTTGCAATGTTTGTCTTGCACCTTAATATTTTCTTGGTGTGCGCATACTTGGTTACTCCACTGCTAATAATGTATAATGAAAATGGTGCTTCTGATAAGCAACTTATACCTCCCCATGCTTAATTAAGTGAACTATCCGTTCCTTTTTTGCTTCCTAGTGTTTAATTTGTTCTGAATTTTGACCCGCCAACATTTTTTTGTGATGTACCTTGAATTTATATGACCAATCACATTCTGGATCAGTTAAGACAGACCCAGTGTTTCCTCCTCCCATGTCCAGTCTGTTTTCTTGCATAAGTAGAGGCTGTTAGTCTAAGTGGGATCACTGTCAGCACCTGAGGGCTCAACATAAACTCTTCCTGTAGCCACTGCCACTCTGGAAAAGTAAAACAGCTGGCTAACATTGAGGTCCCACTCAATGTAAATGTTAAAATAAAGATAAAGAGTGGGGGGGGGGGGTTATGCCTGGACAAACTGTTTACATATTCTCTACATGGGAGATGTAGCATGCCACATGGTATGTGTTTGTTGACTACTGAAGGTGAACCTTTGTGCCTGCAGATATCTGTCCCTAAGCTCGGTTTAAGGACCTGCTATGTACTTGCTTTTTTCTTCTCTCTGTACTCCCCCTTCTTCTCAACTCCCGCCTCATGTATATACTCACCGGCTATAACTCCTCCTAATTCCATCAATCTCTCTCTGTTTATTACTCTCTTCCTTGTTTCCCATCATCTTACTCCCACCACATGCTTGACTTCTCTTCTCCCTCGCCTGATGCACATATTTATTTTAACCCCCTCTTCTCTCCCCTCCTGTCATCTTTTTGTGTGTTGCAGTCTCCTGGGCAGTGCTGATCCCTCGCTTGGACCTGGTCATCTCCTTAGTGGGCGCGGTGAGCAGTAGCGCCCTGGCCCTCATTTTCCCACCACTTGTGGAGCTCATAACCTTTTCAGACCGGCATGTGCGGCCGATCATGCTGCTCAAGGACCTGCTCATCGCATTAGTGGGCTTCATTGGCTTCCTTGCCGGCACCTATGTTACACTGGGTGAGATCATATCCCCCACCACAGTAGACATGGCCTCTCAAAACAAAGGCATGATCAACGGCCACCTGACAGGCTCTGATGTCTCGACTGGAAACTGGACCACAAATGTTCCTCTGACTCCTGGTTGAAACACCAAACCCGCATCTCCCACCAGTCAATACCCCCACCGCTTGGCAGGAAGTTAATTCCTTAGGTAACCTACACTAATAACAACCAGGCATTCCGTCTGGGCCATAACTTCAGTTTCTTATCAAGCCTGTGGTCATGCTCTCATCTTCTCTAGATTTAAGCAAAGGTTTGCACTGCAACAATGTGGTTTTAGGACCTCCCCAGAGGAAGTTATGGTGCTTAAACACAGCTCAAACATATGGCAAAGGTAAAAAAATATTAACAAGTCAGTCTAAAAATACAACAAAGGGTTGATAAACACTTGTGATATATATTTTGTCATGCCAACCACATACATGTCCCCCCTCACCACATCCATAAACCTCTTGCCTGATAGCTCCATCTCAGCATCCTTCTCCCAATATACCCAGCATCTCTCCTCCACACATGTCCAAGCCGTCTCAATCTCGCCCCTCTTGCGACTGATCCAGTATGGAAATCTGACTTGTGATCTGCATATTTGATTTGGCAAAGGTTTTACGCATGATGCCCTTCCTGACATAACCCTCCCCATTTATCCTGGAATGGGACCGACACTAAGAATGCACTGGCTTATGCGTCCCCAGTGGCTGGTTTCCATAAAATTCATTAGCACATTTCAATAGAAATATTAAAATGGAATACTGAAGTCAAATTTTAACAAAGATAAGTTTAGTTTAGTAGAAGGGCAGCTGTTGACCTTGCTACACAGTAAATGTGACAAAGTGACCATCTTGGCCAGGATTAGCTACATATGCATGCCCTGCAGTGACTGCAGCACTGACCTGGTGTAACACATCCAAAGCTCTATTCAATGACAAAGGTCCTGAAGTCAATGATTTTTTTTTAAAACCTGAGATTTATATTCAGCCAGCTTTTGTGCATCTATCAAACCTTTACCGTAGCTTTGCTCTTAGTAAATTAGACTTTCCAATTTTTTAATTACACTGGATATTTTCCTACCCTTGAAAGGTAGATGTCTCACAGTGAGGGACATTTAACAGGTCCAAACCCACTGCCCTCCAATCCAAAATTTTAAATTTGCATCCAAACGTTATGTTGACACTAAGCCATAGATAGACATCTCTAACTGTATCCTCTTTAGCATCGCAGAACCAAAAAACAATGGTTGTACAAGTGTTGCTGCCAGAAATGCAAGTTAAATATGACAGTGCTTCCTGCACATAAAGAAATGGGGTTTAATGATAGAACTAGGTACAGGGGTGAATCTGCAGTGAAGCTGAAAAACTGCAGAAAACCCCTACATACATGATGATGTATGTGCAGGTGGCTTTTGGGCAAAATGAACAACATTATTCTCACACATATATTCCTTAGCTGTGCCCAAACTTCCCACTGCTTTACTATGTCTTTTATGAGTCATACCACATACAGTTGCCAATTTGCACACTTAATTTTCAAACTACATTTTGGTGCAATATTTTGCCTCGAGTTCTATTATGAATAATATCACCTTTAAGGTCAAGACTGTCGTCCATCTCAGGATTAACTTATCTTCATTTATTTGGCCTTTACTTTGCACATGAGGCATAACAATTCAAACCTATTACTCTATTCAGCCCTAAAACATAAATTTAAAATATTTTCAACAAATCCAACACTTAACTAAAGATGTAAACCCCCTTTTTACATTGTGTGCATCTGTGAAGTTGAAAAAGTTTGAACATTTTTCACCAATGTTTACCCATTTATAATTTGTCCTTCAAGGCATACCTTAAAATGTTTGATGTTGTTCATTGCAATCAGAAGATTTGGAGAAGTAAAGATGAAGACAGGGAACCAAGAGGAACAAATTATCTCGATTCTAAGATGCTGACTAATTTCTTGAAAATTATTCACTTAAAACAAAACTACAAGCATTCATTGGCACCTGTCTATGTGAGATTATTATTATTTATTTATTCCAACCCCCCCTTGTACTCCCCAATTGTATCTGGCCAATTACCCTATTTTTCGAGCCATCCCGGTCGCTGCTCCACCCCCTCCGCCGAGCCGGGGAGGGCTGCAGACTACCACATTCTTCCTCTGACACATGTGAAGTGGCCAGCCGCTTCTTTTCACCTGACAGAGAGGAGTTTCACCAGCGGGATGTAGCGCGTGGGAGGATCAAGCTACCCCTCCCCCCCCGAACAGCCGCCCCGACCGACCAGAGGAGGCACTAGTGCAGCAACCAGGACACATACCGACATCCGGCTTCCCACCCGCAGACACGGCCAAATTGTGTCTGTAGGGATGCCCGACCAAGCTGGACGCAACATGGGGATTCAAACCGGGATCCCCATGTTGGCAGGTAGTGGAATAGACTGCTACACTACCCAGACGCCTGAATTCCACATTCTCTTAAAAGAACAATGTGTCATCTATGTAAACAATAATGTAAAATGACAAAAACATGGCATACAAGTATTCCAGTACTAGCAGTAACGGTTTGCAGCACTAATGATACTTGTTCATTAGTTGTGTAGGTTATAACAGACATTCTGTGGTGTAGGGCTTGCCATCAAATCCTTTTTGGTAAGGAGGCTCCTAGGTGTCAGGGGGTCCAGGCCATGTCACCACATATCAAAATCATAGTTACAGCACATGGGAAGTGATATGATATTACATTAAATATTGATAAAAGCAATATTTAAAATAGTAAAGTAATATTTGAAAATATGCAGTACCTAAATATATTATCAATACAAGCTGTGACATGTTTATGAGTGCATTCCCTTAACATGATGTTGTTGAATGCACAACTTTCATGCATAAGGAATTTTTTATGCGAAACAGAAAAGGCTCAAGCATCTATTTAGGGGCACGTGAAAATGTTTGAATGAAATATCGCCAGATCACTCTAAAGGCCAATTAAAGGCTGTTGACGCAGCGACATGTTGCTAAATTGCTCATCACCTTACTGAAACCAGGCTCAAAAGACCTCAAATAGATACAGCCACACATTGCAAGCATGCCATAATACCATGGCTTTAGCCTTACTGCTAGCATTAGCTTAAGCACTGAGGCTTAAAAGACAAGTATTTTTGAATTAATTTTGACTTTAACCTAATTTTACTAACTTCTACTGAACTATACGGTACATAGCTTGTTGTCGTGTTGTTAAGTTATTTCGGATGTGAGGGGTATTTTGATATTGTTTGTCAAGATGATTTTATAAAACGCAACCCATTTCACATGTTAGAGGCCTGCAGCCAATAAATAAGGCCGGCATTGTCATAGGTTGCTTTGTGTGCATGATCAGATTTTGTTAACCTTTATCCATTCAGTGGGAAACTAAAATAAATCACACCTAGACAAGATGGACTAAATTGACTTTTGTTATCCAGGCTGTCAATGACAATCAAAAACAGGTATGAACACTGTTATCCCTATAACAGATGTCTTTTTGGGAATTGTGTCTTAACATGACATTAGTGTAATTGTAATCATGAAACAATCACAGCAAGTTGAATCAGTTCACCTGGACACAACGTTTATTGAGAGAAATGTTTCATCACTCATCTAAGTGACCTCTTCAGTCTCAATTGACTGCAGGTATCCCCACCCTTATAAACAACACAGTGGCATAACGACCGAAAACAACGGTCAGTTTCATGTGCAGATTACCGTGACTACTACTACTACTTTCGGCTGCTCCCGTTAGGGGTCGCCACAGCGGATCATCCGGTCTTATTTATGATCCGCATATTTGATTTGGCAAAGATTTTACACCGGATGCCCTTCCTGACGCAACCCTCCCCATTTGTCCGGGCTTGGGACCGGCACTAAGGATGCACTGGCTTGTGCGTCCTCAGTGGCTGGGTTGCAGATTACCGTGACTATTAACTAGAGTTACAATGGCCATGTGTATTATTCACAGAGGATTTGGGGATGGTTGCAATCACAGCATTGTGAAATGATAACAGACGTACTCTTAGCCCCCCTCCTTTGGTTCAGGGATGGTTGTTCCCTCTTCACATAGATGGCCTCTTTGACTCCCCGTTCAAACCAGTGTTCCTCCCTATCAAGGATGTGCACATCCTCATCCTTGAAAGAGTGGCCACTGGCCTGTAGATGGGTGTACACTGCAGAGTCCTGGCCTGTACAAGTATTTACGTCGCTGAGTAACATCATAGCTTTTTCATGATTGTTTAATAAAACAGCTATTGCAACTGTATTCCCCAATCCTCTGTGAATAGTGCACATAGTTATTGCAACTGTAGTCAATGATCGAGTCAATTTGCATATGAAACCGATCATTGGTTTCGGTCATTATGCAACTATATTGTTTATAAGGGTGAGGATACCAGCAGTCAGTTGAGACTGAAGAGGTCACTTAGATGAGTGATGAAACGTTTCTCACAATAAATGTTGTGTCCAGGTGAATTTATTCAACTTTTATTGAATAAGACATGTTGCTGGGAGACAAAATGGTATTTTATGAAGAATGACTCATATACAGTAAGTACATTTATAGAAAGTGTGTCAGCGTTACAAGAGACCTGGAATTCAATATTTTGCTAACAGTTTTTTTTTTCAACAGAAGGCAATACTTCATTAATTCAAGCAAACATTAAGCATTCAACATTTGTTCACATAGTGGAATTAATTTATCATCCTCCATTACAACCCCTTTATTTTCTAGTGTTCGCTGGTGCACTTAATTAATTGATCTACATTTTTGTGGATCTATATTATTCAGTAATTTTTGCATTTGTAGCATACTGTAACAAATGAAGACTTGGCGAAAGAAAGGACACCAAGGATAATGTTTATTTGGCACCATCTTCTTGAACCAGCCAAAATGGGTGCAAATTTATGTGCGAAGAACGGGCACAAAAATTATTTCTCCCATTTCAGGAATTAATCCAACAGTCTAAAGATTCATTAAGAGGACCTTTTTAGGTCAGCACGTGAGTAGGCAGTTTCATATAGGTTCAATACATAAGCTCCACCTTTACCCAGTAAGACCAGTACGTTATGAGTAAAAGGTTTAATCGGATGGAGTTGTACCTCGTTGCCCAGCTGGGCTCCCCGTTTATCTCTCTGCCGCTAAACCAACAGGCATTGCCTTCTGGCCACACATACTGTACATTATCTATGTAGTGATACTGTACATTACATTATTCATTATCATTGAACACATCATTTCACCACATTTTCAACACTTGTCCCCTCTTGACTTAATGCAATGCCAATACATAAAGGAAACAATCTTGGATTCATTTTCAAAGGTACTCAAGCATACCATAGCAAATTTGTGCTCTTAATGTGACAATCTGGTTGCATTTATAAGTTCCACTCATCTCACCATCATTGCATTAAAGTGCATTCAATTTGTCCCAATGGCCATAAGTGGTAATGATAATGTACCATCATTCCACCAGACGTTTAGGCACAGGCCATACACAGCAAATGCACACTAGTGAATTTATAATGCAATAAACCATGCTATCTGTCAAGCCATATATCAAATTCAGATCCTACTGTCACCATCAGAAGGTCCATTGACTTTCGTGTGACACCACAATCAAATCCGCTCAATGTTAATGTGTTCACGTGTTTGGCACTGACTCTTAACCAGAGTGTTTGTGTCAGTGCTCAGCTTCCACATTCAGTTCCCTCCCAATGTATATCTCAGCTAACTAAGCTGACAGGCGATGATTGTCCAAAACTGATTTGATGTTGCTTCTAGCCAAGCTGTTAACTGCACCTGTTTGGAGAGGTTTGCTTCATGCTGATTTGTACTAATGGTTTGTTTGTTTGTTTACAACATTGATGTATTTAGTTTTTTACATGAATGGCTTCCTTCTTCACCTGTCTGCTCCTCAGCTGATTTGCTTTGATGTGCCTTTAAGACATCAAATTTCCCACGTTTAGGAAAGAAACTTAAATCAAAGTTGGGGCACATCTACTCTGCTTCAACCTCTGATTCATATCTCTTTTAGAGAATATGGTTGAAGGTAGTTGATTGATCCCAATGAGCATAGGAAATTATTAATACAAACAACATCTCATACAGTCTTCAAAATCAGTTCGATGCAAATTCAAGTACTCATTTTATGCAGAAATGAAAATCATTCCTCTCGTGGCACCAGCTTGTAAACAGGCACATCCATACCTCTGCTGGTGCTTCTAGGAGTTTGGTCTAAGTATATAGTCTGTATTATACTGTGTTGTTTTGTGAACAAATTCGCATCACTACCACTGTTATAAAGAAATTAAGTGGAACAAAAATGTAAAAATTGAATGAACCTATACATTTATTAATTAAAATAATAAATACAAAAATAAATATGGCCGTCGTTTGTCTTTAATTTACACACACACACATTATCTATATATATATATATATATATATATATATACATATATATACATATATATACATATATGTATATGTATATGCAGATTATTGGTAATTATACTGAATATGACATAATGAGGACTATTTCCTGTTATCTTGTCAGGGAGTGTAGATCAGTGTCTAATAGTGAGCTAAAGTATCTATATTGGACCTCATGTCAGAGCATTCAATATGCACTGATTTATGAATTCCTAATCTATGTGTTAACCTGTCTGTTGCAGAGATTGCTGCTGTGACAGGTACAGTGGCTTCAGAAAGTATTCAGACCCCTTCACTTTTTGCACACTGTGTTGTAGATTTAGTTTTAAATGGATGCCATTTTTGTCCATCAATCTACACACAATAATCCATAATGACAAAGTGAAAACATGTTTAGAATTTTGCAAATTTATTAAAAATCAAAAAACTTAAATCTGTCATTTGAGTATTTAGTACTTTGTTGAAGCCTCTTTGGCAGCATTACAGCTATGAGTCTTCTTGGGTAAGTCTCTACAAACTTTGCACACCTGGATTTGGGCAGTTTATCCCATTCTTCCTTGCACATACCTGTGGAGGCATGGAGATGTGTAGGAGAGATGGCAGTGGAGTTTTTTTAACTAGATTGTTTAACACAATCTTAGAAAGTGAGAGGATGCCTGAGGAGTGGAGAAGACACATACTGGTACTGGTTTTCAAGAACAAGGGCAATGTGCAGAACTGTAGCAACTACAGAGGTATAAAGTTGATCAGCCACAGCATGAAGATATGGGAAAGAGTAATAGAAGCTAGGTTAAGAGGAGAGGTGCGGTTAGCGAGCAGCAGTATGGCTTTATGCCACAAAAGAGCACCACAGATGTGATGTTTGCTTTGAGAATGTTGAATGAGAAATATAGAGAAGGCCAGAAGGAGTTACATTGTGTCTGTGGATTTAGAAAAAGCATATGACAGTGTGCTGAGAGAGAAGGTGTGTTATTTTATCAGGAAGTGGTGCAGGACATGTATGAGGGAAGTGTGAAAATGGTGAGGTGTGCGGTTAAAATGACAGATGGGTTCAAGGTGGAGGTGGGATTACATCAAGGATCGGCTCTGAGCCCTTTCTTGTTGACAACGGTGATGGATAGGTTGACGGACGAGATCAGGCAGGAGTCTCCGTGGACTATGATGTTTGCGAATGACATTGTGATCTATAGCGAGAGTAAGGTGCAGGTTGAGGAGAGCCTGGAGAGGTGGAGGTATGCACTGGAGAGAAGAGGAATGAAAGTCAGTAGGAGTAAGACGGAATACTTATGCGTGAATGAGAGGAAGGACAGTGGAATGGTGAAGATGCAAGGAGTAGAGGTGACGAAGGCATATGATTTTAAATACTTGGGGTCAACTGTCCAAAGTAATGGGGAGTGCAGAAGACAGGTGAAGAAGAGAGTGCAGGCAGGGTGGAGTGGGTGGAGAAGTGTGTCAGGAGTAATTTGCAACAGAAGGGTACCAGCAAGAGTTAAAGGGAAGGTTTACAAGATGGTTGTGAGACCAGCTATATCAGCGGTCGGGAACCTATGGCTCGCGAGCCATATATGGCTCTTCCGGTGACAGCATATGGCTCCCAGACAATTTTGAGTTGAAAATTTTTTTTTTCAAAAAAATCAGTTTGGAACTGATTTTAAAATACTTGTGATATTTCTTAATAATACTGTGTCATTTTAAAGTAAACAGAAATTAGTTTTGAAGATAAATTTCACGGGTCACGGGTCACCCGTGGGTCGGGTCTGGAACCAATGGCTCGCGAGCATGTCCGGGTCATTGTAAAGGTGAAGAAATCAATTTTATCAGATAGCCAACTAGTTTATCCGCTTCAACCCTTGTAACGGAAAAGATGGCGAAAAGAAAAAAAGACGATGATTACCGTGCATTCCAGGCTGCGTGGACAGAGGAATTTGCATTTGTGGAGAGAGCAGGATCTGCGGTATGTCTAATATGCAATGATAAAATTGCATCGATGAAACGGTCAAATATAAAGCGGCACTTCGATACGCACCATGCTTCATTTGCATCGAAATATCCAGCGGGGGACAGCAGGAAAAGGGCATGCGAGGAGCTACAGCGGAGAGTGCAGACGAGTCAGCAGCAACTACGTGTGTGGACCAAGCAAGGTGACGGGAATTCCGCTAGCTTTGCGGGGGCTTTGGCAATAGTAAGGAATGGAAAGTCATTCACAGATGGCGAGTATGCCAAAACATTCATGCTTGATGTGGCCAATGAACTGTTTGATGACTTCCCAAATAAAGACAAGATAATCAAACGAATAAAAGACATGCCCCTGTCAGCAAGAACTGTGCACGATCGTAGCATCATGATGGCAAATCAAGTCGAGGAAACACAAATTAAGGACATAAACTCCGGGACATACTTTTCTCTCGCGTTAGATGAGTCAACAGACGTTAGCCATCTATCTCAGTGCAGTATCATTGCCAGGTATGCTGCAGGTGACACACTGCGTGAGGAAAGCTTGGCTGTTTTGCCAATGAAAGGGACAACAAGAGGAGAGGATTTATTCATGTCTTTCATGGAGTTTGCTAAAGAAAAAAAACTACCGATGGATAAACTTATTTCTGTCTGTACTGATGGTGCACCCTGTATGTTGGGGAAGAACAAAGGATTTGTAGCGCTTCTCCGTGAACATGAAAAGAGAGCCATCCTAAGTTTTCATTGCATCCTGCACCAGGAGGCGCTTTGCGCTCAGACGTGTGGCCAGGAGCTTGGCGAGGTGATGTCTCTGGTCATTCAAGTGGTCAACTTTATTGTTGCCCGAGCTTTAAATGATCGCCAGTTTAAAGCTCTGTTAGAAGAAGTTGGGAATCATTATCCCGGTCTGCTTTTACACAGCAACGTGCGTTGGTTGTCAAGGGGGAAGGTGCTCAGCCGTTTTGCAGCTTGCCTGAGTGAAATCCGGACTTTTCTTGAAATGAAAGGCGTCAAGCATCCTGAGCTAGACAACACTGACTGGCTCCTGCAGTTTCACTATCTCGTGGACATAACTGGCCATCTGAACCAGCTCAATGTGAAAATGCAAGGTATTGGAAATACAATCTCATCCCTTCAACAAGCAGTGTTTGCATTTGAAAGCAAGCTGGAAGTCTTTCTCAGGGACATTGAAACAGGTCGTCTTCTGCACTTTGAAAGACTGCAACAATTTAGAGATGCATGCTTAGCAAGTGACTCCACTCAACATCTGGATCTCCAGCAGCTAGCTGGCTTTACGTTCAATCTCCTGCAGTCATTCAAAGCACATTTTGGAGAATTTCGTGCGCGCACTGGTCTTTTCAAGTTCATCACTCATCCACATGAGTGTGCAGTGGACAAAATCGACCTGACATGCATCCCCGGGGTCTCTATCGGAGACTTTGAGCTGGAAGTTGCTGACCTGAAGGCATCAGACATGTGGATGAGTAAGTTCAAGTCACTTAATGGAGAGTTGGAAAGTCTTGCGCGACAGCGAGCAGAGCTGGCGAGGGAACACAAGTGGACAGAAATTAAAAATCTTCAACCTGAAGACCAGCTGATTCTTAAAACTTGGAACGAGCTTCCTGTGACATACCACACAATGCAGCGTGTGAGTATTGCCGTATTGACCATGTTTGGCTCTACATATGCATGTGAACAGTCTTTCTCGCATATGAGGAACATTAAGACCAACCTACGCTCACGTTTAACTGATGGAAGCCTCAACGCCTGCATGAAGCTCAACCTCACCACGTATGAACCAGACTACAAGGCCATCAGCAAAACCATGCAGCACCAGAAGTCGCATTAAAAGTAAGACATATTTAATTTATTATACGTTAAAAATACTATATGGCTCTCAATGAAATATATTTAGAAATATTTGGCTTTTATGGCTCTCCCAGTCAAAAAGGTTCCCGACCCCTGAGCTATATTATATGGTTTGGAGACAATGGCACTGATGGAAAGACAGGAGGCGGAGCTGGATGTGGTAGAGTTGAAGATGCAAAGATTTTCCTTGGGAGTGATGAAGAAGAGCAGAATTAGGAATTATTATATTAGAGGGACTGCTCAGGTTGGACGGTTTGAAGACAAAGCAAGAGAGGCAAGATTGAGATGGCTTGGACATGTGTGGAGGAGAGACCCTGGGTATACTGGGAGAAGGATGCTGAATATGGAGCTGCCAGGGAGGAGGAAACGAGGAAGGCAAAAGAGGAGGTTTGTGGACGTGGTGAGGGGGGACATACAGGTGGCTGGTGTGACAGAGGAAGATGCAGAAGACAGGAAGAAATGGAAATGGATGATCCACTGTGGCGACCCTTAACGGGAGCAGCCAAAAGTAGTAGTAGTAGATCTTCTCAAACACCATCAGATTGGATAAGACGCATTCATGAACTGCCATCTTCGGGTCTCCCCACTAATTTTCTATGGGTTTAAGGTTTGGGTTTTGGCTGGACCACTCAAGGACAGTCAGAGCCTTATCCCAAAGCCACTTCGGTGTTGTCTTGGCTGTATGCCTTGGGTCATTGTCATGCTGAAAGGTGAACCATCATCCCAGTCTGAGGTTGCTTGCACTCAGGAGCAGGTTTTCTTCAAGGACCTCTTTGTATTTGGCTACATTCATCCTTCCCTCAATTGTGACCAGTCTCCCTGTCCCTGCTGCTGAGAAACACCCCCATAGCTGCCACCACCATGCTTCACCGTAGGGATGGTGTTAGTCAAGTAATAAGCAGTGCCTGGTGTTTATCAGACATAGTGTTCGGAGTTCTGCCCAATGAGTTCAATTTTTGTTTCATCAGACCAGAGAATATTTTTCCTTATGCGCTGAGTCTTTTAAATACCCTTTGGGCATGCCTTTCACTCAAGAAATGGCTTCCATCTAGCAACTCTACCATAAAGGCCTGATTGATGGAGTGTTGCTTAGATGGCCATCCTCTGGCAGTTTCTCCCATCTCTGCTGAGGACTTCCGAAGCTATTAGAGTGACCATTGGGTTCTTGGTCACCCGAGGACTTCCGAAGCTGTTAGAGTGACCATTGGGTTCTTGGTCACCTCGCTTTCCAAGGCCTTTTTTGCTCGGTTACTCAGTTTGGCTGGCTGGCCAACTGTAGGAAGGGTCCTGGTGGTTGAAAATCTCTTCCATTTCAAAATTATTGAGGCCACTGTGCTCCTGGGAACACTCAAAGCTTTAGAAATGGTTTTATACCCTTGCCCTGATCTATGCCACACCACAATTTTATCGCAGAGGTCTCACAGAGAGTTCCTTGGACTTTATGGCTTGACTTTGGGCCTGACATGCAATGTGATTTGTGGGACCTTATTTACACAGGTGTGCACCTTCCTAAACTATATCCAATCAATTCAATTTGCCATAGGTGGACTCCAATCAAGTTCTAGACACAGCTCAAGGTTATTTAAAGCAAACAGGATGCACCTGACCACAATTTGGAGTGCCACAGCAAAGGGTCAGAATACTTAAGTAAATGAGAGATTTCAGTTTCTGATTTTTAATAAATTAGCACACATTTCTAAAAACATGTTTTCACTTAGTCATTATGGGTTACTGAGTGCAGATTGATGGGCAAAAATGACAATTTTATCTATTTGAAATTAAATCTACAACTTGATTTGACAATAAAGTGTGCAAAAAGTGAAGGGCTCTGTATACTTTCTGAAGCCACTGTGTGAGCGGCAAGGGGGACCAAATGACCAAATGTCCCCATTACGATAGAAAAACCAAAAACCATCGACCTTGTGGGGACATGTTATGTGTCCCCATAAGGAAAAGGGTCTATTTTAGGGTTAGGACTTGGGTTTTGGGTTAGGGTTAGAATTAGGATTAGGCTAAGGTTAGGGTAAGGGTTAAGGTTAGTCATGTAATTATGACAGCTAAGGTTAGGGTTAAGGGGCTAGGGAATGAATGTAGACCATGAGTGGTCCCCACAACGATGGAGAAACATAGCCACTACGCTTGTCAAAGGCATGCAGGCCTAACTCAGAGAGCCATTTATCACATCAGGTCAGGCAGTGTTTTCCTACCATGCTGTTTTCGGCACAATTCAAAACCTTCCCAAGAAAAACTTGTGTAATATTATTCAAGAGGACTGACCACCAGGGAAATTAAACAGCACTCAGTGTCAGAACTTGGCTTCTCCTCCTCTTACCTCTTTTGATCAACACACACACACACACAGACATATGTATGTATGTATGTATGTATGTATGTATGTATGTATGTATGTATGTATGTATGTATGTATGTATATATCTGCAGTACCAGTTTCTCAGCTTTGTCTGTCACATTCTCTTTTTCTTTGATGATCAACCTTGCACTTCTCTTCTTCATACTTGCTTACCCCTCAGTTTTTTTCCCCTTTCTCTCTCACTCTAACACACACATCCATCCGAGTTTAAACACACATATAGTATGCACACCCACACCTTCTTTTCTGACTGTCTAGCATAAAACTATATGCACTCGCATAGTCCCACTGGCTATTTAGTAAAACACAATTCAGCTTTATTGCACATGCATAAAATCTGCGAGACACGCATTATGCTAAAGCACGTGCTTTTGTTTTTAGTATGCGAGTGCGTAACTGTGCTTAGGAAACCCCTTTTTGAAATAACAAAGCAACTTGAAATCCATTCATCAGAGAAGTTGACACCACTCTGGTTAAATGAATCAGCAGGAACATTAAGCCGGGGCGAATTTCTCTACAGCTGTGTCATTTGAGCAGTGAATTGTATTCAGTATATCACTGGAAAGTTTCCCTCATTCAAACAATTAGATACTGAAGTAGTAAACTTTTCTGCATGGGGATGAGAGACATTCCATTTAACATAAGCTTGACTTAGGGGAAAGGAAATGTCTCTCTAAGTTAAGCTGTCCAAGGCCAAGGTATATTTAATCATTTATAATGAGTCTTGGATCTGGATAACAAGCTCAATCTTTATGGACAAAATACACAGCAACATATTTTCAAAACTATCCCATTAGTACTGAGCCAAATAAATAAACACCAGCAACACAGCTTGTGTTTTTCAGCTTGAGTTGTAATATATATATTCTATTATTCTATCGAAAATGCCTTATGTGCATAAACAATAGTTCTACTTATACACACACACACACACATCTTGTTAAAACACACAAACACATTATATATATATATATGTGTGTGTGTGTGTATGTGTATGTATGTATGTATGTACGTCCAGCTGATGATTGCTTATGGCATGAAACAGGGCTTTTTTCCTGTCTCAAAGAATTTACTTGAATCACTGGATTTTATATATATATAGCATTTTTTTCCAAAACCATCAATAGTGTTGTTATAAGTGCTCAACTAATGAGGAGCAGAATATCAATACTGATACAGGAAAAAAAGTTTAATACATTGCAGTACAGGCCCGTTTCGTGCGTCGCGCACTCATCAGCTGCTAATGTGGTTCAACAAAGAATCATACAGTTTACGTTGCCCAGCGTCATGCCCCTAATTTCGGTTGGACAGCAACCAATCAGATGAGGAAACATTTAAACTATAACAACCAATGGGGTAGGTATTTATGATACACAGCAACCAATGGAGGGGTAGAAAACATTACAACCAATGGGTTAAGGGACTGGGGCTTGTTTTGAAAAGCATTTAGGGACCAGGACACTGTTGAAATGGCGTACATTTAATGGCGTACATCATATATGTACATAATGGCATACGTTTAATGGCGTACATTATATATATGTGTGTGTGTGTGTGTGTGTGTGTGTGTGTGTGTGTGTGTGTGTGTATGTATGTATGTATACAGTGCATCCAGAAAGTATTCACACCCCTTCACTTTCCCCACATTTTGTTATGTTACAGCAGAGACTGAGTAATGGAAGGAAAGGTAGGCATCACACAACAACAATACCCAGTGGGTGGTTGAGCTAAGAGCAGACCACATTAATATCCTAGATCAACCAGTTATCATCACAGTGGCCAACATCCAACGAGTATCAAGTATGACAAGCTGGACTGCATTAGGCCCTGAAATGATTCATGCTTATTGGCTGAAGAAGCTAACAGGACTCTGACACAGAGGAAAAAGCTGCTAACATCAGGGTCTCACCCTGACTGGCTACCACATGGGAGAACAATATTGATCATAAAGGATCCCCACAAGGGTACAACCCCCTCAATCTCCTGGCTGATAACTTGCCTCTCCACAACAAGGAAGATCCTGTCAAGCATCCTAGCAGCTAAGCTGGAAGGGCACAGGAGTCAATACATGAGCAAAACTCAGAAAGCAATTGGAAATAACACCAGAGGGTCAAAGCATCAGATACTGGTTGACAGAGCAGTCACCCAAGACTCTAAAACCAGACAGACAAACCTGAGAACAGCCTAGATTGACTAGAAGAAAGCCTACGATTCAATGCCCCTCATATGGTTACTGGTGTGCTTGGCACTATACAAAGCCAACAGGATACTAATAGCCTTCATCAAGAACTCAATGCAGTAGTGGAAAACAAAAATTGAAGGCCAACTCAAAGACAATCACACAGGTAACCATCAAATTTAGCATATACCAAGGTGATGCACTATCTCCGGTGCTGTTGTGCATAGGCCTGAACCCCCTCAGTCACATCATCACAAAGATCGGATATGGATACAGGTTCAGAAGTGGAGTTACCATCAGCCATCTCCTATACATGGATGACATCAAGCTGTATGCCAGGAATGAGCGAGACATTGACTGGCTGATCCACCTCACCAGGCTCTACAGCGACGACATCGTGATGTCATTCGGACTGGACAAGTGCCGTCAAATGGTGGCCAGGGGGTGAGGACGGAAGGGGTTGAATCAACTGTCCTCCTTCCATAATTGCTTAGCTGCCACCAAAGACTGTATGTCCCTTAATTTCCTCCATCTAAACCCCGACAAAACGGAAGTTCTCTTAACTGGTCCTTAGAACTTTGCCACTGCAGTTGATCAGTTTATTGGTGAAGGACAGCACAGAGGCTCTGATAGCAGCACAAGAACAAGCACTCAGCACAAGAACAAGCACTCAGTACCAGATTAGCTGAGGCAGGGGTTTACCATACCAGACAAGACCCAAGATACAGGCTGTGCAAAGACACCCCTGAGACAGTCCAGCACTTAGTAGCATCGTGTAAAATGCTAGCTGGGGAAGCATACACTGAAAGCCAAAACCAAGTGGCTGGGATAGTGTACAGGAACATCTGTACTGAATAAAGACTGGAAGTCCCTAAGTTCAAATGGGAGACACCATCAAAGGAGGTTGAGAAAGGCAGAGCTAAGATCCCATGGGACTTCAAGTTCCAGACTGACAAGCAAGTGCTGGCTAACCAACCAGACAATGTGGTGGTTGACAAGGAACAGAAGACAGCAGTAGTGATCAATGTAGCAATCCCGGGTAACGGCAACATCAGGAAGAAAGAGCATGAGAAGCTAGAGAAATACCAAAGGCTGACGGTTGAACTAGACTGGATGTGGAAGGTGAAATCCACAGTAGTCCCAGTGGTAATAGACGCACTGACCCCAGTAGATTCCAAGAACAACATCTGAGGTCTCTGTCCAGAAGAGTGCAGTCCTAGGAACTGCTAAGATACTGCGCAGGACCCTCAAACTCCCAGGCCTCTGGTAGAGGACTCGAGCTTGAGGAAGACACACACCACTCAAAAAAGGGTGAGAGGGAGATATTTTATGTTTAAACAAACAGTTCACAAGCATCACATACATTCACTGAACACTTTATTAGGAACAATATACTAATAGTTGACGGATTAGGTCAGGCAGGAGTCTCTGTGGACTATGATGTTCGCGGATGACATTGTGATCTGTAGCAAGTAGGGAGCAGGTTGAGGAGAGCCTGGAGAGGTGGAGGTATGCCTTTGAGAGATGAGGAATGAAAGTCAGTAGGAGCAAGACGGAATACATTTGATGAACGAGAGAAAATACAGCAGAATAGTGAGGATGCAATGATTAGAGGTGATGAAGGTGGATGAGTTTAAATACTTTGGGGTCAACTGTTCAAAGTAACGAGGAGTGCGGAAGAGAGGTGAAGAAGAGAGTGCAGGCAGGGTGGAGTGGGTAGAGAAGCGTGTCAGGAGTGATTTGCGACAGAAGGGTACCAGCAAGAATGAAAGGGAAGGCTTACTATGGTATCCAGCTCCACTGTTGTGCTGATGATACACAGCTTTATGTGTCCACTAAGCTCACTTCCACCCTCCTCTCCAGTTCCCTCGCTGATTGTCTCCATGACATACAGATATGGATGACTAACAATTATCTGAAATTCAACAGTAGTAAAACTGAGCTACTCCTCATTGGCATTGACGCTCTCAAAAATGAATATCTGCTCACCCCCCATTGCTTGAGCCACCACAACTATTACATTACATTACTGTCATTTAGCCGACGCTTTTATACAAAGGAACTTACAATAAGTGCATCATTTAACGTAGGAAATCAGGAGTACTACTAGTCATAAGTGCATCTTCTCTTTAAACAAGTATCTAAGAGCAAAACCAGTGCTGAAGTAAAAGCGCAATATATATCAGCAGTCAGTTATATCAAAACAGCAGTCAGTTATATCAAAACAACAGTCAGTTATATCAAAACAGCAGTCAGTTATATCAAAACAGCAGTCAGTCACATCAAAACAGCAGTCAGTTATATCAAAACAGCAGTCATACATATCAAAACAGCAGTCGGTTATACCAAAACAGCAGTCGGTTATATCAAAACAGCAGTCAGTCACATCAAAACAGCAGTCAGTTATATCAAAACAGCAGTCATACATATCAAAACAGCAGTCATACATATCAAAACAGCAGTCAGACATATCAAAACAGCAGTCAGACATATCAAAACAGCAGTCGGTTATACCAAAACAGCAGTCGGTTATATCAAAACAGCAGTCTGTCACATCAAAACAGCAGTCATTTATATCAAAACAGCAGCCAGTCATATCAAAACAGCAGTCAGTCACATCAAAACAGCAGTCAGTCACATCAAAACAGCAGCCATTTATATCAAAACAGCAGCCAGTCATATCAAAACAGCAGTTGGTCATATCAAAACAGTAGTCAGTTATATCAAAACAGCAGTCAGTCACATCAAAAAAGCAATCAGTTATATCAAAACAGCAGCCAGTTATATCAAAACAGCAGTCAGTTATATCAAAACAGCAGTCAGTTATATAAAAAAAGCAGTCAGTTATATCAAAACAGCAGTCAGACATATCAAAACAGCAGTCTCTGCTCAGACTAAGTCTTGGTGTTATCTAGATAGTACCCTTTCCTTTTCCAGTCATATAAACAATGTCTTCCGTATTGCCTTCTTCCATCTGCAAAACATCTCCAGATTATGTCCTGCTTTAACAAAACACTCCACGCAAGACTTAATCAATGCTTTGGTCACATCATGCATTGACTACTGCAATGCAATCCTGGCAGGCATCCCCAACAAACTTATTCACCGACTTCAACCCATCCAAAATTCTGCAGCACAGATTATTACATGTCCAAAGTCCTCTGATCATGTTTCTCCGCTGCTGATTCAATTACACTGGCTTCCTGTGTCACAGCAAATTAATTTTAAAATTTTATTATCAACATTCAAAGCTCTTCATAATCTATCCCCTGCTTCTCTCACACACTTCCTTCAGAAGGGAGTGCAACTCCACCTCGCTCCCTTCGGTCTTCACCAGCAGGTCTATTTGCACTACCAGCCATCAACCTCAGTACAATGGGTGCCAGGGCATTCTCCTATGCTGCACCCAAACTCTGGAACTTCATTCCCCATCACATCCACTTACTGGACTCCATTACAGAATTCAAAACTGCTTTTAAAACCTACCTTTTTAAACTTTTTGCATGGATCAGTGTCTCAGCAGCAGGGCGTGTGAGAGAGGCTCTTATTTTCACGATGTTGCGAAGGTGGTAGAAGGAGGATTTGACCATTTGGCGGATATGGGGCTCAAGGGAGAGGGTAGGATCAAGGATCACATCAAGGTTGCGTGTCTGGGAGGGAGGGGAGACAGTAGTGCCATTGATGGTGAGTGTGAAGTTGTTGATTTGGCTAAGAGTGACCTTGGAGCCAATGAAGACGAGTTCAGTTTTGTCATTGTTGAGTTTGAGAAGGTTTTGCTGCATCCCGACTTTAATTGCAGGCAGACAGGAGTCGATGTGAGAGAGGGGTGGATTGTGAGGGGATTTGTTGCTGAGGTATATCTGGGTGTCATCAGCATAACAGTGGAAGTCCAGGTTGAAATGGTGGAGAATCTGACCAAGAGGGAGGATGTAGATGATGAAAAGGAGTGGTCCGAGAACCGAACCATGGGAAACACCTTGTGTGACTGTGGATGGAACAGAGGAGCGGTTGTGAAGTGAGATGACATGTGAACTGTTGGAGAGGTAGGACTGGAGCCAGCTGAGTACGGTGCCTTCAATACCAACATCTTTCAATCTGGTGAGCAGGATGTTGTGGCTCACAGTATCGAAGTATGTAAGGTGACCTTATATGTCATGAAAGGTGCCCTTAAATAAAATGTTTATTCCATCCATCCATTATCAAAACCGCTTAACCTACTCAGGGTCACGGGGATGCTGGAGCCGATCCCAGTAGTTATTGGGTGGCAGTCGGAGAGACACCCTGAACAGGCCGCCAGTCCATCACAGGGCCAACACACACATTCACACCTAGGGACAATTTAGTGTGGCCGATTCACCTGACCCATGTCTTTGGACTGTGGGAGGAAACCGGAAAACCTGGAGGAAACTCACGCAGACACAGGGAGAACTTCCAAACTCCACACAGAGGATGACCCGGGATGACCCCCAAGGTTGGACTACCCCGGGGCTCGAACCCAGCACCTTCTTGGTGTGAGGCAACCATGCTAACCACTGTGCTGCTAAAATGTTTATTAACAATAATAACTTTATTTATATAGCAAGTTTCTTAAACAATGTGACAAAGTGCTTTACAAACAAATAACACCAGACAAAGCAAAAATAAGAGTAAGACTAAATAAGAGTAAAGTCCATCCATCCATCCGTTGTCTGAACCGCTTATCCTGCTCTCAGCATCGCGGGGATGCTGGAGCTTATTCCAGCAGTCATTGGGCGGCAGGCAGGGAGACACCCTGGACAGGCTGCCAGGCCATCACAGGGCCGACGTGCACATGCACACACACACACACACACACACACACACACACACACACACACAGACCCATTCATACCTAGGGACAATTTAGTACGGCCAATTCACCTGACTTACACGTCTGTTGACTATGGGAGGAAACTGGAGCCCCCGAAGGAAACCCACACAGACACGGGGAGAACATGCAAACTCCACACAGAGGACGACCCGGGATGACCCACCAAGGTTGGACTACCCTGGGGCTCGAACCCAGGAACTTCTTGCTGTGAGGCGACCGTGCTAACCACTGTGCCTCCCAGACCACCAAGTTTAGTACCAAAAGGGCTGATGGAATTTGGGGGGACTGAACAGAATGACCTCAGGCTTGTCATCATTAAATTTAAGAAAAATTTTGGACATCCATTTTAATGTCAGAGAGGCAAGTTGTGAGATTTGCTAGGCCGTTAGGATCTGTTGGTTTTAGTGGCATGTATAACTGAGTGTCATCAGCATAAAAATGGTAACACACATCATGATTTTGAATGACCTGGCCAAGGGGCAGCATATATATAGAAAACAGATGGAGGCCCAAGAACTGAGCCTTGAGGGTGTCCACACAGAACCCCTGGATGGAAACACTGGTGTCATGTCCCACCTCAGATCAACAACCAGCTCCTTTGAGTCATGTTGAGCTGCAGATGGTTCCGCTCACACCATGTGACAGTTCCCCACCACAGCCCTGTACTCAGCCTGCTAGCCCTTATTGATGCATCCGACAATAGCAGAGTCATCAGAGAACTTCTGAAGATGGCAGGACTCTGTGTGGTAGCTGAAGTCCGTGGTGTAGAGGGTGAAAACAAAGGGAGACAGGACTGTCCCCTGCGGAGACCCAGTGTTGCTGACCACTCTGTCTGACATACAGTGTTGCAAGCACACATACTGTGGTCTACCAGTAAGGTAGTCAACAATCCAGGACACAAGGGAGGCATCTACCTGCATTGCTATCAGTTTCTCACCCAGTACAGCTGGCCGGATGGTATTGAGGGCACTACAGAATTCAAAGAATATGACCCTCACAATGCTTTCTGGCTTATCCAGGTGGGCGTACGCACGGTTAAGCAGGTAAATGTTCAGTTTCATATGCAAATTGCCGTGAACATTAACGAGAGTTTCAATGGCAATGTGTACTATTCACAGAGTATTGGGGAATGGTTGCAATCACAGCATTGTAAGATAGCAACAGATGTACTTTTAACAAAAATGCCTTCCTTAACCTTGGCATCAGTGATTCTTGGAAACAGCTGTCTCAAATAGCGAAATCCATCACCTTCTTTGTTCATTGCTTTCACACAAATTTCCATCAATCCAAGTTTTACGTATATGAAGAGGAGGCAGACTTATCTTTGTTGGGTCGACAAGTGGTTTATGTGCCATAATTTTCTGCCCTGGAACGAAATGCTTACAGAGCAGCCAGTTCTTTTTAATGTAACGTGACTCTTTAGCATGGCTATCCCACTCACAAAGGAAACAACCGTACTTTGTATATCTGAGCTGCATTGCTAGTAGCAGTGCCAGTACTTTTAGATGACCACAGATGTTCCAGTCGTAATTGTTGTATTGTATGTGTGTCAACAACAGTTCCATGTTATTGTTAAGTTTCTGTCATGTGTACTGCGTAGCCAATGGGTACTGAAGGGTGGACATTGCCATTGTGTAACAGGACAGCTTTCAGGCTTAACTTTGACGAATCTATAAAAAACAGATGCCATTGTTGTGGGTCATGCACACAACCCAAAGCCATGAACAATCCATCAATATCAGTGTAGAAATAGAGGTTGTCAACCTGTGTACAGAAGTTTGTCAAATGTTCTTGGCGGTTCCAAAAGATAGAAATTTTTGTACCTGGTGACAGCAAACCCCATCCTTGCAATCTTGAACCAAGTAGTCCTGCTTTAGCTTTTGACAAATCTAAGTCCCTGACCAGGTCATTTAATTATGGATGTGTTATCAGATGAGGATAACCAGGCATAAAGGGTTCAACATCTGGATCATTGTCATTTTCACATCTGGTTCATGCCTTGGTCACAAATTTTACGTCCAAAGTAGAGCTTATAGGCTTTCTTAATAAGTGCAGTCATGGTGCGTCTTTGAGCCTTAAATGTATACTCGCCACAGATGTAACATTGCAGCTGTTGCAACATTGACAAGACATTTCTGCTCTGCTGTATTAAGTCTTGCTGAAGACAAATAATTCCTATTGTTAGGTATACTCACTATGCTATTGCCTGAAGAACATGTGCATCAACATACGTACAAACAGCATCTGTAAATGTGAGCAGCTTTTATAGCCTGTCTACCAGCATCTAACCTGACTAAGCACGCCTAAGACAACATTTGCATAGCACCTACACTGAGTGCATGCCCAGGCATGCTTGGACTGACCAAAACAGCTTGCTTTGTGGGCAATATACTACTACTACTACTACTACTACTGCTGCTACTACTTTTGGCTGCTCCTGTTAGGGATCACCACAGCAGATCATCCGTTTCCATCTCTTCCTGTCCTCTGCATCTTCCTCTGTCACACCTGCATGACCTCTCTCACAACATCCTTAAACCTCCTCTTTGGCCTTCCTCTTTTCCTCTTGCCTTTCAGCTCCATCTTCAGCATTCTTCTCCAATATACCCAGCATCTCTCCTCTGCACATGTCCAAACCATCTCAATCTTGCCTCTCTTGCTTTGTCTTCAAACTGTTCAACCTGAGCTGTCTCTCTAATATACTCATTCTTAATCCTGTCCTTCTTTGTCATGCCAAACGAAAATCTTAGCATCTTCAACTCTGCCACCTCCAGCTCTGCCTCCTGTCTTTTCATCAGTGCCACCGTCTTCATACCATAAACCATAGCTGGTGTCACTACTATCATGTAAACCTTCCCTTTAACTCTTGCTGGTACCCTTCTGTCGTAAATCACTCCTGACACTCTTCTCCACCCGCTCCAACCTGCCTGCACTCTCTTCTTCACCTCTCTTCCACATTCCCCGTTACTTTGGACAGTTGACCCCAAGTATTTAAACTCATACACCTTCATCACCTCCACTCCTTGCATCCTCATCATTCCACTGTCCTCTCTCTCATTCACACATATGTATTCTGTCTTGCTCCTACTGACTTTCATTCCTCTTCTCTCCAGTGCATACCTCCACCCTACTCTCGCTACAGATCACAATGTCATCCACAAACATCATAGTCCACGGAGACTCCTGCCTGATCTCGTCCGTCAACCTGTCCAGCACCATTACAAACAAGAAAGGGCTCAGAGCCTATCCTTGATGTAATCCCACCTCCACCTTGAACCCATCTGTCATTCCGACTGCACACCTCACCAATGTCACACTTCCCCCATACATGTCCTGCACCACTTCCTGATAAAATAACACACCTCTCTCAGCACACTGTCATATGATTTTTCCAAATCCACAGACACAATCTAACTCCTTCTGGCCTTCTCTATATTTCTCAATCAACATTCTCAAAGCAAACATCACATCTGTAGTGCTCTTTCGTGGCATGAAACCATACTGCTGCTCGCTAGTCATCACCTCTCCTCTTAACTTAGCTTCTACTACTCTTTCCCATATCTTCATGCTGTGGCTGATCAACTTTATACCTCTGTAGTTGCTACAGTTCTGCACATCGCCCTTGTTCTTGAAAATCGGTACCAGTATGCTTCTTCTCCACTCCTCAGGCATCCTCTCACTTTCCAGGATTGTGTTAAACAATCTAGTTAAAAACTCCACTGCAATCTCTCCTAAACATCTCCATGCCTCCACAGGTACGTCACCTGGACCAACTGCCTTTCCACTCTTCATCCTCTTCATAGCGGCCCTCACTTCCTCCTTCTAATCCACTGCACTTCCTGATTCACTATCCCCACATCATCCAACCTTCTCTCTCTCTCATTTTATTCATTCATCAGCCCCTCAAAGTATTCCTTCCACCTTCTCAACACACTCTCCTCCCTTGTCAGCACATTTCCATCTCTATGCTTGATCGCCCTTACCTGCTGTGCATCCTTCCCGGCCCGGTCCCCCTGTCTAGCCAATCGGTACCAATCCTTTTCTCCTTCCTTAGTGTCTAATCTCTCATACAACTCACCATATGCCTTTTCCTTTGCCTTTGCACCTTCTCATCACTTTACGCTCCATCTCCTTGTATTCCTACTTTCTTCATCTCTCTGACTAACCCGCTTCTTTGTCAACCTCTTCCTCTGGATACTTTGCTGTACTTCCTCATTCCACCACCAAGTCTCCTTGTCTTCCTTCCTCTGTCCTGATGACACACCAAGTGTCCTAGCTGTCTCCGTCACTATTTCTGCAGTGGTTGCCCAACCATCCGGCAACTCTTCACTACCACCCAGTGCCTGTTTTAACTCCTCCCTGAACTCCCCATGACAGTCTTCCTTCTTCAACTTCCACCATTTGTTTCTTGGCTCTGCCTTCACTCTCTTCCTCTTCTTGGTCTCCAAAGTCACCCTACAGACCACCATCCGATGCTGCCTAGCTTCGTGCAATACAAGCGAAGAGAAAAAGGAAGTTTTGTTTTTTGAGTGCAATCTAGAGCAGCCCCCCAGAGGCGGAGACTAGAAATCCAAGCTGAACTTGTCCATAGTTCTTTCTTGTCACCAACACTGTCACTGACGTGTCAAATGACTACACTGCTGTCGAAAGAAAAACAGATTTTTCACACTATATCCCACATTCGTATATATAGACAAAGTTGAAAATTGTTGAAGTGTTCCTTTAAACATTAAAAAAAAGTCAATTTTATTTGTACAGCCCAATATCACAAATTACTTGCCTCAAGGGGCTTTACAGCAACACAAAATCCTGCATTAGACCCTCGCGTCGGATAAGGAACAACTCCCTAAAAACACATTTTTTTAAAGTGTGTTACTGTACTATGAGTTGTTGTTGCCATCATTGAAATAATGAAAATGACAAGAATTCATACTTTTAATTATAAATAATCTCTAATATTAAATAAATATATGCATCTACATATAAAAACTATGCCTATACACACTATACAGTATGTGGCCTGTGTTGAATAAAACACTTCAAAATTATACTTTTTTCGGTTGTTTTTTATTATCCCTCTTTTGTTTTGCTAATTCCTATATAGCCAACTTGAAATTTTTAAATGAGTGGTGTCAAGCTACAATTTCTTTGAATGTACTGTCTTTTACAGATTCCTGATTTACAATCAAATCTGTCTTCATTATGCAGGACAACAAAGAATTTCTTGTCCTTCACCACCCGAATGGCAGCATTATTGACCCATCCAGATCAAAAATACATATAACTGTCTGTACTTTTGTATGCTTTCATCCTGACGGCAGTGTAAGGGGAATGATTCTCCACAAGATGTAAACATCGCCAAAGTGGTGTTCTGGCAAGGAGTTCACTGGTTTTAGTGATATATATAAATACTGCGGCATGTGCCGGTATATGGATCTCAAGTGCGCCAAAGTTGCAGATTGTTAACTTATCTTTGTTTTTCTTCTTTTGAGAGGCGGTCTAAATATCCGTGGCTTGAAACAGATGGAAAATTGACAGTCCTATGTTGCAGTTCTATGGAATGTTCACCACCATGTTGGAAAGATGTTTATTGTCCTCTAGATCTCCGCACCAGTCACGTGACTGAAAATGATGAATAGATCTTTTTTTTTTTCATACACACCGGTTGTATGAATTCACTGTAGCGATAATTATGCATCCCTGGTGTTAGTTTGACATTTTCAGTTGGAGGTCAAATTTTGTTAAACTGAAGCCCAGCTGAAGGACCTTTATATTATCTCAGTGTTATTTATTTAATAGATAGATAGTTGTATTAACCACGCGACCAAGGCCGGTGGAATTTGTTTTTGGTACACTTTAAACTCTGCAGCACAATACATACATGGACAACAACAGACACGCCACATATTATCATGAACAATACAGTTACACAATAACAGAAATAAACATATCACACATAACAATTAGGTGAATGGTAGCGTTTATGCCAATGGTGTGTGAGGAGGGGACTATAGGGAGGAATTCAGAGTCCTTATGGCTAGGGGAAAAAAACTGTTTGCAAAGCGTTTAGTCTTAGTGGACAGTGACCTGTAGCGCCTCCCTGAGGGAAGGAGCTGGAAGAGGCGATGAGCAGGATGTGAGGGGTCGGAGATGATCTTTGCTCGCTTTACAGTCCAGTTAGTATGTAGAGATTCAACTGAGGGGAGTGGGTTGCCTATGATTTTGGATGCCTTGTTGACAATCCGCTGCATGACAATCCGCAAACATGTGACCACTGTCATGTAATATCATTCAAATAACTGAATATGTATCTAAATCCTGATAGTTGGAGAAGGCTTGGATACAGTGTTGTTTGTTAACACAATTAATATGACAGTTAATGGTGGCAAAGCCAATGTTGTTTTTTCTGACTAATCATCAATCACACTGAAACAATAAAAACTTGAACATAAAATTAAATTAATGAGTCCATTTGCATCAGGATGTTACTGTACTACATGAATGGAAAGGAATTCCAAAAACTTGTACAAGATGTATTGTGTCTTGTCTGATATTTAGGTGGCCGCAGGCTGGATTTCACTGTCGCATTTGTTGCCTAACCGACTACCTCATATAAATCCATGTAAACCCAGGTTGCTGAGGGAAATCTCATTACTTCAAGCAATGTAAATGCTGAGATCCAACTATTTCCTTAATCTAATTATTCACAGTAACTACAGTTTTGGGTGCTTCTAAATATACCCAGTGAAAATAATTTCGGAAAAGAATTTCCCTAGAGGTCATTTTAAGACGTCTTTATTTTACAAGACATTAAGAAAAGTTAACTACGATGCACTCTCACATTTACAAATACATTTATGGATGTTGTTTTAAAATTGTACATTCACTTCTGCTGAAGCTAAAAACATAACACAGAATAACTTTTTACAGCATAATATGTTTCAGGCTTATATGTAGCAGCACATTTTCTCAGTCCTTATAAGCTATATGATTAAGTACTTTTTAAAAAACCTCAAATCCAAATTTTCCTATTAGTACCAGGCCAACTTTTTTTCTGAGCTGGAGAGCAGGTTTATAAAAATGTTATGTTCATAACATAAACACCACCTCTCCTTTCCCTTCTGTCTTCTATTTATTGCCATTCAGCTTTACCCAGTACTGTAGGCAGTGAACCCTGCCCCCAGCAGCTGGGGGTTATGAAAGCGATCTGGAAATTCTTACTAAGGCCACAGCTGCATCCATCCTGCCCAACTCCTACCAGAGCTTTGAGTGATTACCGAAGATAAGTCAGTGAATATTTCTTCCTTGAACCACGTGGCAATGGATGGAACAGTCGCTTAAAAAAAAAAACTGAAATAGAATGAGGCCAAATAGTTAGGCACATTAATCAAACTGAGTCTACGCATAAGACTGACCATAACGCCAAACAAGCTTGCATTACACACACATATATATATACTTTTTTTTTTACTATTATTATTTTTATTTTATTTTTTGCTGCATGTTGTGAGAAGACCAAAATACTTACGGTAAAACCTACTTAGGCCTACCTACAGAGTACCTTTGAAATATCTTATGGAGCTATAAAAAATTGGGGCGAACATTTTTGTTTTTCCAGAGTTGAAAGCTATTGCTTATTGTCATGACTGGACAGCTGACCACAAATGTAAGTTCCTGCCATATACATATCATGGATAGGGTATGGATTTCTGGCTGATAACAAATTAAGCATAAATATGTCATAATGCATTTTTCCTTGGGATTTATCTGCATATGTTGAGATCTGCAGTGGTAGCAGATCTCAAAAAATGTTCAAAGCACAACCAATGGGAACATGATTCAAAAAGATAGCTTGTTTCCCTTACTCTGCAGGTCATCCACTTATATAAACTGTATATAACTATATAAAATGTGTTTGATTATGCCACTGGCTAATAATCACAATCACTTTTTCAGTTCCTGTGCGCTACCCTTCCCATGACCTCAAAAATCTTTAACAAACAAACGGCACAGTACACCTGCTTGCCTCAGTCGATGGAAAGGGTTAACATCCTACTTTCTAGTCAAGCCAAAAAATCTGATTTGGAAATTTGGAATACCATTCCCTCTCCCCTTTTTATATTATCAGCATTTAAGTGTGTGATTTTGACTATGTAAATGGCATTATTATTGTTATTATTTTAAATTGTTTCTGCCTTGCTCTCCCCTTTAGCATCATTATTCCAGCTCATTCATATGGATGTTCATGCCTCACTAGCAGAGAGGGCCCCATGCCATGGGGCCTGTAAAAATGAAAATGCTATGAAAATTGGCCCTGACAGCGCACCAGTGCCAGCAATGCACTATGTGAAAGAGGTAGAAAGCAAGAAGAGTATATATGGATAGAAACTAGCACTAAATCCAGGTATGTCAGTGTCAGTATAATTAAAAGTGGAAAACTAAAGGGAGAATAGAGATGCTGTTATAACCACTATATTTTAATTTAAACCCAATTGCGTTTCAAAGCATCCATAATCAATAGAAAAGACCATACATGTATTTCACATGTAAATACTAGCCAAGCAAAGGCAGTGTCCTGGCCTGAAATCCAGCTGTCAATATAATAATTTTAGCACCTTTGTTCAGTGCCCGGGAGACTTTTCAGTCTTGGGGCACGGTTCAAACTCCCCATTTCTGTCAGGATAATCTAATCCCACAGAGAGCTGCTGCTTGCTGCTGCTACCTTGCATAAGGAGCTGTAAGTAGAGGAACATAGTCAGCTGTTACATAAGCTATTATTGCAGGCTAGGGTGGGACAGCAAGAGACCCCACTCTCTTGTGCGGTTAACTGTTCACGGTCTGGATGTGTCCTAATATGACCATAGAGGCCAAGCCACTGACTAAGCAGTACATCAGATACAGGGAATGTACAGGTTCCTTGAAAGAGCAGTCTTCTTGGTTTGCTTGCATGTCCTAATTATTGAAATGTAGCTAAATTTCTATGTTGCGTTCTACACTTAAACCCTGCAACAACCTAGTTTATAATAGTTTACATTATATTTTTTCCCATACAGCTGGAAGAGACAACTGAATGAAATATTTGCAGATCAGAGGGTCCAGTGAAGAACTAGCTTCACTTCACTTCGTCTTGCTACCCATCTGCTGAGAATATATATTACAAGTAGAGACCACTATCACGTCATTGACAAAATGAGAAAAGCTAAGAAAAAAATAATGGCCTAGAAATTGACCTTTTCTATTAACTTGTGTTGCAATCAAACATTTAAAAAAACATTCAAGACAAACAATTGTTCTACGGTGTTGTTGCAAGAGCTGTGGATGATTTCCACGGCTGCTGGGAGCAATGTTGTGTTACCTGCTCATTTGCTTTAGTGTCATGTAGACTCAAAAGGAAAACTAAAAACACTAATTTTTTGATTAATAAGCTGAAGATACCTTATCAGTGGTGGAAACAAATTGCCCTATGGTTTTCTTTTTAGAGGTTCCTCTGAATGCAATATAAATTACCATAGCTTCCCACATTCATAAGGTGAATCAAGTTTTGTTTTGTTTTTTCTCGTGTCAATTGACAGAAGATTATTTGGTTTTGATTGTGTCTTGATGTCGAACAGAGAGTAATTGGTTTAGAATGCTGTCCGACCTCCATTTTGGGAATCCAACAATGGTTTTGGAACTTAATTTGCTCTGTCCATGAATGCCCATGTCCTTGGGAATCATTCAGGCTTATCACACCATTTTCTCGTAGGAGGTTGTAGATGATGGAAACAAGGCAGTAACTGCCATTGTCCTGCTCTCTGTGATAAATGGACCTTTCACCATCCCACAAATCTCCCCAGTGACATTTTCTACAACCTGCTGCGTTGACCAAGGCCCTCTGACCAGTTGAGGAACTATTGTGTGTTTCTGATGTCAGATCATTGAGAATAATTGTCTCTCTTACCACGGTGGATTCAGAAAAAGGGGGGAGGAGGTTTCTAACTTGTCAGGAAATCATTTTTGTCCCAAGCAGTCTGTCCTACTCAATATCCTGAGGATGGCCTCCATTATATATCATTTATATATAGCTCACTATTCTTTCTAGGGTTTAACTGTGCTCTTGACTCATACATTCTCATTCAAATGAAATGGTAATTTAATTTAAAATAAAGATCTTGACTAGTGAATTGAACATGTTGATTAATTCCCAAGAAGTTGTCCCTTTAATTAATTTTGATAATTATATCCTTGCTCTGTATCTCACTACTTATCTTCATCCTCTTCCCTTCCATTATGTCTGAGATGGTGGAGAGGGAGGCACTGACAAACCTATGGGTGGCAGGAGAGTATTTTATTAAACATGCATGGCAGCAGAGCTGTCACTTTAAAAAAGCAAAGGGTTGCCTGTGTAGTAGTACTCCTACTTGCATATCATAAGGGGTCTGTACCCTTGCTGCTGTAACATGTCATGTTAGCAAGGGCACAGCAAAATATCGCTTTCATCAATTGACCCCTGTATCTTCAGGGTCAATAAATGGCAGGTGGGCCAGCAACCAGGCATTCAAATGTATACAGCTGCATTTACAGGGGAGTCAATAAGGGTGTGTGCTTGCTTTTTTGTGTGTGATTTTACCTTCTTAGAACAAATGGGTAGGTAGAAAGGTTTGACTCATTTAGGATCTGGAAGCTAAATTTAGTACTAGGATTGACAAAAACGTGTTTAATTAGCATTCTGGTTCAAAACTGCGAATCAAAATCAGGGACAGTTTGTAAGTTTTGAACAAGGGGATTCACATCCAGAATTTCTTATACAGTACATCCAGAAAGTATTCACAGCCCTTCACTTTCCCACATTTTGTTATGTTACAGCCTTATTCAAAAATTGATCAAATTCCTCTTTTTTTCATCAATCTACATACAATACCCCATAATGGCAAAGCAAAAAAGGTTTTGTAGAAATTTTTGCAAATTTATTAAAAATAAAAAACTGAAATATTGCATGCACATAAGTATTCACACCCTTTACTCAGTACTTGGTTGAGGCACCCTTGGCAGCGATTACAGCCTCAAGTCTTCTTGGGTATGAAGCTACAAGCTTGGCACACCTATATTTGGGGTATTTCTCCCATTCTTATCTGCAGATCCTCTCGAGCTCTGTAAGGTTAGATGGGGAGCGTCGCTTCACAGCTATTTTCAGGTCTTTCCAGAGATGTTCAATGGGGTTCAAGTCTGGGCTCTGGCTGGGCCACTCAAGGACATTCACAGACTTGTCCTGAAGCCACTCCTTCGTTGTCTTGGCTGTGTGCTTAGGGTCGTTGTCGTGTTGAAAGGTAAACCTTCAACCCAGTCTGAGGTCCTGAGCGCTCTGGAGCAGGATCTCTCTGTACTTTGCTCCATTCATCTTTCCCTCGATCCTGACTAGTCTCCCAGTTCCTGCCGCTGAAAAACATCCCCACAGCATGATGCTGCCACCACCATGCTTCGCTGTAGGGATGGTATTAGCAAGGTGATGAGAGGTGCCTGGTTTCCTCCAGACGTGACATTTGGCATTCAGGCCAAAGAGTTCAATCTTGGTTTCATCAGACCAGAGAATCTTGTTTCTCATGGTCTGAGAGTCCTTTAGGTGCTTTCTGGCAAACTCCAAGCGGGCTGTCATGTGCCTTTTACTGAGCAGAGGCTTCCGTCTGGCCACTCTACCATAAAGGCCTGATTGGTGGAGTGCTGCAGAGATTGTTGTCCTTCTTGAAGGTTCTCCCATCTCCACAGAGGAACGCTGGAGCTCTGTCAGAGTGACCACGGGGTTCTTGGTCACCTCCCTGACCAAGGCCCTTGTCCCCCGATTGCTCAGTTTGGCTGGGCGGCTAGCTCTAGGAAGAGTCCTGGTGGATCCAAACTTCTTCCATTTACGAATGATGGAGACCACTGTGCTCTTTGGGACCTTCAAAGCTGTAGAAATTGTTTTGTACCCTTCCTCAGATCTGTGCCTCGATACAATCCTGTCTCGGAGGTCCACAGACAATTCCTTTGACTTCATGGCTTGGTTTCTGCTCTGACATTCACTGTCAACAGTGGGACCTTATATAGACCGGTGTGTGCCTTTCCAAATCATGTCCAATCCATTGAATTTACTACAGGTGGACTCCAATCAAGATGTAGAAACATCTCAAGGATGATCAGTGGAAACAGGATGAACCTGAGCTCAATTTTGAGCGTCATAGCAAAGGGTGTGAATACTTATGTACATGCAATACTTCAGTTTTTATTTTTGATAAATTTGCAAAAATTTCTACAAAACCTTTTTCACTTTGTCGTTATGGGGTATTGCGTGTAGATTGATGAGAAAAAAAAGGAATTTAATCCATTTTGGAATAAGGCTGTAACATAACAAAATGTGGGGAAAGTGAAGGGGTGTGAATACTTTCCGGATGCACTGTACATCCCAGTCCGTCACATCCACCACATCTGATTACATTTGGTTGGTTTCTTTAGGTGAAAGAAAGTTTCATGATTGACAGCTCAAAGGAGGAGAATTAGTTTTCCGAATTTATTCACAACAATCCTCTGGTGTAGGCACCAGATTATGTCAGTAAATTCAAAGTTAATCCCAATACAGATAATGCAGTAACAAAAATAAACGCAAGTAAACAACAGACTGATGTTGTAAGTTGTTGCACAAACACAATCGACTCTAAGAATTTGTGTGTCTGGCCATACATTTTATACGTTTATGATTAATTCTATCCAATTCAACTGAACAGACAAAATAAATTTGAAGCAATTTCATGCATACTGTAGACAGACAAAAAAGAAATGACTTGAAGGTTATAGAGCAGGTCAATTGATACCTTGCTCCTCCTGGGCTGAACCAATCCTTTGTCAAATTTGTTAGACTGAAGAGCAAAAGAGAGAGCAAGAGAAGTGAGTTACACTGAAATAATATAAGATTTTCTTTTCACCATCATTAATCTGTACTTCAATCCTCACAATATGTCCAAACATAATATATAAAATTTGTTTATCTGTTCTTAGGATGGCTACTGCTATGTTACATTCCTGGAGCTAGTAATTGTTTTGCTGGTTGTGGCCAGTTGCCCTGCTTTACTTCCTTTTCATTCAATCAATGAATGAATGATGATTTATTTCAAACATGTAAATAAGCAGAATATAACTTACAGATAAACTATTGCCAATAATCTGAAGTGACCAACAAATCCACACATCAAATTCAGCCAGTTTTGGGTCCACATTTACAAAGAATCTGTTGAAGCCATTGACCATGTCTTCCATGTTATTTATAGTCTTATCATTATCTGTAAAATATTGAGGGCAGCTTGGGCTTCTAGATCCGTTTTTAATAATACTATTCAACACATTCCATATACCTTTGGTGTATATCAATAAATTCAAAATAAAGGCACTATCAGTTTCTCACTCTAAATTCCAAACATGTAAATAAGCAGAATATAACTTACAGATAAACTATTGCCAATAATCTGAAGTGACCAACAAATCCACACATCAAATTCAGCCAGTTTTGGGTCCACATTTACAAAGAATCTGTTGAAGCCATTGACCATGTCTTCCATGTTATTTATAGTCTTATCATTATCTGTAAAATATTGAGGGCAGCTTGGGCTTCTAGATCCGTTTTTAATAATACTATTCAACACATTCCATATACCTTTGGTGTATATCAATAAATTCAAAATAAAGGCATTATCAGTTTCTCACTCTAAATTCTAGCAGCAAATATATTCTGTTTAGTCAGTGAGAGAATTTATATGGAGCATTTGGGAAAGGTTTGGTTTTAAAATTGAGCTCATGGTATGAGACATTTGCTTTTTATGTTTTGATTTAGATTCGTTATATATCTGCTCAACCCAGCCACTGAGGATGCACAAGCCAGTGCATTCTTAGTGCCAGTCTCAACCCCAGATAAATGGCAGGGGTTGCGTTAGGAAGGGCATCCAGCATAAAACCTTTGCCAAATCAAATATGCAGATCATAAATCAGATTTCCATACCGGATCAGTCGAGGCCCAGGTTACCAACAACTGCCACCAGTACTGTTTGCCAGCAGGGTGCCAGTGAAAACTATGCTACTGTTGGATGAAGGCAAAGGAGATGGGAAAGCCATGTCCAGTGGTAGTGGGAAAGGAGGAAAGGTAGGGGTGTGGCGGTGAGAGTCGGAACTATGAATGTTGGCTCTATGACTGGTAAAGGGAGAGATCTGGCTGATATGATGGAAAGAATGAAGGTGGTTATACTGTGTGCAAGAGACCAAGTGGAAGGCCAGGAGCATTGGAGGTGGGTTCAAACTCTTCTACCATCATGTGGATGGGAGGAGAAATTGGGTAGGGGTAATCCTGAAGGAAGACTACTATGTCAAGAGTGTATTGGAGGTGAAGAGAGTGTCGGACAGAGTGATGAGAGTGTCGGACAGAGTGAGGAGTACTACTACCCTGTTACTTGATCTTAGCACTTATTGTATTCACTCATTTAAAAAAAAATCTCTTTCTTGCGCTTTTACTTTAGCACTGGTTTTGCTCTTAGATGCTTGTTTAGAGAGAAGATGCACTTGTGACTTCTGATGACCAGTAGTTCTCCTGATTCCTACATTAAATGTACTTATTGTAAGTCGCTTTGGATAAAAGCGTCAGCTAAATGACTGTAATGTAATGTAAATGACTGTAATGAGTATGAAGCTGGAAATCAAAGGTATGATGATGAATGCTGTCAGTTCAAGTTGGGTGTGAGATGGAAGAAAAATAATTTTGGAGTGAGTTGGATGAAGTGATGGAGAGTATTCCCAAGGAGGAGAGAATGGTGATTGGAACAGACTTCAATGGGCATGTTGGTGAAGGGAACGGAGGTGATGGGTAGGTATTGTGTCAACGAGAGGAATATGGAAGGACAGATGAGGGTGGTTTTGCATAAACGATGGAAATGGCTGTGGTGAATGTATTTCAAAAAAAGGGAGGAACACAGGGTCACATAAGAGTGGCAAAAGGTGCACACAAGTGGACGTTTCTACATTCACAAATTACTTTTTTGGATAAACGACATGACATGCCAGACATATCAAGAGGAACACTTTGGGAAACCTTAAAAGCTTACCTATGGGGCCAACTTATTTCCTATGTATCTCATTTGAAGGAAACTGAAATATCCCATATGGCTTAAGTTCTGCAGAAAATTAATGAAACCAATAAATATGCAGCGGACCTGAACCCTGACTTTTATAAAAGGCGCCCCCAACGCCAGGCTGAATTCGACCTCACATGCATAAACAAAGCTAAAATACAACTACTTAGGTCTAGACAATGCTTCTTTGAATCTGGAGACAAGGCTGGTAAACTCCTGGCTCACCAGATCAGAGCAGAGGTGGCCTCAAGAGTAATTCTAGCTATTAAATCTCCATCTGGCAATGTTTTATTGGACCCAAGAGTATTAATGAAACATTTGCTAGATTCTACTCTGATTCATATATATATCAGACTCCCCCCAATTAAGTGACTGGATACTACATATAAATTATCACTTTACAATGATGGTCTGCTATTGTACATCTCAAACCCTGCCAGATCACTTCCAGTCAATCTTTATATCTTTAGAGCAGTTTAGTAAATACTCTGGATAACGAGTGAACTGCTACTGGTTAATTCATTCATAAGTCAGCTTCCACGCTCTCTGGTACCATTTAAATGGGCAGAGGGTGGATTTCAATACTTAGGAATCTTTATAACTATATATATGGCCAACATTTTTGTTAAAAACTTTACTCCTTTGGCTAAAAAATTAGAGGAAGATCTCGACCGCTAGTCTGCCCTGCCCTTGTCATTGACAGGCTGAATAAGTCTGATCAAAATGACAGTTCTACCCAACTTATTTTACCTTTTCCAGCATATTCCTGTACTCATTACCAAAAAGTTTTCTGCTTAGAAAAAAACATGTCTAAATTCCTCTGGGGGAATAAACCTGTTTCTATCCGGAAGTCAGTCCTGCAACTCTCCAAACAAAGGGGTGGGTTAGCCCTCCACTACTTCATACATTGTTACTGGGCAGTCAACATTCAAAAACTCCTATACTGGATGGGCAGCAATACTGACAATCTACCTGCTTGGGTTTAGGTGGAAAAAGCCGCCTGCAAATGTTGTTACATTCTATACTGTGCTCCCAGCTCCCCCTCCCTTCCAGACTGGTTAGCACCAATCCTGTTGTGACCAACTCTCTCTAAATCTGAATCCAATTTAGGAAATACTTTGGCCTGCACAGAACTTCTACTCTTGCTTCAATACTCAACAACCACCTTTTCAAACCTTCAAGCATAGATTTAGCATTCCGAATCTGGCTCAATAATGGCATAGTAACTTAAGGATTTGTATAAGGATGAGATTTTCTCATCGGGGAATTCGAGCTGGTGATCTCCGTGTTGGTAGGCAATGGAATAGACTGCCACGCCACCCCAGACGCCCCCAAACTAGAGCTTTTGTCAAAAAATAGTTTTCTAATTTCCCTAATCCCCCCCCCCGAAACCTTGATTGATGTCCTATTTACTATGGATCCTAATCAAAGGAAGGGCATTTAAATTATTTACAGCTCCATTGTGCTTGGCAAATCCAAGCCTCCCTACCCAAACTAAAAACACATGGGAACAGGATCTGGGAACAGAAGTATCCAATGAACAATGGGATCATATTCTAGACCTGGTCCATTCCTCCTCAATATGTGCCCGTCATGGGTTAATTAAAGCAAAATTCTACACAGAATCCACTATACTAATGCCAGACTAGCCAAAATATATCCTAATGTCAGTGATGTCTGCAATCGGTGCAAACATTCCCCCGCAAATCTTATTCATATGTTCTGGACTTGTCCAAAGTTAATAAACTTCTGGTTGAACATATTTGAAACCATAAGCCGGGCTTACGATGTGGTCATTGCCCCCAATTCTTTATTTGTCATCTTTGGCGCTTCACCTGATACCGGCCTTTGTGTTGCTACACAGCAAGCCCTAGCCTTCATAACTTTACTGGCCAAATGATTTATTTTACTGAAATCGAAGCACACTTCTCCCCCTACATATGATACATGGATTAAGTAAGTTCTATACAATATTAAATTTGAGAAACTTAGATTCTCTCTCATGAGCTCAATAAAAACATTCTAAACATGGAACCCTTTTTTAGAATATATGGACCTGTTCAACATTTCACCTGACACGAAAGAGGATTGAACCCCCCCCCTCCCTCCTCCACAACTGTCCCTTTCCCTAACCCCTCTTCTATCCTCTTTCTATCTCCTTTGTTTTTGGCCCTGTTCTTTTTCTTTCTTTTCTTTGTTTCATAACCTCCGCTGGGTTGGGTTAGGGTGATGGGCAAGGGGATGTATGTTTGGTAGTGTTCTAGAGAGGCTGTTTTGTTTTGTACTGCTGGTACAGTACTGACTGTTGAATGACTTTGAAAAAAATCAATAAAATGATTGGCGAAGGGAAAAAAAAGTGTAGAGCCAATGCACGTTGGTATGTGTTTTAGCTCTATTATAAAGCCCTTTCAAGAAAGGCTTTTTATAGTTATAATCCAAGAGAATATTGCCTTGGTATACATTTTGTATTTTAAGCTGACTGTTTTTTCACCCCTCCCTCCAAAGAGCACCTCACCTCCTTATATTATTTTAGCCAAAAGCAGTATTCACTCATTTTTTTCATTTGATGAATAAACTATGCTTCTTGACAATTAAGGCTCTTTCTTTTTATCAATGTCGCCATACATGCCACAGTGACACATTGTCTCTGCTTCTGAGTGCCAAACAGAGCCATCTGCTAGTAAATCCCAACCAAGATAAGACACCTCCCAAGCTCTCTTAAACCAATCAGGAGCTGCTGATACCATTCTCAACATATTGCCATTTTTATATACCCCACATATTCTTAGTTTTTAAACATTTAAAGATTAAATTGATGTTCTCAGAATTTGGACACACTTGAGCCCAAACTCTTACAATGAGTGGCTTAAACATACTGGCCCCGGTCTTGTTTCTCACTTTTTCTTAAGATGTTCTGTTATTTTATGCTTCCAACCGATTCTTAAGGTTTGTTTGCAGGTTAGTGATGCCCTTTTATTCTTTCTTCTATAACCTTTCTCCACTGCCTCCTGTCCTGGATGAGTCTATCAATCTCTAGCTGTCAACTTAATTGGTTATAAAACTACTTTCTTTCTTTTCTCATAGACCTCAAACCTTCCTGCTCCATAATCATAATTAATACCCCCCATTTTCTCTTGCTTCTTCTCCACTGTTCCCTTTAAGCCAATCAAGAACCCCTCAAGTCCGAGTTAAAAGATTTCTATCACCAGCAGTGCCTCTAGGCTATTTCATTCAATGTCTTTGCCTACTGTATGTTTCTTTTCTTGCCTTATTGATCTCACTGCCCTACGGTACAAACCTGTGTCAATGATAGCGCCTTAAAATAAGTGATATATGATTTAAGAAAAACGATCAGAAACAGCAACTTTCTGACCAAAACACGCTACCGGCTTTTGCTACAAAATTAGCACCAGGGTGCTTAGATCTGATGCTGCTGAGATCTTGGCAGTGTTTAAAGAGCAGGAAAATGGAAACATGGTAACAAAAGCAAACTGTTAACTTGACATAACATTTTAAGAATGTGTTTTTAAATATATATGATCTTTAAGTTATTGTCATTGATATTGCAACTATTACATACTATGTAAAGTATAAAATAGTGGTTTTCATGATTGTCACTGGCAGTGCTACCAGACATGCTAAGGTTTACTGGTAGAAAACATGAAGGCATCTGGAACACATGTGATTACATGACAGTAACTTGATACAGAAGGGGAATGTTCTGACCACAAACAAACAGCCAAACTTAAATAAACAGAAAGTTGATTGAATAATCAACAACAGTTTTGGGGCAAATGGGTAACAGAGGAAAACTGGACAGGACTCAGGACTGGGATGGTGTTGTCAGAGCAGGATAAGACATGAGACATAGAAACCAGGGCTAGAGTTGCCAGAACTGGGAGCGGCCATGACAACATGACAGAGCTCAAGATGTGAAATGGCTTGCTGTCCAGTTTACATTTCTTTGACCTCCTCATTAACCACCAAAATCTGTCAGGGTTCCTTGCAGTAGTCAGGCTACAGACATATTGACATTTAAAGGTAGCGGCAGCTGTGGCCTAAAGGTTAGAGAGGCGGACTTGTAACCTGGAGGTCGCCGGTTCGATCCCTGGACCAGCAGGAAAAATGTGGGTGGGGTGAATGAATGGTGCTCTCCCTCCCTCAATGCCCACAGCTGATGTGCCATTGAGCAAGTCGCTTAAGCCCCCAGTGAACTGCTCCAGCGGAGTTGCTCAGTGGCCATCAGTGGAGACTGGGTTTGCATTGGGCAGCTCCCAGGTGTAAATGTGTGGAACTGTGCGTATGTGTAGCAGGGTGTTGCTGAAAAAGAACACACATGTTCAGCATTCTAACCTGGATGAATAAAGGTAAAAAAAAATATTTTTTAAAAAGTACAGTGTGCAAAATTTAGCTTAAATTGTTTAACAAGTAATGAAATAAAATATTCATAACTATGTTTTTTAATAGTGTATAAGAGCCAAGCTGAAATAGCTTGTTTTCTGCTGGACATAATGAACCTAGGTGTGGTCATACCTGTCTCGACTCAGCTTAAAATGTTTCTATCTAAAGTTATCTAATAGCTTGACACTATGATTGATGATGCCATCATTTACGGACTCTGCAGGTCACCATAGATTGTTAGTGCTTTGGAGGTGGTTTGTTAGGGGTTAGTTAGTACTTTGGAGGGGAGGAGGTGGAGGAGAGGAGTTCACCATTGTTGAAATGTGCCTCACCTTTCAAATGCTACTAACACCCCTGACTTTCACACACTGTACCTGAGACCATACAGTAAGAATTTAAATGGATTGAATGGGGTCAATTATTTGGAGGTCTGGATAACTTGACTGCAAAATGCATTTCCAGCCAGATTTTTTTACATTTAATTCATTCAAGTATTTTGTCCTCTCCTTGGAGATGCTGTTTATGTCAGTGTAATACCCACAAGAACCATGTAAGCACCAACACTGGCAACTTGGCGAAATGAAAGGGACACGTAGTGTCTTATAAAGTGTGGCTCGGCAGGATATTTTTGCCCGACCCGAGCCTAAGAGCATAATAACCGAGCCAGATCTGAACCTGACAACCATTGTTTTTTATGTCCGAACCTAACTTGAGCCCAATGCAGTTAATGCAAACTGAAGCACTGAGGCACCGAAATGCCTCCATACTGTTGATTCCTTGCTTGGTTTTCAGTAGTTTTAAACTCCCCCAATGACACATTTTGTTTTAACATTTTCCATCCCTTAGCCTAGGCTACATTTACCACCTTAAATAGCCTGTGTTGCATTCAGCATTGTCGCGTAAAGCCCAGCACCATATTTTCACTTAAAACAGCTTGAGGCTGACATGACTGAACCCGAACAACATTTCTAAGTTTCTTTCCAAACCCAGCCCGACCCATTGTGTTCTGACGGGCTCGGGTTGGGTATCCGTCCTCTAGTATCTTAAGACCATTTGCCGTATTACGACTATTTAAAATGGGAAGCCTGGGAAGACATGAGGGCTTACCAATTGTAAACTGGCAAAGTTTGGATACAGTTTGCACCCCCTACACAGCCCAAAAATCCTTGGGTCACTGTTTAATGTTACACAAATGGTGCCTGTCAGGAAGAATCTGCACAATTTCACAATACCTTTTGAAAGTCAGGCAACAGGCAGCCTTTATTTAATATTTTTCTAGTCAATTGCTTTGGAAAAGTGTCTATCCAAGGGCAATAGATAATTGAATATAGACATACCTTATCCCCGGGATGCCCCATCCAATACTATGACCTGACCAGGCCTGTGATTGGATAGAATGATTTTGGCTAAGGTTTTATCCTGGGCATGGGTCATCATCCTGCTGGTGGTTGAAAAACAAGAAAAACGTTCACTAGATGCATTGCTGCAGCTTGAGTGGTTGTCAGTGGCACCAGCCACACTCAGCCATTCCTTTTAGGAGGCCAGTGATAAAAGTACCCTGGCAGCACCTTTTTGATAACTTTATTCACAGCCTAGATCCCTGGCTCTGACCACTTGCTGTGCAAGTCATTCAACTGTTGTACAAAGGCAAATGGAATCGTCAAAGGCTAAACTCCAACGGAGTTGAAGGTTGGTTTGTGGTATGACAACAAGGTAGTCAAAGATAATTCAACTGGTGCTAGCCAGTCCAAAGACAAAACTTCTGGGATCAGATGCTTTTCCCCCATTAACAGAAAAATATGCCATTGCCAGCCTTTTAAACATTTTTGGAAAGGTCTTTGGATGGTCATCCGGCATTGTCTTGGGAATACTGATTTTCAAATGGCAATGGTCAGGCAAGGGTAAGTGAATAGCTGCAGCAGGCATCCAGGATGTCTGCTGCCCACAACACGTACTTCTACGAGAAATCAATGAGAAATGTTGCAGTAGGGGTGGAAGACAGGCTCAAAGTTGCTACTCCAGAGTTTGCTTTAACTATCAAATTGAGTTAAAATATTAGTCCAGATTTATAAACAGTGTAACTGATTTCTTTTCCAAAGTTATCCTTGGATTGAATTTCAAAATTGTACTTACAAAATGGTACTTGTAATAGAAAGTTTTACGATTCTATTTGATCAATGTATCACTGTCAATGTGCAAAACTATGCTAACAGATCTCAGTTCGGTTTTGGTGGTTAATTTGACTTGTTTTAACTCTGATGAATGTCCTTATTTTCCTTGATTAGTACTATTAAGATTTAGTTTCGTCCATGTTTTGTGTTATGTGTCCATTGACCATTTACTTTGACTTAACTTTTGTGTTTCTTTGCTTTGCGCTACCCACTTGTTCTGTTAAGCTCTCCTGCATACCTATGTTCTTCATTGTTTCACTGCTGTTTGCACAAATAATTAGATAAAATGACAGTTGAAGTTTAATTGTGACTGAAATCATTGATTGACATGCTTACAATCTACTCTGCTTTTCCTGAGCTGTCAGCAACAGCGTTATTCTAATTTGTTAAAATCTAATGAATGTTTTTCTATGTATAACATTTGAATTAGAATTAACATCCTGCTTTTTCTTTTTGAATTAAATATACTCATGAAGTTTAAAATGGTTGCATCTTAAGGACAATTAAATTTCTCTATCATAGTCACAACTAATCCAAATGGCATGGCTTATGATTTAAAAGACTCATCAGAGACACTTTTTACAGACCTTTATTCTTACTATTTAGACAAAAAAATCTGAGTTTTTGGTCTGATCATTATGTAGCACTAAGGCAGGCACAAAAATTCTGTGCTCAGTCTCTGGGGGTACTGGGTAGCTCTTGAACGGTCGGGTTATACCAGCCCTATAGGGACTTACAGCTCTGCTACTGATGCATCCTAGTTGCCTCTGTCCATGGTCCTTAATGCTCCCAATGGCCTTGACTTCATAGAAGTGTCTATCACTGTGTCTCCGAGCACCGTGGAAGGCCATGTTACGAGGCATTAATTAGAATCAGAAACACTTTGTCATTTCATTTCATGCACTTGTGCACATGAAATGAAACGAAACATCATTTCCTCCAGCCCACAGCAGTGCAACACAGCAACACAAAGACAAAAACACATCCAAACACTACAAAAAACTACAAGAGCACATATATCCAAACTAAAACATATATCTAAACTAAACCAAAAAAAAAACCCAACAAAATAAAAATCACTGTCCAGGAGAACGAACATCAGTCAAGATGATTGTTGGAACTGCCGGTCTGCATGGGCTAGCAGTTAGCTTAGGCTGCCCCGCTCCCGCATCCTGTCAGACCGCCCTCTGTGTTTCCTCTTCGGGCACAACTCCGGTCAGGGCTGTGGTCCTTGGGCCCACTGGACGCAGCAGACCAAGCTCCCTCAGCCAATCCAACGCTAGCTCTTCCAGCCAGACACCTTCAACACACCTCCCCGCACTCCACACAACGACACTAAAAACACAGTCAAGGGTAGGCGAGGCCACTGCCAGACCGCTCTCAGTGTTAACAGAACTGCCGGTTTGCATGGGCTAGCAGTTAGCTTAGCCTGCCCTGCTTCCACATCCTACCAGGCCTGGGTTAAACCATCAAATAGTGCAAAAAAAACAACAAATATTACACTTTAATAGTCTAAAAAAACTTCATCACCTTTAAATGATATAGTGAATTCTAAACTTGACAAACGTTGTATAACTGCTGACTTAAAGAATTATGAGTTTATAGTATAAGCCAAAGGAATTCACACTCGCATAACATCTTCCTCCAACTGATGAGAACCTAATTGGAAATCTCACAGTGGGTATGAAAGCAAGCATACATGTGTGCTTAAATGCATATTTGTAAATACAAGAATACAACCATTCCACATACAATGTATAAAGTTTAATATGCATCCTTACTAGATTTTAATACACACACGCACGCGCAGCCTCTCCCTAACATCCCAGAGGGAGCCTGAGGCAGGTCCATTGACAGACCAGCAGCCGGTTTCGGTCCGATAAGCATCGCAGTCAGATTCACACATTCTCCCACGGCGTCTCCTCAGCTACAGCACAGCTTCAGCAGGCAGATGTCAGCTCACTAATGCCGACAAAACTATTAACATACAGTATCTGTGTTTGAACTGAGCAGCTGCATCACCAACCTCCTTTACCATACGTTCAATCAACAGCGGGTCGACACTGCATGTGAAATTGTATGCACCTCTGATCACATATTGTGCTGTTATTGCTTAGGCTTAATCCAATTCAGCTCTTCTGTGTGTGTGTGTGTGTGTGTGTGTGTGTGTGTGTGTGTGTGTGTGTGTGTGTGTGTGTGTGTGTGTGTGTATTAGTCATTTATAGTATTGATTAATGAGGTTGCTTGCATCAGAATGCCAAATTCCTGGCCCTCTTTTAAAGACTAAACCCTTTAATTGCATTAATTTAATTTGGTTAAATTATGACAATATAAAGTTGTTTTTTTTTCAGCAGTTGTGCATTAACATTTACGCCAGCCTTAAGCCGAGATATATGTTAGGGTGTTTACTTTCTTTAGATTGTCTTGAGTAGCAATGGCTAGAAATCTGAACTCTCATCTGCCAAGGAAATTAGCCAGTCTCTCAAAAATCGCTAATGATTACTGGAGTGCATGTGCGCATGGGTTCTCATTCTACATTAGCATAACCATTTTCATATGCATCAATTTATGGCATGAGAGTATTGGATTTGTGTGCATATGCACGTGCGTGTGCCGCATTTGTGTGTGTGTGTTTGAGAGAGAGAGAGAGAGAGAGAGAGAGAGAGAGAGAGAGAGAGAGAGAGAGAGAGAGAGAGAGAGAGAGAGAGAGAGAGAGAGAGAGAGAGAGCAAGAGAGCAAGAGAGCGAGAGAGCGAGAGAGAGAGAGAGAGAGAGAGAGAGCAAGAGAGAGAGAGAGAGAGAGAGAGCAAGAGAGAGCCAGAGTGTGTGTGTGTGTGCACGTGCATCCACACACGTGTGCATGCGTGTTCTGTGTCTGGGCACAGCACGTGTGCGAGGTTAGTGGGAGGAGTCCAGAAGTATTACTTTGGTCAAAACACATACAGCAATAGAGATCCTTATCCTGCCACCATTAATGCTCACACTCAGTATATCAACTTTCCTCTGTTAGGCTCTGGCTCATTAGCTAAGCGTTGTTTGCATGCTCATCATGCCTTTCTGCAGCACAATGGACCACTGACAACTGGCACGTGAGTTCCGAATGACAGAAGGAATGAACAGGGGAGAGGAAAGGAGAGTAGAATATTAAAGCACAGACTGCAAAAGAGAGTGGGAGGGGGGAAGAGGAAGAGAAGGTAATCATGAAAACAATCTGCAAGGGGGAGAAAAGGGGAAGACAGATCAAGCCAGGAAATGGGATGAAGTTTAAAAAAAAACATGATGGAAGGAGAGAAAGGTTGGGGAGTGGGAGGGAGGGAGAGCGACTGTCTGGAACGTGAGGCTATAAATAGATCCCCTGGTACTAAATTTAGATTGAAGCAGGTTTTAAAAAAACGTTTTGAGACAGGCGACTGTTGGCAAGAACTAAGCACAAGAAGGGAGCTGAAAATAAAATGGGTGTGCACGTGAGGAAGTATTTGAGGGAAAGCACGATGATACTGAAAGCTAAACATAGCCTTAAAGGATATTACCCAAATGGGAGTTGCACTATTCTCCTAAGAATGACTCTGTAGATGCAAATGGCAATTATTATACTAGTCTCCTAAAAACATCATACATGTAAAACTCATCAGTAGGAAAATCAGGGAGACACGTTCTCAAATTTATCAAAGACAGAGAGAGAGCATCATACAGCTATTAGATAGATAGACAGACAGACAGACAGACAGACAGACAGACAGACAGACAGACAGACAGACAGACAGACAGACAGACAGACAGACAGACAGACAGACAGATGTATGTACTTTATTGTCCACAAGTGAAATTCATTTTGCTCAGGTCAGTACATACAGACAAGACATTAAATAAAATAGATAAATGCTGCAGTAAAAGCGGAATATATATATATATAGAGAGAGAGAGAGAGAGAGAGAGAGAGAGAGAGAGAGAGAGAGAGAGAGAGAGAGAGAGAGAGAGTTTTTTTCCCGGGAACCATCAATGATGTTGATAAAAGTGCTCAACAAATGAGGAGCAGAATATTAAGATAAATGTAGAAAAAAAACCTTTATTACATAGCAGAACAAGCTTGTTTCGTGCGTCACGCAGTCATCAGCTGTCAATGTGGTTAAACAACAAAGAAAAACACACAGCCAATAAAGACTATGTTGCCCCGCATCACGCCCCTAGCTATGGAGCACAGCAACAATGGGAGGATAGAAAACATCTGAAAAATTACAACCAATGGGATAAGTAGTTATGATGCACAGCAACCAATGGGAGGATAGAAAACATTTGAAAAATAACGTCAGAAACGTTACAACCACTGGGGTAGGGGTTGGGGCTTGTTTTGAAACAGCAAGGATTTAAAGGGCCAGGGCACTGTTGAAAAAGCATACCTTTAAAAATATAACAAGATAACATCAAATGGGATACTTTACATATATCATATAGTGGAATGGTGCTGGAGCACAGTTGGAAGAGCAGACGGTTAAAATATAAAAATATAACATCTAATAAATATCACGTGTATCATCTAGTGAAGGGGGAGAGGTGGATAATAAAGACTGGTTTATTTGTAATTGCAAAGCAGATATTTTTTTTCTGTCTACAGCTGGTGGCCAATTCATTTCTACTGTTCAAGGTGGACATATCAGGCTTGCAAATAATAAAATACTTCTCTGCCAAGTACAGGTTACATCTTTTGCTGTTAATTGAATATGCATTATTCTTTGTGAGGATTTTCCATGAAATAGAGTAACTAATAGTCTTGTCTACCAATGACCAAACGTGACGGCTTAAAGTGATACTGGTATCAAAATCTGAAAATTCCTATTGATAGGCTATGTTCCAAATTGGAACGTGACCACAGAGAAATTCAGTGGCCAAAACAGCGCATCTGTGGCCACTCGAGAAAGATCTGTGATTGACTGTAGATGGTGTCCAATGTCAAATTGTGCCGGTGGATACGTAGACACCAGTCAATTTGCATATACGGTGTGTCCATAGTGAGATGCTATAAAACCACGGAGAAGCCGTTCTTTCACCCCCTCCTGCAAGCTACTTGGCTCGAATTTGTACAGAGGAGTAAAAACCAGGTCCAGAAAGTAAATGTCCAAACCGTGCATTTGCTCCAACCATGTTACTAAACCAGCTGATTTCATTAGCTAATTTTCCCTACCTAGTTAAGGAGTGGTGTTGACTAGAATCTGCTGGTATAGTGCATTAGTGGAGCAAATACATGGTTTGGACTTTTACTTTCTGGACCTGGCTTTTACACCTGAGTTTGTGCTATTTTGCTGAGACTTTATTATCGATCTTGCTACGACGTATTGCTATCTGTATATATATATCTATCTATCTGTCTACCTATCTATTTATCTAAATATCTATCATCTTTCTATCTAACATTTTTTGTAAATAACAAGTGACGAGCAGTACCGAGCCCCACCCACCCACCCAGGAAGACAGTAGCCAATAGCTTTGAATTCTTAAAACCACACCTATTTTCGGTTGTGATTCAAACTCCCAATGTTAAAAATGTGTTCAGAAAGGGCATGTCAGTCTCTCTTTAAGGCCGTTGCATTTCTTGAGGGCTCATTCCTGAAGCTACTCATATGGGCGTTAAACCTAATTTTAAAAGGGCCCTCTGTTAGGCCAATGTAAGTGTCCACTTTGCAGTTGTCTTCTCTTGTCACTGATGCCTGGTAGATGACTCCCTCTGTCTGACATTTTCCTTCAAGAGGGCACGATGCCTTAGCATGACAGTTGGTGGTGTTTGGCTGCGCTGAGGGGGGTCTGTGCTTTGGTCATGATGCTTGTGTTGTGGGATGAAATAACCTGCTGAACATTTGGCATGCAGCTGTAGCTCATTTTGAATGTGTTCCTGTTGAGTATGTGTCTTAATTGATGGTCTGGAGTAAAAGGAGCAGAGCCGCTGCTCCTTTGCATCAAAAGGAGCCAGTTAAGATGGTTTGGGCATCTGATTAGGATGCCTCCTGGGTGCCTTCCTTTGGAGGTTTACCGGGCACGGCCAACTAGGAGGAGACCCCGGGGTAGACCCACAATGCGCTGGAGGGACTACATGTCCAATCTGGCCTGGGAACGCCTTGGGATCCCCCAGGAGGAGCTGGAGGGTGTTGCTGGGGAGAGGGATATCTGGAGTGCCCTACTTAGCTTGCTGCCACCGTGACCCGACCCCGGAAAAGCGGCTGAAGATGAGAGAGAGAGATCTGGAGTAAAGCACTCATCCAAAAGATTTAAAAATAGTTTTCCAATATTAGAGGCCATGGTGTCGCTGTAGGGAGGATTATACCAGGTGATGTTCCGCCTTCTGCTGCTTGTTTTTTTGTTTTTTGTTTTTGTTTTTGCCTGAAGCAGTAAAACAGCCCCACAGCATTATGCTCCCACCGCCATGTTTAACTGTAGCAACTGTGTTTTTAGGGTTGAAGGCCTCTCCCTTCCTTTACCAAACAAAAACAACATCCATGTGCCCAAACAGCTTGTTTAGTGTCATCAGACCAAAGGACAGACTTCCAAAACTCATGCCCATGTTTCAAATGTTCACGGGCAAACTTCAGTCTGACTTTGATGTGCCACTGTGTGAGCAATGGAGTTTTTCTTTAACGATGACCTCGAAGCCCACCACAATGAAGAGCCCTCACAACAGTCATCCTTGAAACATCAAGTACAGAAGAGGCCAGTTCAGCAACAATCATCTTGGCAGAGATCCGGGGATTGTTGTTGACATCTCTGACTATTTTCCTCTCCAAAGTTTTTGAAATCTTGCGCGTTCGACCACAGCCAGGTTTGTTTCTAAGATAATTTGTCTCCTTGTGCTTTGCAATGATCCAACGTACAGCTGTTCTAGACACTGTGAAACGCTTCGAAATGACAATATAGCATTCCCCCTTAAGATGAGCATCCACTATCTTCTTTCTGAGTTCCAGTCTGATTTCTTTACTTGTTGGCTTGGCATTGTCTTGCTGAAATAAGCAGGGACGTCCCTGAAAAAGACGTTGCTTGGATGGCAGAATATGTTACTCCAAAACCTGTACGTACCTTTCAGCATTAATGGTGCTTTCACAGATGTGTAAGTTACCCATGCCATGGGCACTAACGCACCCCCATACCATCACAGATGCTGGCTTTTGAACCTTGTGCTGATAACAATCTGGATGGTCCTTTTCCTCTTTAGCCCGGAGGACACGACGTCCATGATTTCCAAAAACAATTTGAAATGTGGACTCGTCAGACCACAGTACACTTTTCCACTTTGGGTCAGTCCATCTCAGATGAGCTCGAGCCCAGAGAAGCCGGCGGCGTTTCTGGGTGTTGTTGATATATGGCTTTCGCTTTGCATGGGAGAGTTTTAACTTGCACTTGTAGATGTAGCGACGAACTGTGTTCACTGACAATGCTTTTCTGAAGTGTTCCTGAGCCCACGTGGTCATATCCTTTACAGAATGACGTCGGTTTTTAATGCAGTGTTGCCTGAGGGATCAAAGGTCACGGGCATTCAATGTTGGTTTTCAGCCTTGCCACTTACGTGCAGAGATTTCTCTGGATTCTCTGAATCTTTTGATGATATTATGGACTGTAGATGATGAAATCCCTAAATTCCTTGCAATTGTAAGTTGAGAAACGTCGTTCTTAAACTGTTGGCTCTAGCAGTTGTTCACAAAGTGGTGAACTTCGCCCCATCCTTGCGTGTGAACAACTGAGCCTTTCGGGGATGCTCCTTTTATACCCAATCATGACACTCACCTGTTTCCAATTAACCTGTTCACCTGTGGAATGTTCCAAACAGGTGTTTTTTGAGCATTCCTCAACTTTCCCAGTCTTTTGTTGCCCCTGTCCCAGCTTCTTTGGAACATGTTGCAGACATCAAATTCAAAATAAGTGAATATTTGCAAAAAACAAAGTTTATCAGTTTGAACATTAAATATCTTGTCTTTGTAGTGTATTCAATTGAATATAGGTCGAAAAGGATTTGCAAATCATTGTATTCTGTTTTTATTCACATTTTACACAACGTCCCACTTCATTGGAATTGGGGTTTATATATTCATTTATTTATTTTAATTTCCCCCTTTTTCTCCCCAATTGTATCCAGCCAATTACCCCACTCTCCTGAGCCATCCCGTTCACTGTTGTACCCCCTCTGCCAATCCGGGGAGGGATGCAGACTACCACATGTCGCCTCCAATACATGTGGAGTCGCCAGCCACCTCTTTTCACCTGACAGTTCAACCAGTGGGACATAGCGTGTGGGAGGACCACGCTATTCCCCCAAGTTCTCCCTTCCTTCGAACAGGCACCCCGACCAACCAGAGGAGGCACTAGCACAGAGATTAGGACACACCCACATCCGGCTTCCCACCCGCAGACACGGCCAATTGTGTCTGTAGGGACGCCCAACCAAGTAGGAGGTAACACAGGGATTTGAACCGGCGATCCCTGTGTTGATAGGCAACGGAACAGACCACTACGCTACCCCGATGTCCCTCTCACCTAATCACTCTTAAGATTAATCATCTCAGTGAGTCAACCAAATGGGTCTCTTGTATAAGGGCCACATCTGCCTGTTGGTAGACCGCTACGCTACACAGATGCCCAGAAAATATTTTTAAAAGAAAAGCGATGCTTTTCTACTGATTCAGAGAATGTGTGTGTGTGTTTGTGTGCGCTTGCATGAGAGGTGTTGGCATAACAGGTCTGGTTCCCCTTCCGCCTGCAAGAACTAGACCTGTTGTGCCAACACCCTCCATGCATGTGTGGGCGCGCGTGCCCCCCCCCCCACCCACCCACCCACACACAATGAACAATTAACAATGATGTCAAATGTCTAGTTGATATGGTTTCCTCAATTATCCCATATCATAACTGGTACTGCACAGACTTACATTTCCTTTGTCAGTGCTGTTTCTGAGCCTATGTAGATACACTTCATACCTGCCAAACAGGCTGCTTTAAAGGAACTGTCACACACCATTTTACTTCCAATGTCATGCTCAGTCTAGCACATTGTATGCTGGATGGAAATTTGCTACCTTTAAAACACATACATTTTTTGGAGGTGCAAAAACATGCACTTATACCCCAGAGGGGAAAAAAACCTATTTGCTGGCTGAGTTCTTTGAGATTTTTCCCATGGTTATCCCACATTGTCAGTCACTTTACAAAGTAGCCAGATGAGGACTTCTTGAAACAAAGAAAGCTGTCTGTTGTACCAAAGCCACATTTCAAATTGCAGTCAGCATTATATCCTGGACCTTTTTTGCTTCCCTGGATTGCCCACTGAAAAACAGCATCTCTGGTGCTCACCATCTGCAAGCTACCCTATTTCTGTTTTTTTCTGAGCTGAAGAAATGACAAGAAATAATAGCAAATGAATTCTATAGTTGTATGCTATCTTGGTAGCTCACATTTATAGATAACAAAGCACTGGTTTTGTGGCATCTAATTTGTTCTCAGTATTAGCTTACCACCTCATTCCTCACACGTATTTAAAACTGCACCGGGCATCCGAATAGCGTAGCAGTCTATTCAGTTACCGACCAAAATGGGGATCGGAAGTTTGAATCCCCGTGTTACCTCCAGCTTGGTCGGGGGTCCCTACAGTCACAATTGGCCGTGTCTGCGGGTGGGAAGCAGGATGTGCATATGTGTCCTGGTTGCTGCACTTGCGCCTCCTCTGGTTGGCCAGGGCGCCTGTTTGGGGGGAACGGGGAGAATAGCACAATCCTCCCACGTGCTACGTCCCCCTGGCGAAACTCCTCACTGTCAGGTGAAAAGAAGCAGCTGCATGTGGTAGTCTGCAGCCCTCCCCGGATCGGCAGAGGGGGTGGAGCAGTGATCGGGATGGCTCGGAAGAGGGGGCCGATTGGCCAAGTAAAACTGGGGAGAAAAAGGGGGAAAATTCCAACAACAAAAAAACTGCCAACTTCCTCAATAATACCAACTAACTGGATAAGTATAGTTCTTGTTTTAAGAACACTGTTGGCTTCCTCTAAGGCAAAAGGCAAGAGCGTTTTCGAGTCAGAATGTTTCAACAATGTTTGTGATTTTTTTTGCCTTCCCTATTCATAGATTTTTGCTTATCTGCTGTGAATGTTGCTTATCTATTGATGTCCACAATTTTAAATGTAACTACATCACGCACAGTCCCATATGAAAAAATTCTGGATGTGGATAAAGTGCAACTTTTTCCCAGCCAGAGATTTCTGGGAGTATACTAGGTTTTGCCAAATTTATATCTAATTGTTTGCTGGACAAACCTCCATGCTCTCTCGGTGCATTTATCACCAAGCTGAAGCATCCTGCCATGCCAACTACTAGCCTAAGGGAGCATAAAACTCTGTTACATGCCAATGCTCAGATACACTCACAGGAGACCCACTTTTCCCTTGACGTTCTCTGTGTCTCAGTATCTGTCTGTCTGCTTCTCTCTTTTCCTGTCTCCCATTGGGTGTCTGCCTATAAGCTTTAACTGGATCAAATCCCATTCAGTTAACATTTTCAGTTTAACCTCAGTAATATGAATATTTAAATTGTATATCATTATTTCATTTTGCCCTCAGCAATTTGAATCTTTTTTTTTCTTCTCTTGATGCTTTTTTCAAGGGTATAGAAGGATTTCGCAACTTGGAATTGCTAATTGTTCTTGCACTTTAACTTTACAATGTACAGAAACACTGTGTCATTGTTATAGTACATGAAATTGCTAGAAAGTACAATCACGATCATAGAGAAGCAATCTTACAGTTTGCTATTTTGACAGTACTGCCAGTATCATTTGTGTTTAAAATCACCTGGGGATTAAAAACGTTTCATCTTCAATTGCCCACATGACAACTAATTTGTTTTGGTTTTTTGTACAAGTCTCCATGTATTTTGTTTTCTAGCAAATATAGATTTTTACATCTCAATAAACAACTACAAATTACATTCCTAATCATTAATGATTATTATTGTCTGTAGTCACTATAGACCTATGAACAGATTGTGAGCTGTCTGGCTTTCCAACTTTTCTCATTATTGTATTTCTTATTTTTGCTGTAAAACAGAACACAGTTCATGATCCCAAGGCACCTCATAAAAAGTCTGGGTAGAAAAGTTTTTATTAGTCAGTGTTGTCAGGTCATATTAATTTCTTCCTACATGACAGATTGCTGCCAAGGCCTGGTGTCTGCTTCTAAACAGAAATGGATACCCTGGGCCCTGTTTTGGTTAAATGGGGGCAGGGGATGGCTGCAATGATTGACAAATCCTCTGTAGCTGGTCTCAACCCATCTCCACCCGCCCCAGGTCATATTTTATCATTTAAAAGTGTTGGCTTTTCAAAAAAAAAAATGTCTGCTTTTCAACCACTGTACACTGCCCCTTTTTTGTCACCACATAGTATTTTGACAGTCAAGAGTTATGCCCATGGGTCAAGATCTTTATAAGGGAACTCATACAGACCAAATTCTTGTGAGAACCCAAATAGGAAAAAGTTGGGGTGGTATGGAAAATGCAAATCCAAAAAAAAAAAACAAACAGGGATTTCTAAATTTACTTAACACATGCTCTTATGTGGGCCTGCAGGAGGCTGGAATGTCAATGGCGAAAATCAAAACTGAGTTTTTTACCTATCTTGGTATGAGTGTTTATTGAAATACAAGTGTGCTTTATCTGCTGTGAAAGCAGCGTATCTCTCTTGCTTAATCAATATTAATAGGCATAATCCCAGATTTCTCTTTGAAAATGCAGCTAAATTTACTAAAAAGCAGCCGTCTATTAGCTGCTCACCATTCACGGCCCATGAGTTTCTAGACTTTATCTGCAATAAGGTTGATGAGATCATAAACAAAATTAGTTCAACTCCAGCTACTCCTGCAGATCCTGTCTCACCAAATTCATATCTATAAAATGAGTCACTGACAGTCTCAAAAGCTGTAATAACAGAAACTATCTCTCTCTTGATACTTTGACTAAGCTTGTGTCAGCTTTTAAACCCCTGAATCCCAATAAGCGGCTCGCGCAGACCCATTGGTACTAACGTAACTGTCATAACAAGTGAAATAAAGTGCACAACATGTTAAATAAAGTGTGTTCTGCTCTACTTTATTTTGACCTCACTTCACACCGTACACTTGACCTACGCTGTACAGCGCACATACATATAAGATGTACTCCGTGCTCTCTATGGTCCTTGACCAGACAGAGCCACTCACCACTTGAGTCACAGATAATCAATAACTGTCCTAAACCAAGAACATAGCTTGCATGAAAAAGCACAAAGTCGACCAGAAAATCATCAGTTCAACTTTGACTAGACTGATCAGTTTTGTTTTATTTACCAGACGGCACCAATGCCAAACTGACATGCTTGATATGCATGCAGACTGTAGCTGTCTGCAAAGTAGATAATCTCAAGCGGCACTTCAACACCATGCATGCTGCTAGTTTTAATGCCAACTACCCTACAAAATCAGATCACCGCAGGGGGAAAAACATAGCAAATACGATAACATCATACAGGCACTCAGTTCCTATTATATGTAAATCAAAAATTTTGGGGGGGATTTCCCCCCCTTTTTTCTCCCCAATTGTACTTGGCCATTACCCCAGTCTCCCGAGCTGTCCCGATATCTGCTCCACCCCCTCTGCCAATCCGGGGAGGGCTGCAGACTACCACATGCCTCCTCTGATATATGTGGAGTCGCCAGCCGCTTCTTTTCACATGACAGTGAGGAGTTTCGCCAGGGGGATGTTGCGCATGAGAGGATCACACTACCCCCCCCCCCGCCCCGAACAGGTGCCTTGACTGACCAGAGGAGGCATTAGTGCAGCGACCAGGACACATACCCATATCTGGCTTCCCACCCGCAGACATGGCCAATTATGTCTGTAAGGACCCCCCCCCCCCATCAAGCGGGAGGTAACACAGGGATTCAAACTGCCGATCCCTGTGTTGGTAGGCAACGGAATAGGCCACTACGCTACTATTGGGTAGCGTAGTGAGTCAACGTTGTGGGTAGCGTAGTGGTCTGGGTAGCGTAGTGGTACCCATTGGCCACTACGCTACCACTGGGTAGCGTAGTGGTCAACACTGGCACAAGAGTACAACAGCTGCATCATTGCATGTTTCATGGAACGTTGCTAAAGCTAAGAAGCCATTCACTGATGCTGAGGTGATTAAAACGTGCACAATTGATATGGTTGGTGAAGTTTTAAGTCATGACGAGAAAAACAAGAAAATGGTTGTGGAGCTATTAATGCAGGTGCCATTGTCGGCTAACACAGCAACAAGAAGAGTAGAATTGTAAATGGAGGAATGTTTTTCCAATCTAATCACCAATTTGAAGAACACAGAAGCCAAAGAGGAGGTTTATGGATGTGTTGAGGGAGGACATGCAGGTGGCTGGTGTGACAGAGGAAGATGCAGAAGACTGGGAGAAATGGAAACGGATGATCCGCTCTGGCGACCCCTAACGGGAGCAGCCAAAAGTAGTAGCAGTAGTAGTAGTAGTAGTAGTAGTAGTAGTAGTAGACACTCGTCCTGTGACCAAACCAATATGGAGCAACTATCTGTGTTCGCAAGATTTTTTGATGGGAAGACCTTTTGGCCAGAGCTACTTTTTCGCTTCCTCTGCCTGGGCGCACAACTGGGGTAAACATCTTTAATGAATTAACACAATTCTTTGAGAAGAATGGATGTAGATGTGAGCAAAATTGTGTCCTTTTCACCTATGGGGCTCTGTCAATGGTGGGACAACACAAGTGCGGTAAAAAGGCTTGCCGCTGTTAACCCAGCACTCTTAATATTTCATTGCATGATTCACAAATCAGTCAGGTGCGCTAAACTGTGTGGGTAAATGAAAGAGGCGATGGGTAACGTGACAAGACATAAATTTCGTTCGCACACATTCTAGTCTGCAACATCGCCTTTTCAGTTCAATGTTGGAAGAAATACCCGCAGAACACAAGAATCTTTTGCTGCATAATGATGTTCGCTGGCTGAGCAAAGGCTGTGTGTTGGAGAGGGTGTGCGACCTGCACAACTAACTTGTTTCCATTTTATATAGACTGCGGAGCCAAAAAGCCCAACAATTTCAGAGGTTTTTAAGTGACAAGGTGATGGTAGACATTTTTTTTTTGTGCAATATAACGTCTCATCTAAATATCCTTAATCTGCAATTACAAGGCAAGAACCACACTGTTGCGGACATGTGTGAGGTGGTGAAAGCTTTCCCGTCAAAGCTGAATCTTTTGGAGGGAGACATTCACGGGAGAAAGTTGCACTTTTCATGTCTGCAGGAGCATTGCGAGAAGAATGAAATGTGGGAGGATCCAATGATGAAGGATTTTGTGACAAGCCTGGCAGAAAATTTCAAGGAACAATTTGAAAGCTCCCCTAAACTCTCCAGTGACATCCTCCTCTTCCTGAGACAGCTGTTGTCCATTTCAGCTGACGGCCAGTGGACTGCAGAGGCCAAAAGGCTGGTGCCTTCCATAGATGAGGCAACTCTTCAGATGGACGTCTTGGAGATGGGAATATCTGATTTGCTCTTGTAATATCACACATTGATGACTGCAAATCCTTAGTGAAAGGTCTCCCTGCATGCACTTTCAAACTTCTGCAAATGATCCAGAATGCAACAGCGCATCTGGCCTACAACCAACCTAAAACAGCACGTCACTCCGCTGTTCATATCCATCCACTGGCTCCCAGTTGCTGCCTGCATCAAATTCGAAATCTTGATGATTGCTTACAAAACAGCAACTAAACGGCTCCCACCTACTACCTGAACTCCCTCATTCATGTCTGCACTCAGTCCCGCTCACTACGCTCTGCCAATGAAAGGTGCCTGGCACTTCAGCCACAACAGGGCACTAAGTCACTAGCTAGACTCTTCTTTTCTGTAGTTCCCTGTGGTGGAATGAATTACCAAACTCCATTCAATCTGCTGAGTCCCTCTCCATCTTTAAGAAGTAGCTAAAGACCCAGCTCTTTCACAAACACCTCCACACATGATGGTATTAATTTTTTTTTAAATGCTTCTATGCACCCTATGCATTGCCTTTGTGCACTGACTTTTGACACCCATGTCCTATCCGACTTGAACCTAGTTTTTTGTCACTTACTTGCATTGTTGTCTCCTGACTAGATCCTTTCTAGTGTTGTATTAACTCTCAGATGCAGGATAAGCAGTCTGGATAATGGATGGATGGATTTACATCAGTTTGGATAAAAGCATCTGCTAAATGAAATTGTAACATTGCAACTTTGGCTAGGAATGCATGACATAATGTGGCCTTTGGGGAAAACTAATTGGGGAACCCTGTTCTAAACCAACTACTTGCCTACTTGTCCCTTTAACAGCAAAATATTCTAAAGACCTCTAGCCTTTCCTGGGACCTACAATGCTGGACACTGTTAATTCATCACTTACTACTGGCACTGTTTCCAGCAGTTTTAAGACAGCTGTGTTCAAATCGTTATTTAAGAAACCGCACCTCGATCCAGGTTTTCTTAATAATTATCAACTGGTCTCTAATCTTCCATTCTTTTCTAAAGTACTAGAGAGAGTTGTGTATCAGCAACTTTCAACTCATATCGAAGAAAACTATCTATATGAACCTTTTCAATCGGATTTCAGGGCCTGTCACTCCACTGAAACTACTATGACCTGAGTGGTGAATGGTCTTCTACTAGCTATGGACTCTGCTTCCACCTCTGTGTTTCTACTACTGGACCGATCTCTGTATGCTATTAGTCAGAATAAACTGACCCAACACATAGTGTAGTGCAGGCCCATGACAGAGAAGAAAATGAAAACAGTGGAACATTATACCAGTACAAAAAAAAAATTGAATCCATTAAGGCGTAGGCTATCTGATTAGGGTTTTAGTCAGCAAAAGCATGAAACAGATTTTCAAAAGCCCTTAACATTGAACTTTTCCTGAACAACATCCTGCCAGGACATGGTTTTTATGAGCCTGCTCATAGGTTTGACTAGGCGACCAAGAAGCCTCGCATTCAGGTATCGGATTGGGTGCGAACCTGTCGGCCTCAGCGAGTCAATAAAATGAGCACATTCTGGTCTCAGCCCCTGCAAGTCACACACAAATTGGGGGCTTCCACATTCAGACTGTGCAACGGTTCACGTTGGCACACCAGTTGCTTCAAGAAAGTGCCCGCACCTCCTCCAGTTTATACACCTGAGTCTCCTCCACATTCCACTACAGCAACTGGCTGGTCTGAGCCATCGCCAGTACTGAATACAGTTGAGTCACCGGTAAATCAATAAATTGGTAAACAGTCTTGCTTTAACTTAAACACAAATAGCAGTTTTTACAACACATTGGCATCACTATTTTAACCATACAATATAAAATGGATACAGACCAAACATGCTGCCTCACGAAATGGCGGCCATTACGTTTCTACCGCTCTCTTGCCTACGTGACGCCAGCTAGCAAGCATGCTACAGTCAAGCAACATGTTCATGGTTAGCCGAACTGGAATCACTTGCTAAAATTACTCTAGACACAGATATTTTACTCTCCACATGTTCCATATAGCACAGAAAACATATATACGTACATGGTTAAAAATATCATAACCTTCGTTCTTGCTTGTAAGGTGGAGTATGAAAGGAATGAATTACAGAGATGATGTTGCTGCTTCAAATTCCAAAGTTGAAGTGAACGAGCCGCAAGCAACAAACATGTTTTCCTCACAGGCAGAGCTAGGCATGAGCAATCTAAAATACATCAGTAGATTACAGGCTGACAGTTGAACTTGGGGAAATAAAGAAACACTGTAAAACGTTACTTCAACTACATTTTCCCAAAACATTAGAGAAAGCAAATTAGACGATGTTTTAAACACATTATCTCTTTTTAACCTCTTTCACCTGGACAGCAAGAGCAATGGATTACACATCTCTATACAAAAGCAATGGATTGCAGATAATCCGATTAGCAGATCAGAGTGCATTTCTAACTATCTTTTTGTAAAGCAATGAATAATAGCCATTTTACCTTATTCAGTGCACATCTAGTGGATGTTTTTAGTAGACATTTTCATATCCATTACATATATACAATGTCATTGCAAAATTATTTTCAGTTAGGAAATTAATTTCCATTACTTTGCAGACAATACACAGTTACATGTACCTAGAAGGTCAAATAATGACAATTTAGAGGCATGCTTGTCAGCAGTTACAAACTGGATTTCTAAATTCCTAAATACAGGCATCACATTAAACTGTGTGCCTTCCCAGAATTCCTTGGTAAAAAATCTGGGCGTTGCTTTCAATCCAACTTTCTTTTGAATATACATTTAAGGTATCAAGTGTGCTTTTTTAAACCTTTGAAACATTGCTAAAATACGATGTATACTACTGGCAGATATCCTACTGATTGCTGATTCCAAGACCCTTACTCGTGTTCATTTATTTCAGATTAGATTATTCTTAAGTCTTGAGTTTGCCATGTACTAACGTCAAGAATCTTCAAATGATAGTCAGTCACTGGTAGAATCTTGACAATAAACTAGAAAGGCTGAAAATATCACAACCATCTTAACCTCTCTGCACCAGCTCCTTATCTATGCTAGATCTGACTTAGAAGACCTATTACTAATGTATAAAATGCAACATCAACTCACTCTATTTTATCAATCAGACCTTCTAAAGCCTTATGTGCAGTCCCTAAAGAACTGGTCTACTTTCTGTTCCCTGAGCAAAAAAAAAAAAAGCCTACTTCTCATTATTGTTTGACCATCACTTACCTCCAGAGGGGAAACGTCAGGGCCCTAAGGGCCCAAGATATTCAATCAATCAAGTTGTATTTTATATAGCTAAAAAATAATATCTAAAAAGTCATCAGTTCTATTTTTTTTCATGAATTCATAATTTGATAGTCAACATCTAAATAAAAGTTTCTGAGGAAATAAACCCTTCAAACCTGCCTGTTTAATTTGTGTTGGAATGTGCAGGGTTAAATGAAAGAAGCCCCTGTGTCTCCCTATCAGAATTTTACTGCATCTGCAGTTGCTGTGAAGAAACTGCTATGCTTTCAATTCTGTGATTGGTGGTCCACATATAAATTTACAGCGGTCAGAACAATAGTAATTCAATAAGAGAATAATTTCAAATGACATTAAAACTGACCAATCATATCGTCCATCTAAATGGGTGGGCTTTGTTATCACTAACTTTATGACATATTCCGCCTACTGCAAGGGGGGCAGGAATCACAAGCCGGTTAAAAAATAATAATGAAAAAAAACACTGATAGGACGTCCGGGTGGCATAGCAGCAGGCCCAGCTCTAGGGGGCGCTGTAGTGAGGCTTAGCCCAGCTGGCGCTGGCTTAGCCCCCCAAGCAACATTTAATGCCCCCCCATCCAAATTATTTCAAGATGTTTAAATCCTCTAAGTAAATCAAAATCGTTATCGCATTATTTCATGTTGATGCGCAATCTACCAAATTATAATTTTTAATTAAGATTTCTGTCTTATGTTAGGCGGCCATCCAACCAAATTCATATCTATTTTGCACGTTTCTTCACGTGTTGCGTTGGTACACTGTTTTTTTCTGCGCGCGAATTGACCAAAAGTCGAAAGGGATATAAGAAGATTTTTTTGAAGTTGACGAAAGCAAATTACCAACTCAAAAGGGTCGAAGCGAAGGAGGAGGAGAGGGACCTGCTGTTACGTCTGGCATTGCTGTATTCCAATCCGGTTAAACTTAGCTTGCTGCCACCGTGACCTGACCCCGGAGAAGCGGCTGATGATGAATGAATGAATGAATATATACATTCTTTTTTCTTTTTGGGTGCCTTTATCAGTGGTCAGATTGGTAATTTTCTGTGTTAATATCTCTTGCCCCCCCCCCCATTATTCACAAAGCCCCTCTAACAATTTTGCCCTGGAGCCGGGGCTGCGTAGTGGTCTATTCTGTTGCCTACTAACATGAGAATCTCGGTTCGAATCACCTGCCGGTGTTACCTGCAGCTTGGTGGGTGGTCACTACAGACACAATTGGCCGTGTCTGCGGGTGGGAAGCCGAATGTGGGTATGTGTCGTGGTCGCTGCACTAGCGCCTCGTTGGGGCGCCTGTTCGGGGGGGAACTGGGGGGAATAGCGTGATCCTCCCATGTGCTATGTCCCCCTGGTGAAACTCCTCACTGTCAGGTGACAAGAAACAGCTGACGACTCCACATGTATCGGAAGAGGCATGTGGTAGTCTGCAGCCCTCCCCAGGTCAGCAGAGGGGTGGAGCAGTGACCGGGACAGCTCGGAAGAGTGGGGTATTTGGCCAAGTACAACTTGGGGGGGGGGGGGACCAAAAACTGATAAACTAGCTAGCTACTTAACCTATTGTTTCATGATGGAAGTCCAAGTAACATTACCGCTAGTGAGGACATTGTTGCGAATGTATTACCCACACCATTTTCAAGATTAACTTTTAATGAGAAGCAGGAATTAATCGGCAAAGGAAAACCTACACCAGAGCTTAATTTGGTAAGTTATTTAAAATCTAATAGGCTGCTGTGCCAACTGATTTTATCCTGGCTGCCATTGTAAAGGTTTATTGGGATAAGTCATTATGCAGAATTACCAGTCAGTCTGTAAATTTACCAACTCAGTGGTCATTATGCACATTAACGTAAGATATATATTTAATGGGCTGCTATGCCAATGTAATAATATTGTTTATTAAACATTTTCCAAGCTAAACTCTTTTCTGCAGCGTTTCTTTTGTTAAACTTCACAGCAGATGAAACTTTCACTCAAGCGAATGAGGCTTGTAATGGCTGCCATTGTTCTCCGCTAGCTAACATGTGGTTACATTTCTCTGTGAACAGGGCTGCAGTTGAGCTGACAATAAACGACCACAACATCTATCTGTAAAGTAAGAGCAGTGTATGAAAATGTAAACGTGGTGTTTATTAATATTTATGCCCTGTGATGGACTGGCGGCCTGTCCAGGGTGTCTCCCCGCCTGCAGTCCAATGACTGGGGGGATAGGCGCCAGCATCCCCGCGACCCTGAGTAAGGATTAGCCGGTTGGATAATGAATGAATGAACAATATTGCTTGGTTGTGGTGATAGGTTCCCAAAATGCTATGGTTGCTGTTCACTGTCCATGGCCCTGAAGTGTCTGTTGCTAATGGTTGCTTGGATGTTTGCGTGCGTGCGTGCGTGCGTGTGCTGTCAGGATGTGTAGGCTTACACGAAATTTTGTGGTTTTGTGTGGTAGGAGGGAGTGGCTATCACGCAGTTTGCACCCAGCCTGTTGTCACTATATCCCGCTAAAGTGATGATGCAATTATTTGTAAGGAGGATTTGCACTGTCCTCCTGACAGTGAGGAGTTTCGCCAGGGGGACGTAGCGCATGGGAGGATCACGCCATTCCCCTCAATTCCCCCTCCCCCCTGAACAGGCGCCCTGACCGACCAGAGGAGGCACTAGTGCAGGGACCAGGACACACAACCACATCTGGCTTCCCACCCGCAGACACAGCCAACTGTGTCTGCAGGGACGCCCAACCAAAGCCGCAGGTAATGTGGGGATTCGAACCAGCAATCCCCGTGTTGTTAGGCAACGGAATAGACCGCTACGCTACCCAGACACCTGATTGTTTTGTTATTCTACTCGCCTTTGAAGCATTGTTGTGGTCATTACACTATCTAGAGTGTGTTTGGCTATAAAACCAATAGGGAGAGTTCACTGCTCATAATGTATACAACTAGGATGTACTAATGGTCTGTATTGTCTATTAAAAGTTGAACCGCTTTGTTGTAACTCACATTCACAGAGGAAATTATCTTTCCCTGTTCAGAGAGCCTATCCCACAGTCATTACCTATACCAGCAAGCATTGTGTGAAAATTCAGCCCTTAAGATACAGCTGTAATGCTTCTAATACACCCGCACACTCTCTCGTAGCATACAACTTGAATAAACAAAATATTGCTTATCCATGGCTCCTGTTCGTTGTTATGGTTTATGTATTCAACAATAAAACCCATGGAAACAAAGGAATTCAGTTTTTGCTGACATGGTTGGGCAGTTTGTACACAAACCCCACCAATCACTGAAGGCTCCTGGTGGCGCCAGCTACTCGCTCCTCCTGCTCGCTGTAGTCGTCTGTACAGCCATCGCAGTGGCAACCTCCACCTCTTTGTCGGTTTTCTTTGGCACTGTATTCTGGTTAATACAAGTATAGCTAAATTTTTCCAAAACATCAAAATCAGAGTCATCCAAAAGGTCTTCAGTGGAGCCACACTGAGATCATTTTGCTGTTCAAACGATCCAGAACAGGTTTCTACAGCTGGCTATGGCAATACAAAAAAAACATCGGAAAGTCTGCTGGACATTACAGTCATGGAAGCCCTATGAGTAATAAATGCAGATATGGTTGAAAATCAGAGCTGGGTTCCTTTAATGCTTGAGAAAATCACCTTTCCTGCTTGAGAAAATACTGATACTCAAATATTAGAACATTTGAATATCAGGACTACAGTATTGTACAGGTTATTTTGAAAATGTAATTCACTACATATTACTGGACAGCGATAGTAAGAAGAAATACAATTTATTTGTGTGGATGGTTTTGAGAAAGAATTTATCAGTTCTGAAAAATACCTTAAAATGACTCTCCCAAACAAAATCAGTCAGAATGAATGCTTTATATAGGACTCACTGGACTGAGTTTTTCTGTTTTCTTTATTGTAAACTCAAATGCATGTGTTGCAACAGGGAAATATTTAGCCTTATATCCTTATATAAGTAATTATAAGATAATAATTGCCCTCAACCCTGAAATGTTCTGCTGCCAGAATTACCCAGTTTGCTACAATCATTTCAATTCACCTGCTGTAAGCAAAACTAATTCGTTTTTTCTCATTTGTTTGTTCACTGTAAAGGAAAAGCTAAGTTTTAAATTTGACATACACTACATCAGCCTCATTTTGGGGAAAATACTCAGCAAAAACGTCTTTTTTTCTTCTTCTAAACTATGCTTAGATAACACGAGGTTAAAATTATAAGAGGAGAGTGAACAAAAACAAAAACAAACAATGACCCCGTTTTCTGTCTTTATGAACGGTAGTATTCCCACAGAAACTCTCCATTCAGAAATGCCGCTGTTCATTCATGTGTAGCACTGTTTATGACATGCCATTGATAAAACTGGCCAGCATGTGCATACACATGCTGTATTCAACTGTAGGACTCGCTCACTCAATTTCTCTATTTGCTCACATCAAAGCTTTCCGTTTCCAAAGACATAAGCAGAAAGATCAGAGGGAGGACCACAATGCTGAGGAGCGTTTGCAGAGTGCACAGTCTCCCCTCATGTTTTAACTTTCGCTGCAATCTTACAAGTCTGGCAGGCACAACGGGCAGAAGCGAGGCGAGCCCCCATGCTGCCTTCTCCCTCTCCACTGCAAGTGAAGACGGATAGTGATTAGTAAACTGACATTGGGAGAGGTGTTACTATTTAGGAGTCAGAACCACTTTGAAGAAACTTGGTGCATCAGCCTTGGCATCATGTCCGTTTGTCCTCTTTCGTACATTTGCACAAACACACAGGCACACACAAATGGGCAAGTACTAAAATAAGAATTTACATGCACATGTATGCATATCCATGGAAGAAACTGTGTTGATGTTAAAAAAAAAAAACCACACACACACAAAAATCCAAGCAATACACTTACAGTAGGATCTGGCAAGCTGGTTAAACACAGTTGCACACAAGCACTGATGTACACATTTAAATGTACATTATGCCATATGTTTGTATGGATTTTATAAATGGAAAAAAAAATGCACATGTAAAAACACATGTGTTCACACACCTACACGCAAAACACAAGCACACATACACAAGGCAGCCATCTGGGACTGGACTGGCCACAGACACAGAGTATTTGATTGACTGGTTTGCCTTTAGCTACAATCTACAGCACACCAGCCCAGCACTGGGATTATCCTGTCAGCCCAACACTCACTCCTCTCTCACTGAATCGCTCTCTCTCCTCCTTCCTCACTCTCTTTTTACCTTTTTTTTTCTGTTTCCCTCGCTCTTTCTCATTCTCCCACTTCAAGCAGAACCCCTGAGAATTGAGGGACCAAGTGAAGGCACCTTACAAACACAGTCTCACAGCTGCACTCTAATAGTATAGAATGGTGTACAAGAAAGATAACTGAATAAAACGCTCATTAAAGCACACACACATGCACTCAAGTAGAGTAAGTAAGAATATAAAAGATCTAGTAACATTACAGCATTCCAGAAGTGCACACTCCCCACCGCCACCACACCGTACCCCTCTCTACTTTCCACACACACACAAAAAAACAAAACAAAAAAAAACACCTAAGTTTGGATGGAACATGCTGGCAATCACTTTAAAAGCTTTTCCATCTGCCTCATTGATAGATAAACATACTGTGTTCTACAACGTGGAAAAATTAAATTCAGTGGAATCATTTAAGGGAGAGTTCAAATGTGATGAACTGTTCTTTTGTGTAGTGGTTTCATAGGGCGGTAATTAAAGCGTAAAGTTTGCTTGCATTCCTTGCCCTTGCCTTTTCGAGGGAATCGTTAGAGAGCCGGGAGAGACAGGAGACTGGCCCGCAGGAAGGGTTCTGATAGGGAAGGAGGACGGCATGAGCGACTCCGTACAAAAAAACTGAAATCTCTGAACCATTTAATCCAGCTCAAGTTTAATCCACTGGCTCAGGGTCCGGCAGAAGGGGTGGAGGGTCGGAGCTAGGAGGGTGGTGGTATACTGTTTGAACATTCATGAAGCAAAACATATCACCCAATTTGATCCAATTATCTTGTTTTTTAATATATAAAATATTCTTCCCCTAAAATAAGAAACCAAATACCAAAGCACATATTTTTCTTGTGAGTCTATATTGGCACAGGTGTATGTTCTTTCACACTGTCAACAATTCTTCAATCTTATGTGTAAAATTACATGTTCGGGGCTGTCCAGGTAGCGTAGTGGTCTATTCTGTTGCCTACCAACATGGGGATTGCCGGTTCGAATCCCTGTGTTACTTCCAGCTTGGTTGTGCATCCCTACAGACACAACTGACCATGTCTGTGGGTGGGAAGCTGGATGTGGGTATGTGTCCTGGTCGCTGCACTAGCGCCTCCTCTGGTTGGTCGGGGTGCCTGTTCAGGGGGGAGGGGGAACTGGGGGCAGCACCGTGTATAGAGAACGTCTGGCCAACTGGCTACACGGGCGCCATATTGCCTACCAACTGGTAGTCAGCCCCATGCGTGCACTTTCAAAATTATCAGTAGTCAGAGTACCAGAAATAATGTATTTTCCATCACTCAATACCAGTACACACCAGAAATTACACTGTCTCTCAAAAGTACTTGTGCAGTGGTATGCAAGTCTTAAAAATGCTAATGACAGCCTCAGAAAAGCTCAAAATCCTTTCTGAATAACGTCAAAATGTTGTCTAAATTCTTTAATCCAATAAATTCATGTTCCTGTAAGTCAGGGGTCACAGATCAAGTGCAGTAATAGAAATCAGGAGGACAATTGAATCACTCCATATAATAGGGTAAGCTATAAGCCTTATGTCATGTGATCAGCTTAATGAGATAACTGACCGAAGGTCGCCTCACTTTTGACAACTGTTAAATAAGAATTTAACATGACTGTTGTGTCTGTCCCCTTATTAATTGGTCACATGGCAAAACGAGGCTCACGGCTTACTCTGTTTTGTGGGTATAATGTACCATGAATGGATCACTCTTAATTTCTATTACTAGACTCTGACCCCAACTTAGAGGAAACAAGAATTTATTAGATTAAAAATTTAGACAGCATATTGAAGCTATTGAGAAAGGGGTTTGGCCTAAATTGGTGATACCCAATTTCCCGTCGGGGATTAATAAAGTATTCTGATTGGTTGATTGACTGATTGATTGATCAGCACCAGTATTACATATTTTGCAACGTTCAGTAGGCTAACTAGTGAATGATAATGAGCAATAATATCAGGGACTCTTGAGAAATATTAGGCCTACCTGTTTCGAGGTTTAGCCAGTGCAGCGTCAGTTCTGTATCGGGGCTCTTGTCTAGTTTATCTCAACACTACCCACACACTGCCTCGGCTCAGGCTCAGGCCTGTCACTCAATCCATGCCATATGACAATCTGACCCTGTTTACATTTACCTGATTTCTGTCAACGGTTATACGTGGCTTGGATGTGCTATACAACTGATTTCCACACATCAATACCTTACAGACTCTCGGGTTGCTCTAGGGAAGTTAGTTTATCCAAAAATTATAAACACTGAAATGAACTCACCGAGCACAAGTAGGAATAAGCTGAGGGGGACCAGCCCAGCCTGCGAATCTTCACGGTCTAAACTGCCCTCCTTTGTGCATCCTGTGGAAATCGATGCATCATCGGCCTTGTCCCGGAACAACCCCAAGCCGCACAACACACCATTTCTTCTTCAACCGCTACAAATCGGCGAGAAATGGGCCGAAAACGCAGGGGAAATCATTGAAACGCCATGATGACAGAGCCAGGCGTTGGCAGACAACATGGCGCCCGTCAAGCACGTGATAGGCTCTTAGCCAATCACAGCGCGTGTTGCAAAGCTCAAAGAATGGCCAGACTCTAAACACCGCCCTGACCGAGGGGAATGGCGTGATCCTCCTATGTGCTACGTCCCCCTGGCGAAACTCCTCAGTCAGGTGAAAAGACGCGGCTGGCGACTCCACATGTATTGGAGGAGGCATGTGGTAGTCTGCAGACCTCCCCGGATCCCAGAGGAGATGGCGCAGCGACCAGGACGGCACGGAAGAGTGGGGTAATTGGCCAAGTAAAATTGGGGAGAAAAGGGAGGGGGGATATTTTTTTAAAATTACATGTTCAAGCATAAAGTGTAAGACATACCCCTTTTACACCAAAATTAGCATGTATAAGCGGGTCTTTTAAACCCTGGTAAACCCGCTAAAATAGGCAAATGACGCCTTTCACAGTGCCAGCAGACAGGTTTGCCTTTTTATTTTTTATTCTGTAGCGTCATCTTTGACGTCATGACGTTCGTGCCGGAAAACAGGGAAGTAAACAGCAGAACGCAGCATGGAAGCCAGAGAGACAGTGGTTAACGTTACTTTCTTATATATCTTGTACTTCAGTCTCTTTCTAAGCATACAAATTCAGCGCAGACTGAACGAACACGGATGGAATTTGTGGCTGAGAGGGCAGAGATGCAGATTTGTTATTTTTTAATTGACTAATTGACAAGTTGTACACATGTCACATTTTCACAACATGAATGACTCCAGCACAAACAGACATTGCCGGGGGGTAGGCCAAATAAAAAATAAAAATAATATAAAGGAAAAGAAAACAAAAACATTTACGACACAACAGCTAAAATCACAATTCATTTACATACATATTGCCGCGGTTTTTCTATAGCCCGGATAACTATGGATGGAGGCGGGGACTTTTAGGTGCGACAAACCGGGCTTCACCACCGTTAGCTAGATAGCTGCGCCAATGCTAGGGCTAGCCTGCTAGTTAGCTAGTTAGCCGTGTGCTAATGGGTTAGCAAGCTCACCTTGGGACCAGGGCTGGTGATGGAACAGGGCGGCTGAGCTCTAGGCGGGACGGGAGATGGATGGCTGCTCTCCGGGGTGCGTGTCTCTCTCTCTCTCTGTACTCTGGCTCCGGTGTGACCGGGTGAATGTCTCTCTCAGTCTCTCTGGGGAAGCTCTCGGGGGTAGTCAGCTAGCTACAGGTACCGAGGCAGTCTGCTGCTAACACTACCACTGCTAGCCACCGTATCTACTGTCTAGCCCAGGATACGTTAGGTTTCCCTGCTCTATCCCACGCTAAGGTGACAGTCTACGATATGGTTACTAAACAGTTCTGGCGCTTTGTCTCTCCCGCGGTGTCTAATATAGTTGCGTCTGTGACAGCGCGAGCTAACCTGTGATTGGTCCTCTAGCTGCACGAGCCCAGTGCAACATTCCAAGTACATCCCCAGGCATTTCCCACTACACTGCCCCCCTCCAGCACTGTTGAGTCCCTTCAGCATAAATGAACAACAGACTACAAAGATCAGTCTGATTAATCTAACACGATAAACGGGACAGAACACCCGCGAAATGAACTAGGCCCGGAACAAAGGGCGTCAAACAAATGTGGGTGGTCGCTATCCATACTGGACTCTTGTGACTAGCCTAGTAACCCCCAAGTCAACTAGTCACGTCCGTCAAAGTTAGTCTAGGAGCCAGGCGGGCCTCCGGACTGGCCGGCCCCGTCTGGTGGTGTACGGGAGATGGGACTCAGCGGCGTCGGCTTCGTCTCCTTCTGGGTCAGGGGCGTTGGACTGCCCGCCCGGAGCACAGGCTGCTGTCCCACGACGTTGGGTGATTGTCGACTAGCCTGAAGAGTAGCTGGCAGCAGTGTGTTGGAGCGGCTGAAACCGAGCCGGGGAGCCTGGTGTGATGGGTCCTCCATCGTCGTTTGCGTGGAACAGGTCCTCCAGCCGGAGATCAAGGTCTTCATCGATCTCCTCCTGCTCTGTCACTCCTTCGTACTCCTCTGTTCTCTGCGCCCCCGGCTCCTCCATGTCAGCAGCGGGAGGACCTCCTTCAGGTGTTTCCTGCGGCCCTATGGCTGGTGCTGGAGCAGACAACAGAGCATGGCGCCTCCGCTGAATCCAGACCGGCACGTCGTCTGAGAGGTAGGGTAGCAGTCGATCGTGGTGGAGGACTCTCTCCTTACGACCTTCCTGGACTCTGTACAAGACGTCTCCCATCTTCTCTGTGATGAGGCCGGGACCTCTCCACCGTGGCTTCAACTTTGGAGATTGACCCTTCTTCCTGGTGTCGTCCCGGACATACACTAGATCTCCAGGGTGAAATGTGCGTTGTCGAGCACGTAGGTCGTGGTCCTTCTTGTTCCTGAGCTGGGCAGCACGGAGATGCTGGCGCGCCACTTCGTGGGTGTCCCGCATGTTCGCCTCCAGGTCAGCAACGTACTCGGCTGGGGAAGTGCGATGAACGTTGGCTTCCTGCACCCTCAGGGTGAGTCCTTGCGGCTGGTTGACTTCTCGCCCAAGCATCATCCGGTTTGGTGTGTAACCCGTACAGGCATGGGGTGAGCTGCGGTAAGCCCCGGCGAGGAGGTGGAGGTGTTGGTCCCACTCGCTCTGGTGTTTCCCCACGTAACAGCGGATCATTTGCAGGAGAGTTCGGTTGAACCTCTCGACTTGACCATTCGACGCAGGATGGTAGGGGGTCGTTCTGGTCTTGGCCACCTGGAGAAGTTCACAGAGCTCACGAAACAGGGCACTCTCGAAGTTGCGTCCCTGGTCTGTGTGGATCTCCAGGGGTACTCCAAACCTGGAGAGGAACTCCTGTAGCAGCTTCTGAGCGGTGATCTCTGCAGTTTGCTCGGGGATCGGGGCCACCTCCACCCAGCGCGTGAACTGGTCCACCATCACAAGGATGTATCGGTTCCCCATCTTGGATACTGGGAGCGGTCCAACCACGTCGATGTGAACCCTGTCCATAGGAGCGCCGGCCTGGTACATCTGCAGGCAGCTCTGCCTGTTCTTCCAGAGGATTTACACGCCTGACATTCAGGACAGCGTCGGACGAACTGGTTCACACTGTCAGTCAGACCAACCCAGTAGAACTCTCTGCGAACTCGATGGTAGGTCTTCTCACGGCCCAAGTGACCGGACAGCAGGGCGCAGTGACACAAACGTAGGACCTCTTCTTGGAGCGCTGTTGGAACAATGAGACGGAGGATGGATGGCGTGTCAGCTCCTTCGTCCCAGCGGTAGTACAGGACTCCATTTCGCCTTTCTACTTGCGTCCAGACCAACCAGTACTTCCATGCAGCAGGTCCTTCCAGCGCCATCTCCTCCTGTGACGGTAGCTTCCCCTCATCCTTCCACTGGTGCAACTTCGCTAGCACGGCGTCTCCCCTCTGGCGCTCCGCTAGCTCGTTGGTCGAATACTGGGCTAACCAGTTGATAGCAGGTGGTTCACTCTCTTCAGCACCATTCTGATGTTCATTGACAGGTTGTGACATCGTTAGGCCTCCTGCCTCTCCTCCTGGAGCCGATGGTGGAACGCCCTCTTCTGCCGCTCCGGAGGTGTTCTCTTCCGAGTCAGTTCGACGGATCGCTAGCGGGACCACATCATCCACATCGTCGCTGAACCTTGCCCAATGGTGGTGTTCACGGTGACAGTAGGAGCAACCTCCACAAGGCAGCGAGTCCAGACTCTCCCCAGCATGATAGCAGTCACAGGCGGGTTTGGGTGACCTGGACAGGGCGTCCGCGTTGCTGTGCTTGACTCCTGGCCGGTGTTCGATTTTGAAGTCGTACTGGCTCAGCTCCTCGATCCACCTCGCCAGCTGGCTTTCTGGGCTCTTGAACCGAAACAGCCAAATCAAACTGTTATGGTCCGTCCGGATGATGAACGACCGGCCCAACAGGTAGTGGCGAAACTGCCGTGTGAAGCGGACTACAGCCAGAAGCTCTCGGCGTGTGACGCAGTATCGCTGCTGTGTGCTTGGCAGATGTGCACTGGCGTAGGCTATGACCTTTTCTTCTCCTGCTTGCATCTGTGACAGGACAGCTCCGACGCATGTGTTGGACGCGTCAGTGTCGAGCAGAAACAGTCCATCTCGAGTGGGGTATGCCAGAAGAGGTGCCGTGGTGAGTCTTGCCTTTAACTCCTCGAAGGCTACTTGTTGTGTGTCGCCCCACTTAAACTCCTCCCCCTTTTTCTGAAGTTCGTAGAGGGGGCTGCACAGATGGGCAAATCCTCGCACAAACCGTCTGTAGTAGTTACACAAGCTGAGAAAAGCCTGGAGCTCAGTGAGGTTTCTTGGGGTCCTCCAGTCGTTCACAGACTTCACAAGCTCCGGGTTCGGGCTGACTCCGTCTCCGCTCACGACATGCCCCAAGAACAGGACCTCCCTCCGCAGCAGGTGGCATTTAGATGGCTTGAGTTTGAGACCGTATGCCCGGATGCGCTCCAAGACCTTCCCCAGGCTCTGCAGACCCTCTTCGACTCCACGCCCCAGCACAATGATGTCGTCGAGGTATACAAGCAGGTGTCTCCACTGTAACCCTCTCAACACCACCTCCATCGCACGTTGAAATGTGCCGGGCGCATTGCACAGCCCGAAGGGCATTCGGGTGTACTCGAACAGCCCATAGCGTGTTATAAAGGCTGTCTTTCCACGATCATCCGGGTGCACTCCAATCTGCCAATATCCACTTTGCATATCTAAAGTCGAGAATACAGTGGCCCCCTCGAGGGTGTCCAGACACTCTTCGATCCGCGGCAGTGGATATGCATCTTTGAGAGTCAGGTCGTTGAGTCTTCTATAATCTATGCACCACCGCACACCTCCGTCCTTCTTTCTAACTAACACCACTGGAGAGGCCCATTCCGAAGTGGATGGTGTAATCACTCCGGCCTCTAGCATGCTCTTCAGGTGCCGCCCCTCTTCTTGTTGAAAGCCCAGGGGCGTGCGCCGAGCCGGTTGTCGGACAGGTTGGCCTTCGCTAGTGTTGATTCGGTGCTGGACCGCATCGAAGCGCCCCAGGTCCGCGTCACTGGCCGCGAACACGCCCTGGTGTTCAATCAGGAGTTGTTGCAGGGCCCTCCGCTGATCCTCATCCAACCCTTCACTGGCGGACTCATACAGGGACGACAGATGGTCGGGCAGACCCATAGTTGGTGACGACTCCATCCGTCGGACTGTGGCTGGTTCATTTTTTCGGCTCATGTCGTCCTCTTGTGGGGCCTGAAGCTCCTCTTCCGCCTCCACTAGCACGCCGAGGCAGGCTCCTTTCTTCAGCCTAACTTCTTTCGGCATCAGGTTACACAGTCGCACAGGGACGTGTGGGGCAACGTTGACCAACACACTGCCAGATGAAACTCCCTCGGTGAGGCCAGCAGGCTCCAGGACGGCGGAGATACCTGCCTTGGGGCTTTCCACCACACCCCAGACGTCCTGCTCGCTCTCCGCTGATAGTGTCAAAGAGTCCTGCAGCAGTACGCGAGAGACGGCGTACTCCCCCACGGACGTACCCACGATAACTGTGGCCACTGGCTCCCCTTCGACGTAGACCTGGCCTCCCCCGGATACAGTGACATGAGCGGCCAACATGAGATCTAGGCCCAGGAGGAAGGGGTCGCGGATGGGCGCGACGAACACATCCCATTCGATGGTCTTGGGGCCCAAGCGGATGGTCACCCTATACTTCGGGGTTTCAGCCATGTCTTTACCCTCTTCAGCGTTACGCAGAATGGCGATTCCGACGCTCGGCTGGTCGGCCAGATTTAATCGTTGGAATGTGTCTCGGGACATCACCGTGGCTTCGGCCCCTGTGTCAACGATGCACTTCAGCTGCAGGCTGTTCACGGTGATGGGAATGATGAGACTGGGTCCATTCCCCGAGGCTCGGCCGAGATTGACTGATGGCTGCTCGCTGACCTTCCTCGGAGCCCTCGGGCTTGGTGACCGTGAGTTACACTCTCGCTTGAAATGGCCCTCCTCTCCACACTGGTAACAGGTCCCTTTGCTGCGGGAACTTGGGCTCGGGGACCGCTGCGCACGTTGCCCCGTGTGCGCGTAGGTAGCCCGCTCAAGCGTCCTTCCCCGTTCCACTCCTACTTGTTCTTTGGCCATGTACCGCTCGATGTTTAAGAGCACCTTGTTAATGTTGTCGATGCCACTGGCCAGGGTCTTGAGCTCGGGGGTGCTCATGCTGTCTCCTACCGGCGGAGGACTTGGAGAGCTATCGCGACGCCGCTCGTCTTCCCATGCTACTCGCCGGATTCTCCCTTTTCCTTCAACCTCTCGCCCCAGCGTCGCTTTAAAGTCATACTCGCGTGCCTCAACCTTCCTGATTGCTTCAGCTAGTGTTTTGGGTTCTGCCCCCAGGACTTCATACGCGATGTTTTGGTTCTTCAGCCCGCGCAGAAAGGCTTCTGCAGCGTAGGCCTCCTGCAGTGTAACACCAACCTGCGGGTATGCCAGTGTGACAAGTCTCCTCACTTCCTCGCCAAACTCATAGAGGGTCATCTCTCTGGCCTGCTTAACCTCGCTGAGTTTACGGCGCGCAGTTCCCTCAGGCAGGTCTTTACCGTAGCGGCGGCGTAACTGGGTGATGAGCGCATGGTAGTCATCTTTTATCGGAGCCGGCTGCGCGATGACAAAAGACATGGCGTTGCCCCTCAGTCGGAGATACAAGGCGTCCAAACAGGTCTCGTCGGTCCAGCCCCTCTTTCTCGCCATCCGTTCGAATGGTCCAACGAAACTATCCCAGTCGCCCTTACCATCAAAAGTGGCGAGGAGCTTGATGTCATTTTCGTGTCCTCGGTCGGGACCTTGTGAGCTTCGGTTGCCGCTCCGACTTTGAAGGTCTCCTGTCTGGCTCTGTTGACCTCTAGAGGAACCTGCCTGCCCTCCAAGGCTGTCATCCAGCAGGTTTCGGCCGCCGTTGCTGTCCAGGGACATTTGGCCACCCTGCATCCCGTCGGGGGGTGGTACGGCAGTCGCTCCATTTTTTCCACCATGACCGATCGGAGTGCTGGTAAGTGGTGCAGGCTCACTGGGTCCATTTCCTGTATAGCGCAGGGCTGCTGGGGCCGCTTTGCTGCTCGGCCTGGCTGGCGTCTCCTCGTTGCGCCGGTCGCTCAAGTTAGCCACTGCGGCCATAGCTGCTGGCAACAGGTGATCAGCGCCGTCTCGCTGTCTGGCCCCTGGGTTCTCCCGGGCCGGGGTGAACTGCGAGAGTAGGCTCATGTCTTGCACCGTTCTGCTAGTTTGTTCTCCGAGCACAGCCCCTGCCGACCCTACACCACTATCGCTTTGAGGGCTACTAGGAGAAACCCCTTGCTTCACTACTTGAGCGATGGGCGACAAACCGGGAGGCTCACCTTGGATATCTGAACGATGACGGGCCCAATCGGTGCGCTGAATGGGAGGTGTGGGGGGACGAGATCGCTTAGCCACCGCTTCCGCTAGTCCATCAATACGCACTGTGAGGGCCTCCATCTGCATCTCTATCTGGCGTTGCATCTTAACCTGGGTCTGGCGTTCCATGTTTTCCATCTGGCGTTGCATCTGAACCTGGGTCTGGTTCATGGTTTCCATCTGCGCCAGGAGGAGCTTCATCCAGGCGTGCTCTCCGGGGTCTTCTGTCCCCACACCAGCACCATCCAGACTCAACTCAGACTGTTCTTTTACATTTTCTTTGTCCTGTGACATTTTTATTTTTCCACTGATTTATGTGACTACTGAAGAAATTACAGTGCTTCACAAAATGGCTGACTCACTCAGTTGTTAGCTAGCTATAGCGATGCCGCCAAAAAGCTGCTAAATGCTGCTTTGAAATGCTGCAGAATGTCAATGCTAATTAGCTAGCGCCACTGGACGTCCTTTTGTGCACTTTCAGGGTGAAACTCGGTGAAAAACAATATCCTCACAGTGTGAATGGCGTTGAGAAACTAATGAGTCTTTTTATTCACTTTTTCGTTTGGGTTCCACTTCATAAAGAAGTTTCTTATTCACTTTTTTCATTGGGGTTCTACTTCACGAAGAAGTACAAAATGGCTTCTTGCTAGCTGGGTTAGCTCACAGTGTGCAGGCTGAATTATGCCGCCATGTGACCGGGGCAGGATCCTCCGGTGTTGAGATTATGGCGAATCCCAACCTTTTATCCCACTTCTGACACCACTTGTCGCGGTTTTTCTATAGCCCGGATAACTATGGATGGAGGCGGGGACTTTTAGGTGCGACAAACCGGGCTTCACCACCGTTAGCTAGATAGCTGCGCCAATGCTAGGGCTAGCCTGCTAGTTAGCTAGTTAGCCGTGTGCTAATGGGTTAGCAAGCTCACCTTGGGACCAGGGCTGGTGATGGAACAGGGCGGCTGAGCTCTAGGCGGGGCGGGAGATGGATGGCTGCTCTCCGGGGTGCGTGTCTCTCTCTCTCTCTGTACTCTGGCTCCGGTGTGACCGGGTGAATGTCTCTCTCAGTCTCTCTGGGGAAGCTCTCGGGGGTAGTCAGCTAGCTACAGGTACCGAGGCAGTCTGCTGCTAACACTACCACTGCTAGCCACCGTATCTACTGTCTAGCCCAGGATACGTTAGGTTTCCCTGCTCTATCCCACGCTAAGGTGACAGTCTACGATATGGTTACTAAACAGTTCTGGCGCTTTGTCTCTCCCGCGGTGTCTAATATAGTTGCGTCTGTGACAGCGCGAGCTAACCTGTGATTGGTCCTCTAGCTGCACGAGCCCAGTGCAACATTCCAAGTACATCCCCAGGCATTTCCCACTACAATATTTTACAGCGAACACATGCCATTACATTTTTGAGGCCTTTTTATTGGCACTAGAATTAACACTTTTTATGTACTCTTCAAAACCTTTATAAAAAAACAATAAAAAGGGGTGTTCGGTTTGTAAACTTGCACCTATGTATACAGAATTTAGCTAGAATAGTCAATCGATTTATGATATATGCTCTTTCCTCAATTTTACTGTCATAGGCAAAGAATCCGAACATATACTCATGAAACAATGCAAAATCCATGTATAAGGTATCACTAATAGATTTGGAAACATCTTTCCATAAAGTCATAGAGTATTGACAATGCCAAAAAAGATGGGGCACCGTTTCTGGATGACCTGAGCGAAAAGAACAATTTATATTTATATTGGCCTTAGATTTTTTGAGAAAATGCTTTGCTGGGTAAAATGTATGTAAATTTTAAATTAAACCTCTCATCTTATTAGTAATAAAGGATTTGCGAGTCAATGACCACACTTTTGACCAAGGAATATTCTTAGCAATGTTGCTCCAATAAGTAGCGACATAAGGCTTTTTTGACAACCTCACTCTGAAACAAAGAGCGAATAGCTTTATTATTCTTGCAGGATGGTGAGAAACACATTTTCCCTCAAGGGGAATCAGCAGGATTAACCAAAGAAACATCTTCTTGAACTAAATCCTTGCACAAAATTGCAGAACCATCAGGAATAGCCCCCATTACCAGAGCAAATTCCTTAATTGTGATAGGAAATTGAAATGATAGATGAATTCATTGTAGTTCATAAGATGGCCTTCCAAGGTAATCAGCTGACTCACCAAAAAGATGTTTCTGTCAAACCATTTCTTCTGAAACATACTCATATTTTTATACAAGATATCCCCATTATTCATGATATAATAATGTTGTGGTGAGAAATTGTGCTTGTAAATTAATTTCCATGCCAATAAAGCCTGTTTGTGAAAATTTGACAGTTTAAGTTGTATATTATTTATTTTATAATTGCATACCAATAGGAAGGGCAGCCCTCCAATTTGGTTAAAAACAAATTTGGGAATGAAGTTCCACATGGAGGAGTCATTTTTCAAAAAATGCTCTAACCAGTTAATCTTAAACACGTTGTTCAAGGTAGAGAAGTCCAAAAAGTCTAGACCACCATTTTTGCAAGAATTGATAACTACAGATTTTGTGATGTAATGTATACGATTTTTCCACCAAAAAAAATTAAATAGCAACTGGTCAATTTTTTGCCAGTTTTATTATCAAGGAAAAGAGAGAATGCAAGATAAACAAGCCTAGAAATACCTTCAGCTTTTGATAGAAGGACACGTCCCTTCAAGGACAAATCTCTTTGTAACCAGCGATTAAGTTTATTTACCACTTTTTTAATCATTGGACTAAAATTAAGAAAGAGTACATCTGTCTTGTTGATCTTTGGTTACAAGAATGCCTAAATAATTGACAGGTATATCATCAATAGAGGTTACGTCACAGCTTTTTAAAGCAAATAACTCACATTTGTTTAAATTCAGACAGAGACCTGAAACTTTTGAAAATACATCAATCATTTTGATTGCAGGTTTGACCTGCAGAGCATTTTTCAAGAACAATGCTATATCATCTGCCAGTTGGCTTAAGAAAACATTTCTAACTGCAATAGAGACACCTTCTAAATTACTTGATTTTATATAGTGACAAAAGGCTTGCGCAACAATAAGGAAGAGGTAAACAGAGACCGGACAGCCTTGGCGTATGCCTCTTTCTAGACAGAATCTTTGAGTAGTACCATCACTTAATTTCACAGAGCTCTTGCCATTTGCATTGAGGATTTTCATTGCATTGCAAAAGTATGTTCCAAACCCACATTTTTCAAGACAATAAAAAATGAAGGGGTGCTCAACTGTATCAAATGCTTTGTAAAAGTCAAGAAAAAATACAAAACTGTCATCAGTAATCAGTTCAGAATAATCAATAAGATCAAAAACCAGTCTTATGTTATTGGTAATATATCTGTTACTCATAAATCCAGATTGATTTTCATCCATTGAGTCCAGAATACTTTCAAATCTCATGGAAAACACAATGGCAAACAGTTTATAATCATTATTGAGTAAACTAATGGGCCTCCAGTTGTCTGTTATAAGCAAATATTTTTTCGGTTTAGGTATTAGACAAATTACACCCTGTGTCCTGCTGGTAGGAAGTGTAGATTTTGCAATGCTCTCTAAAAATACATCCAAAGGGAATGGTGCTAGCAACTCAGAAAAAAAGCTTGTAAAATTCAGAGCTGATTCCATTATTCCCTGGTGACTTATTATTTTTTAGATGATTTATGGCATCTATAACTTCTTCAATAGTAACTGGAGAATCGCAAATTAATTTATCCTCCTAATTGAATTTACACCATCCAAATATTTAGAAAATGTTGACATAACATCCCCATTGTACTTAGATTTGTATAAAGAAGAACAATATTCATAACAAAACTTTGAGATATTATACTTATTATCAGTAAGTATTCTTGCAATATTTAACTGCAGGACAGAATTATACTTGGCTTGTGATTTTTCTAAATCAAAGAAATATGCAGACATCTGCTTGCCTTGCTCTAGCCATTTCTCCCTAGATCTTACAAACGCTCCCTCTGCTTTCATTTTATACATGTCATCTAATTTGCTTTGTAACTCAGCTAATTTTACGCTCTCCTCTTTAGATAAATTTTCTGGTGGGACATTAGACAGGGATGTAATTTCTGAAATAACCTCTTCTTCTGAGATTTGCCTGGGTTTAGCTAGCAGGCTGCCATAATTCATCAAGTATTTACAAATTTCAAATTTAAGGAGTTCCCAATTAGTTCCCAAAAATCATTCTCTTTGAGCAGTAGAGAGAACTATGATTTTCCAGCTCTTGTTTTACACTGCTGTGATTTAATAGGGAACTGCTCATTTTCCAGTAGGAGAATTTTTTTTAACCCATATTCACCAGGGAAAAAAAATAATACTAATGGTTACAGCTCTATGATCTGTTAATGGTGTTGTTAAAATATTGACTGTAATATTGTCTTTATTTAAAGTTTTAGAGACAAGCCAGAAGTCTATACGTGACCGTCTGGAGCAGTCTTTATTGCTCCAGGTGTACATCCTACTATTCGGAAATGTATCCCTCCATATATCAGTTAAGTCAAACCTGCTCATAAGTAGCTTTAATGTAGAATTAGAGTTTGAGCGATGACCTGGAGGCCATCTATCAATAACCTCATCCATAATGATACTGAAGTCACCCCTATCACTAAATAAGCATCAGGAAATTTAATTAACCAATAAGCCAGTCTACCTTCCAAAGAATTAAGTAGCTGATCATTGCTCACTTTAGAATTGAAATCATAGATATTGACAACAATCAAAATAATGTTATTAACCTTGACGACCAAACAGATAAAGTGACCATAAGTGTCACAGTCGGAATGCAAAATGTCTCCTCCAAAACTGTTTTTTAAACAAGATACCCATGCAGAATTATCTGATCCATGACAGTCAAATGTAATTTCCCCATTGTGAACTCCAAAAATTACAATTGTTGGCAAGTGAGTGTGGTTCTTGAAAAAATACAAAATCAATTTTTTAGCTGTTCGGCAAATAAAAACAAGGCCTTACATTTTACATCATTTCTTAACCCCTTGTCATTTAAAGAAAGAACACAAATAAACATGAAAAACAAAACTACAAAAAACTATATTAAAAGGGAACAAAAATTGATTATAACCTCTTTTGTGTAGATGTAGAAATGCTTAAAACCTTGAAAAATAGGTCAGTAGCTAACGCAGCACCTCAGTGTTTCATTACATGAAAAATACCTCTGCAAATAATGTATAAGCCAAGTTATATTCTTAATGTGGGTAAGGTAATTCGATTTTCCACAATAAAATGCTCCTTACTGCAACAATATACAAGTAGATCCATATAACAAAGTGGTAAACTGTCAACATTAACTAAAATGAATTTGATTGGAGCAATTTTCCCTCCACATTTGTAAAGTGAGAGTCAACCACCTTATTAGGAGGAATCTTTACAGGCGGAGGAAACTGAATCTCACACGTAGTCAACCAGTTAGGATGATCTCACCTTCTCCATCAATGAAAGCTCTGGCCCCAACGAAGATTGCAGTCTTCTCCACTGCACAAGCCCTCTGCACTTCAGGCCGCAGCCTCTGCCTCCTCTCTCGGTCCCCCTTGGAGAAATCCTCCTTGAACTGCAAACCACAATCTCTCAAGAAGGACGAGTTCTTCGCCGCCTTCCACACCACATCCCTGCAAACACATGAGACAAGCTGGAGAATGATACCTCTGGGTCTGGTATCATCAGTGGATTATTGCTTCTTCCCAAGGCGATGAACAGTGTCAATGGCATCCACAAGCTCATTTTTCATGCAGGACAGGACAACCTGGCAAATCTTTATTACTTCAAGGCAAACGTTTTCTTGGGAAGATTCAGGGACTCCCATTAGCCTTAAGTTCCTCCTTCTCGAGTAGGATTCTAGGTCATCCGTTCTCTTTTGCATAAACTTGATAGTCTGCTCTACCATATCAACATGCTGCTCAAGTTTAGATATCTTCGTGGTGACAGCCTTAAGGTCAGCAACCACACAATCTACTTTGTTGTTCAGGTCGAAGATTTTGCCCTCAGTCATGTTGGATCTGTTGTTGATAAACTTCATTAAGTTGGCAAGTTAACTGTCAAAATAATAAGAAACCAAAGTATTTCAGTATGCGATTCCTTAACTCTCATACTGACAGTTTTCAACTAGCCTATACATTATACTACAACAGCATAATATAATTCCTGAAATTCAGTCATGGCTTTTGGTTTTGGTGTGCCACCCCAAGATTTTCAGTGGCCCTATTTGGCCACCCCTATCAAAAATTTCTGGGGGCGCCACTGGTTGACAGGATCGCATGCTTTTTTCTTCACTGCCGGGGATTTACTTGGTGTAGCTGGCAGAGACGGGAACTCCTCCTCCGTTATGCAATGGACCTCCAAATCACCTCTGTCTTGTGAATAATCATGGCCAATAATCATGGATCAAACATGCATGTTCAAGAGTAACAGTGCATGTTTGTTCAAGGGTAACAGTGGCGGCTGATGCTATTTTTTTTTGGGGGGGGGGGACAATTTACCTTGGTGCAGCACACCTGACAGCTGCTTTATGTCCACACAGTCACAGAGTTATTAAGAAGGCCAATGTAGCCAGTAGATTTGATCAGGGTTTGTAGACAGTGGATGATTGACAGTGGAGACGAGGCGTCGTGGTGGGTATGATTGACAGCCACGAGAATTGTCCAATCATGTTAGATCAAAAAACATTAAAACAATACCAATTCGCTACCAATAAAAGTGGGAGTATCTGGGGTGCACAGAACTGCACCCCATGGAAAATCTGAAGAAACCAATTAGACAGCAGCCTCAGGTCACCTGCTCGCCAAAAGTTTGGGGGCTTACATAAGATATCGTTTGGCCTGCGCCCCTCACCCAGGATATTTTTGTATTCAGACAGATATCAACCAAATACCATTTGGAACCAATATTTAATGGCTTCTGACAGGTGCTCACAGACTGAGAAACACTTTTATTTCATAATTATTTGCATTATACAACTAAATTATATTTACCATGTCTAAGTAGATTTTCATCTCTTGATGTTTGAAGGGGCGGCGGCCCAGCGCCCTGTACTGGCCAGCCACCACTGAAGGGTAACGATAGGCCTGAGTATCAGGTGTCAGTACCATATTCAGATTCAGAGATGTCTTGCATCTCTTACCTCAGGGTTCCCCAATTAGTTTTCCCCAAGGGCCAACTCATGTCATGCATGCCAAGCCAAGGGCAAAAACATCCGGGATTTCTTTTTCTATTGTGTCAGCAAAAGTTGTTTTATGTGCAGATGTTGTTGTCGCTATTATGATTATGATTATTATTAGTAGTAGTAATGGTGGTGGTGGTGATGGTAGTAGTAATAATTTAGGCCTGGGATTCTTAAAGCCTGTGTTGAGGGTCACATAAGAAAAAACATGCACTCTTGAAACAAAATAATAAGTCCAAAACCAATCATTTAATTATAGACAAATGAACAAAAATAAATGGATGTTCATTCACTAATCAGTTAGAGAAGTGAGAGCGAGAGGATAAGGCAATCCTTCTGATGTCAGGCCTGTATTGTGTTGTGGCAGGCCTGAAGCACTGGCCAAGATGTGCATTGGAGAGTCTGTTTCTTTCCTGGTTCTTGATCGAGTTCATTGAAGAAAATTATGACTCATGTACGTGGAGGGGAAAATTGTGAGTAGGAGCATTGCAATAGAGCTCATGTTTTTGAATCGAGCTTGGGAACCATGTTGATCCAAAAGTCACTCACCGCAATGTCCTTGTGTTGTGCTTTGAGCAAATCAGATGTGCCCATTTTCAAGACCTCCATCTGAAGAGTTACTTCATCTACGGAAGGCACCAGCTTTTTGGCTTCTGCAGTCCACTGGCCGTCAGCCAAAATGGAGAACAGCTGTCTCAGGAAGAGGACGACGTCACCTACGAGTTTAGGGGAGCTTTCAAATCGTTCCTTGAAATTTTCTGCCAGGCTCATCACAAAATCCTTCATCGCTCGATCCTCCCGCAGACATGGAAAGTGCACCTTTCTCCCGTGAATGTCTCTCCAAAAGGTCCAGCTTTGATCAGAAAGCTTCAACCACCTTGTACATGTCTGCAACAATGTGGTTCTTGTCTTGTAATTGCAGATTAAGGTGATTAGATGAGACATGATGTCACAAAAAAATAACATATGCCATCACCTTATTGTCACTTAAAAACCTCTGATATTCCTAGGCTTTTTGGCTCCGCAGTCCAGATAAAAATGACACAAGCTCATCATGCAGGTCACACACCCTCTCCAACACACGGCCTTTGCTCAGCCAGAGAACATAGAACATGTTAAGAGCACTGGGTTAACAGCAGCAAGCCTGCTTAACAACCGCTTTTGTTGTCCCACCATTGATGGAGCCCCATCGGTGACAACGGACACTATTTTGCTCACATCCACATCCATTCTTCTCAAAGAAATGTGTTAATTCATTAAAGATGATTTCCCCAGTTGTGTGCCCCAGCAGAGGAAGTGTAACCCAGTCACACAATGGGTTATTAATAATATCTGGTTAGATGTGATCCAGTTATCCCAGCAAAGGGTTAATATTGTGTTTTGATTGATTTGTGTAGAGCTATGCTTTCTAGCCAATGAGAAGCGTCTGCCTATCTGGAAGTCCCGCCTCCATTGCAGTAAGCTACTGTGTGCGCGAGATTGTTAGAACGCACCACAGAAAACACACATGCGATCTCTCGAGCTAAAAGTGAGAGGAAAAAAAGTGAACGAAAAAATTCGCCATTGTCCGTCAGCGGGGAGACAATCGTCCTGTCTTCTCGTGTCTTTTGAATGATTGATTGTTCCTGGCGAGGAACTGGTGAGCCACCGCTCGGAACCAAGAGAAAAAGAAGATTCTCCACACGTCTGGTGTGGTAGGACACTGAATCTGACCCCACAAATCTCCCACACGCCTGGTGTGGTAGGACTCTGAAAAACACACACACACACTTTTATTTTTATTTTCTTTATTGAACCAAAAGTGCTTACTGTGTTAGGACCCGGGTCATTGTATGTGTACCTTTGAGTGTTGCAACTACAACACTAAATATTTCTACTTACCATTTTATCCTGGTTGTCCGGCTCCTATCATTTCTCAGTCCAGTTAATCACGACTCCTACGAACCTAGTAAAGAGATGTACTTACCCTATGGTTACTACTACTTACCTTAGATGGTTATTAATCATCCTTGCAGGTTATTCCTTATCCAAGTGGGTTACACGGTAAAAATTTGGCAAGCCAGCCAGGGGTTGTGTGTACTGTACTGTGAAATATACTGCTCAAAAAAATAAAGGGAACACCTAAAAACACAATATAGACCTCGATGAATGAAATATTTCAGCTGAAAATCTTTATTTATTAGACAGAGGAATGTGTTTAGAGCAAAATAAGCTAAGAATGATCAATGGAAATCAAAATCATTAGCCCATTAAGGTCTGGATTCAGAATCATACTCAAAATCAAAGTGGAAAATGAGAACATAGGCTGATCCAACTTCTGTGGAAATTCTTCAAGACGATTCAAAATGAGGCTCAGTAGTGTGTGTGGCCTCCACGTGCCTGTATGCACTCCCTACAACGTCTGGGCATGCTCCTGATGAGACGACGGATGGTCTCCTGAGGGATCTCCTCCCAGACCTGGATCAGGGCATCGGTCAACTCCTGGACAGTCTGTGGTGCGACATCGCGTTGGCGGATGGTACGAGACATGATGTCCCAGAGGTACTCAATTGGATTCAGGTCTGGGGAACGTGCAGGCCAGTCCATAGCATCAATGCCCTCGACATACAGGAACTGCTGACACACTCTGGCCACATGAAGACGAGCATTGTCATGCATGAGCAGGAACCCAGGGCCCACTGCACCAGCATATGGTCTGACAATGGGTCTGAGGATCTCATCCCGGTACCTAATGGCAGTCATGGTACCTCTGGCTAGCACGTAGAGGTCTGTGCGGCCCTCCAAGGATATGCCTCCCCAGACCATCACTGACCCACCGCCAAACCGGTCATGCTGGAGGATGTTGCAGGCAGCAGAACGTTCTCCACAGCGTCTCCAGACTCTCTCACGTCTGTCACATGTGTTCAGTGTGAACCTGCTCTCATCTGTGAAGAGCACAGGGCGCCAAAGGCGAATCTGCCAACCAAGATGTTCTCTGGCAAAGGTCAATCGGGCTGCACGGTGTTGGGCTGTGAGCACAGGCCCCAATTGTGGACGTCGGGCCCTCATACCATCCTCATGCATTCTGTTTCTCACTGTTTGAGCAGAAACCTGCACAATAGTGGCCTGTTGAAGGTCGTTTTGTAGGGCTCCGGCAGTGCTCTTCCTGTTCCTCCTTGCACAAAGGACCAGATAGCGGTCCTGCTGCGGGGTTGTTGTCCTCCTGCGGCCCCCTCCACGTCTCCTGGTGTACTGGCCTGTCTCCTGGTACCTCCTCCATGCTCTGGACACTGTGCTAGGAGACACATCAAATCTTCTTGCCACAGCACGCATTGATGTGCCATCCTGGATGAGCTGCACTACCTGAGCAACTTCTCTAGGTTGCAGATACCGCCTCATGCCACCTCTAGTGGTGAGGGCACTAGCAAAATGAAAAACTAACCAAAGATCGGCCAGAAAAGATGAGGACAGGCAAATGGTCTGTGGCCACCACCTGCAAATCCATTCCTTTTATAGGGGTTGTCTTGCAAATTGTCTAATGTCCACCTGGTGGAAATTAGACAATTTACCAACAGGTGAAATTGATTCACAAATCAGTGTTGCTTCCTAACTGGACAGGTTGATATCTCAAAAGTGTGATTGACTTGGAGCTACATTGCATTGCTTATGTGTTCCCTTTATTTTTTTGAGCAGTGTATATGAACCGCAGACATGGAAATCATTGCAACTGAAAATATCAAAGTGCCTAACTCTCTCATCGTCAGCGGGTTGTCTAACACTGTGGTAGATGAGGAAGTTTTTGACTATCTTAAGACAGTAGGGTCAATCTCTAGGATAGTTAAGATCAAAGATGCAGAGTCTGAGTTTAATAACCATGTGATAGTTGAATTCGTATCCGGCGCTGCAATAGAGGAACTTGCTCTTTTCTTGACAGATACCAGATCATGTTCCGCTGATCCATAGGTTGAGTTTCGTATCCAAGCCCTGTCTAGTGTTTACAGTAGCCAGATAGGTACCACAGCGACTGATACGTTTCTGACACAGCTTAAGGGTGTAGCCAAACTGAGTGGGAAACCGTTTGCTGAGGTTTTGCGAGAGGAGTTGGATAAGATTTCTGAATCCATTGGTATTGAGGATGTTAGTGGTAACACTGCGCCAGCTGATGAACCAGCTTCGATCATTTTGCCTAGCAAACAGATGAGTGATATTCAGCACAGCTTCACCCCAGCTTCTGTAGAAGTAAATGTAACCAGGTTAAAATTAATGTTTTTATTTTATTTTGTTTGAGTATGAAATATCACCAAATCCTGTCTGTGTGCGGTTATTTGTGTTCACTACATGTTATTTTATGTATGTTTTATAACGACCGCCATATACTTGTACTGTCGCTTTAAGAGAGAGGTCTTGTGGGTACACGGAAGAGGGAATGCGGGAGAGGCCATTTTTGTTTTGTGGGAGGAGTCTCAAGCAGCGATCGAGCCGAGCCACGCGTGTTTCTTACCGTAGCACAGTTTTGCTGGTTGAGGAGAACGTAACCTTGAGTATCCCTGTAAGAAGATACTGCAAGCTGTGGGATAAAATACTTGTTTATCCTTTCTTACATCGGAGTCCCGTGGACGGTTTCTCCTTCTAACACACACGAGTGAAGTCCGGGCAGTGGTTGAGCTTCGACCCCCACGTCCGTAAGAAACACCGCTCCAGCTGGAGGACTGGACGTTTGTCGAAGGGTTTGAAACCAAAATAAATGGCAAGGTGGGCCAAATAGAGTCCTGTGTGTCCCCCCTCCTTCCTTGATCATGATGATGATGATGATGATGAGAGACTGAGGGCCCCCCACAACACCTGGGGCCCCACCCAAAATAGAACATAACGCAGAGCTAATGATGAGAGTGACGGGCGTGCAGCAGGCTGACCAGCATAAAACAGCATAGGACTGCCCCCGTTACATAAACCTGACCTCTGGTGAAACTACGGTTTCATGTGGATTTTGCAACCACAGCTTCTCCTAGTAATAAGGGGAGAACAAACCCGTTTCACTTACCTCCTGATCAGTTGAGCACGCCTGAAGTTCAGCGCGTAGTAGTGGAGCACATCGTAAAGAGCGGGGAAAGCGGTTCCCAATTTCATTCCACGTTCAAACTTAGATCCTTCTCCGGGAAGTCACCTCTCCCTAACCACGAGGTTGACTATGAAATCTGGTGTAGCAGTGTAGAATTCCACTTGTCAGATCCTAATGTATCTGACGTTCAGCTAGCAAGAAATATTGTTGACAGTCTGCTACCGCTAGCCTCCAATGTGGTCAAACCATTAGGTCCACGACACTCCCCAAGAGCTTACCTGGATTTACTTGACTCCGCTTATGTGACCGTCGAAGATGGAGATGAGCTGTTTGCGAAGTTTCTCACCACTCAACAAAAAGCCGGAGAGAAACCTTCCAACCACCTATACAGGCTCCAGACATCCTTGAACACTGTCGTGAAGAAGAAGACAATTGCCGCAAGTGACGCAGATGCGCAGCTTCTCAAACAATTCTGCAGAGGGTGCTGGAACAACCACCTGATCTCAACACTCCAGCTACAGCAGAAAAAACTGATACCACCCACCTTCGCAGAGCTGTTGCTCTTATTGCGTACTGAGGAGGACAAGCAAGCTGCCAAGTCCACTCGTATGAAGCACGATTGGGGCTCACCAAGACCAAAGCTCAGTCTAACGTGCAAGCTGCATGTTCCCCTGTGGATGATGAGTATCAAGATCCTTCCCTTGCTGATGGAAGTTCATCGGACATGGATGAAATCAAGAAGCAGCTCGCTGGTCTACAAACCCAGTTTGCCAACCTAACCACTTCCAAGGGAGGCAACCAAAAGAAAAACAAGAAATCCAAGCCAAAACAAGAGAAGTCCAAGAAGCAGTCACCAACACCGCCTACTCAAGCAGTAGCCAAAAAGCCCAGACCGTGGTACTGTTTCCAATGTGGCGAAGACGGTCACATTGCTACTGGATGCAGCAATGTTGCAAACCTGACACTGGTCACAGCAAAAAAGAGAGAGCTCAAAGAAAAGCAACAGGCTTGGGAAACAAAGTATGGAACAGAGGGTTCTTCTTTAAACGAGAAGTGAGTTCTGTTGAGGGACAAACAGAAACTCAAAGTCAAACGAACTGTCCCGAATCCAATAAAAAGAGCAAAGCAAGCCTTAACTCACATAGTGTAGGCCAGAAAGTGAAACTCCCCCAAAATCTGGTTGGTGATGTATGTACAGCCAATGTCATTGTGTCTGGTATAGAGTGTAACTGTTTATTAGATACAGGTTCTCAGGTTACCACGATATCACAGTCATTTTACGACAAACATCTGTCAGAGCAACCTATTAATCCTGTGAACCATATTCTTGAGGTAGAGGGGGCAAAAGGTGAGCTTATCCCACATGTGGGCTATGTAGAGATCAGTGTTAAGTTTCCTAAAGAGTTTATCGACACAGAACCAGAAGTACAAACATTAGCTTTGGTTGTCCCCGACATCTGCTTTAACATTGATATGCCCTTACTCATAGGAATAAACACACTTGATACCCTTTATGAGCAATATTGCCATCACAAGAACCTCACCACATCTCTCTCTGGGTACTGTCAGGTCCTCAAAACACTTCAGATGAGACAGAAGCAGACCACTACTGGTCGACTTGGTTTAGTAAAGCTTAAGGGCCTTACGCCAGAAGTACTCCCAGCTGGTCAGAAGGTTATTTTAGAGGGTTTTGTCTGCTGTAAAGCAATGAGTAACGAGAGCTGGGCTTTACTAGAGCAGCCATCTATTTCATCTCTGCCAGGTGGGGTATTTGCAGACAGCTGGCTAGTCACTCTGCCGACTAAGTATCCTTACAAACTCCCTGTACTGCTAAGGAACGAAACTGACCATGACATTAGTCTGCCAACAAACTGTGTTATTGCAGAGTTAAATGTACCAGAACAGCTTATGAAAAATACTGATGGTCAAGCTGCCACAGCCAAGTGTTCTAGTCAGCAGTCTAGTACAAACTTGTCATTTGATTTTGGTGCTTCTCCACTTCCAGAAGAATGGAAGACTAGGGTGACTCAGAAGCTGAACACTTTCTCTGATGTCTTTGACATCATGACCTAGACTTTGGTCATGCAACAAAAGTAAAGCATCACGTCAAATTTCAAGATGAAACACCGTTCAAACAACAGGCACGCCCGATACACCCGCAAGACCACGAAGCCGTTCGAAAGCATCTCCAAACCCTCATCGATGCAGGTGTCATCAGAGAATCCGAGTCTCCATTTTCATCACCCATCGTTGTAGTCAAAAAGAAAAATGGTGATGTAAGATTGTGTGTGGACTACAGAAAACTCAATACCCAAACGATCAAGGACAACTACGCACTTCCCAATCTAGAGGAGTCATTTTCTGCACTCCATGGATCCCAGTGGTTTTCAGTTATGGATCTCAAGTCTGGTTATTATCAGATAGAAATGGAGGAGAGCGACAAAGCGAAAACGGCCTTCGTCTGCCCATTAGGTTTTTGGGAATGGAATCGCATGCCGAAGGTATCACGAATGTGCCGAGCACTTTTCAGCGCCTAATGGAAAAGTGCAAGGGAGACATCAACTTAAAAGAAGTGCTGGTTTTCCTGGATGACCTTATCGTGTTTTCCAACACCTTGGAAGAGCGTGAGGAAAGGCTTTCACATGTTCTCACACGTCTCCGAGAGCATGGTCTCAAGTTGTCTCCAGAGAAGTGTAGTTTCTACCAAACTTCAGTTAAGTATCTGGGACACATCGTGTCAAGAGAAGGAGTTGAGACAGATCCAGCGAAAGTTCAAGCATTAAAGACCTGGCCAAGACCCCAAACCTTGAAAAACCTCAAGTCTTTCCTTGGTTTCTCTGGTTATTATCGTAGGTTTGTGCAGAACTACTCAAGAATCGTGAAGCCTCTCACCAATCTCACCGCTGGCTATCCACCATCTCGAAAAGGATTCAGGGCAACACCGAGTGATGGCTACTACAATCCCAAGGAGCCGTTTGCTGAGTGCTGGACGACCGCCTGTCAGCAAGCCTTTGAACTTATCATCGATAAGCTAACTTCACCTCCTGTTCTGGGATTTGCCAACCCAAAGTTACCTTATATTCTTCATACGGATGCCAGTACTACGGGCTTGGGAGCGGCGTTGTACCAAGAACAAGATGGACAAAGTCGCGTCATCGCCTACGCAAGTCGAGGATTGTCCCGTAGCGAAGCTCGATACCCCACTCACAAGTTGGAGTTTTTAGCTTTAAAATGGGCCGTAACAGAAAAATTCCAAGACTACTTATACGGAAACACTTTCACAGCTGTGACCGACAACAATCCATTGAGATATGTCTTGACAACCGCAAAACTGGATGCCGCCAGCTATCGGTGGTGAGCTGCCCTTTCTACATTCAGTTTTGACATCAAGTACTGAGCTGGTAAACAAAACCAGGATGCAGACGGTCTTTCAAGACCACCCCATGGTGCCCTAGCAAATGACAGCGTCTCACAGGAGGAAGATGCTAGGATCCATCATTTCGCTTCTCATCACCTCATACCACCAGAAGACAGTCCTTTTACTACGGACGTAGTTAAAGCTACCTGTCAAAAGCACACTGTAAGTCAAGTGTCTGAGAAACTCCCTTCTTTCTGCTATGTCGAGTCTATAGCCATACATCCCGGGGCTATCCCTGCTGCATTTGAGGAAGAGGAGTATCAAGAAGGTCTCATCACCGTCCCAAAGTATAGTGATGAAGATCTAGTCAACTTCCAGAGAACAGATCCTGTCATCAGTCGAGTCATTAACCTGTTAGAGTCAGGAGAAAAGCCAGATGCCAGTCTCAAGGCCGAGTCATATGAGCTAAGCTTAATGCTCAAGGAGTGGAGCCGTCTAGAACTAACCGACCGCCTGTTGTACAGGAAACGTCAATGTGACAATCGAGCAGTGTGTCAGTTAGTCCTTCCCCAAGAACTGAGACAGCCCGTTCTTCAAACTCTTCATAATAACATGGGGCATATGGGGATAGAACGCACCCTTGAGCTGGTCAGATCGAGGTTCTATTGGCCAAAGATGGCCGCAGACGTAGAAAACAAGGTGAAAACCTGTGGAAGATGTGTACGCCGAAAGAAGCAACCAGAGAAAGCAGCTCCTTTGGTTAACATCCAGACCAGCGGACCGATGGAATTGGTCTGTATGGACTTCTTGTCTCTCGAGCCAGATAGCCATAACACAAAAGATATTCTAGTTATCACAGACCACTTTACAAAGTATGCCGTCGCTATACCAACGAAAGACCAGAAGGCAAAAACAGTAGCTAAATGCCTCTGGGACCTGTTCCTTATCTTTTATGGTTTCCCAGAGCGTCTCCTTAGTGATCAGGGTAGGGATTTCGAATCTAAGACGATCAAAGAACTTTGCGCATTAGCTGGTATACGTAAAGTCAGAACTAGTCCTCATCACCCTAGGGGAAATCCGGTTGAGCGCTTTAATCGTACTTTGTTAGGTATGTTGGGCACTCTAAGCGACAAAGAGAAGTCAAAGTGGCGTGATCATGTCAAACCCCTCACACACGCCTATAACTGTACACGAAATGAAGTTACTGGGTTTTCGCCATACGAGCTTATGTTTGGCCGCCAGCCAAGGTTGCCCATTGATATTGCCTTTGGTTTACCTGTCAGGGGGGACTGTTCATTAACATCACACTCACAGTATGTAAAAAACCTGAGGTCTCACTTAGAAGAGAGCTATCAACTTGCTGTTGAAAATGCCAAGAAAGTCGCAAACAAGAACAAACAGCGGTTTGACAAGCATGTGAGAAAGTCTACTCTAGAAGTAGGTGACCGAGTCCTTGTGCGAAATCTCCGTCCCCGCGGCAAACACAAACTTGCTGATCGGTGGGAGTCTACGATCTATATCGTAAAGAAGACAGCAGGAGACCTACCCGTCTATGTAGTGTGTCCAGAAGGTCAAGAATCACCCACACGGATGCTGCACCGTGATCTCCTACTTCCCTGTGGTTTCTTGTCTGAGACAGAAGAGGAGGAAACAGTCAAACCAGTTCGCAAGCCCAGGACTAGGCAGGATCCTATCCAAACAGAGGAGGAAACCGATGAGTCGGAAGATGAAAATGACAACTCTCAGTGGTTCCACACTCCTGTAAATCCTGTGGAGGAGAGAAGATTTACTGCAGAGTTCCATATCCCCAAGAGAATGGAAGAGACTAAGGACGTAGCCAGTCCTATTGAAGCGATGGAGTACTCACCTATGAGTTACACTACTGAGGTTGTCCAGTCTACTCAAGTCCTGCCGGAAACAGAGAACCTTCCTGATGTGTCTTCTCAGGAGGCTGGAAAAGAAGAGCAACACGTTGAAAGACCTTCTGACATATCCATGCCTGAGGAGTCTGCAACTGAGGAGGATGGAAATATTCCGAACTTCCCTGCAGAAGTGCCTACAGAAACTGTTGAAGATGATGATGATGTTCCGATGCTCAACTTGTCCAGTCCAGAAGACGAAGTTCCAATGGAAGGGGTCACAACCAATGATATCCCTCCAGCAGAGATCGAAGCAACCAATCTTCAGTCCAGTGAAGGAACTGATGGAGATCCGAGCGTTCTAGAAGAGCACCTGGACGCTTAACGTATCTAAAGCTTGGGAATCCACTTGTTTCCTTTGCTCATAGTCTGTTAGAAGGATTCAACAAAGTGCTTGTTGATGTTTTTGAGAGTCATGAAAACCCTTATCTTGAGCCGATAGCAGTTGTTTAAGAACATGAAGGGACTCATGCTAATTTAGAAGGGGAGGATGTAACCCAATCACACAATGGGTTATTAATAATAGCTGGTTAGATGTGATCCAGTTATCCCAGCAAAGGGTTGATATTGTGTTTTGATTGATTTGTGTAGAGCTATGCTTTCTAGCCAATGAGAAGCGTCTGCCTATCTGGAAGTCCCGCCTCCATTGCAGTAAGCTGCTGTGTGCGCGAGATTATTAGAACGCACCACAGAAAACTCACATGCGATCTCTCGAGCTAAAAGTGAGAGGAAAAAAAGTGAACGAAAGAATTCGCCATTGTCCGTCAGCGGGGAGACAATCGTCCTGTCTTCTCGTGTCTTTTGAATGATTGATTGTTCCTGGCGAGGAACTGGTGAGCCACTGCTCAGAACCAAGTGAAAAAGAAGATTCTCCACCTACTATCTTCCACATGTCTGGTGTGGTAGGACACTGAATCTGACCCCACAAATCTCCCACACGCCTGGTGTGGTAGGACTTTGAAAAACACACACACACACACACTTTTATTTTTATTTTCTTTATTGAACCAAAAGCGTTTACTGTATTAGGACCCGGGTCATTGAGGGATTATTGTATATTGCATTGTATAATTGTATGTGTACCGTTGAGTGTTGCAACTACAACACTAAATATTTCTACTTACCATTTTATCCTGGTTGTCCGGCTCCTATCATTTCTCAGTCCAGTTAATCACGACTCCTACGAACCTAGTAAAGAGGTGTACATACCCTATGGTTACTACTACTGACCTTAGATGGTTATTAATCATCCTTGCAAGTTATTCCTTATCCAAGTGGGTTACAGAAGCAAACAAAGTAGCTTTCCCTGTTAGGTCTTCCCATCAAAAAATCTTGCGAACGCAGATAGCTGTTCCATATTGGTTTGGCCAAAGGACGAGTCTGTGGCTAGTGATATGGGTTCTGCTTGCCTCAAATCAGTGAGTAGATTGGAAAAACAGTCCTCCACTAAAAGTTTTACTCTTCTTGTTGCTGTGTGAGCTGACAAAAGCACCTGTTTTAATAGCTCCACAACAATTTTCTCGTTTTTCTCGTCATAACATGATAGAAACGGAGTGATTGTATGATGTTATCATGTTTGCTATTTTTTGTTTGCAGTGATCTGATTTTGTAGGGTAGTTGGCATTAAAACTGGTAGCATGCATAGTGTTGAGGTGCCACTCAAGATGATCTACTTTGCAGACAGCTACGGTCTGCATGCATATCAAGCATGTCAGTCTGGCATTGGCGTGGTCCGGTAAAATAAAACAAAATTGATCAGTCCAGTCAGAATTGAACTGACAGGTTTCCTGTTCGACTTTGTGTTTTCGTGCAGGCCATGTTCTTGGTTTAGGACAGTTATTATCTGTGACTTACCTGGTGAGTGGCTCTGTCTATTCAAGGACCATAGAGAATGCAGAGTACATCGTCTTATGTTTAAGCGTGCTCTACGGCATAGGTCAAGTGTACGGTGTGGGGTGAGGTCAAAATAAAGTAGAGCAGCAGCACACACTTTATTTCACGTTGCACACTTTATTCCACATGACAGATGCGTTAGTACCAATGGGTCGGCACGGGCCAGACATTAGGCTCTCGTGGGTCGGACTTAGCCCATGGGACGCTTATTGGGTTCAGGGTCTTACTCCTCTTCCACTAGAAATTATGAACTTTGAATGCCTGTCACCTCTATGACAAACAGAAATCTACTGAAGAGAGATGCATGAGTGGAACTGAGCAATACACACTGATAAGCCAAAACATTAAAACCACCTGAAGCCAATGCCATCAGGGAATACCGTTTTCATGAAGAGGTGTAACTTGGTCTGCACCAAAGTTTAGGTAGGTGGAAGGTGTTAAAAGTAACACCCACATGAATATCAGGTCCCAAGGTTTCCCAACAGAACATTGCCCAGGCCATCATACTGCCTCTGCCGACTTGCCTTCTTCCCACAGTGCATCCTGATGTCCTCTCTTCCCCAGGTAAATGTGCACACACACCCAGCCATCCACATGATGTAAAAGAAAATGTAATTCATCAGACTAGGCCACCTTCGTCTGTTGCTCCATGGTCCAGTTCTGGCACTCACGTGCCCATTGTAGGTGCTTTCAGTGGTTGAACGGGGCCATCATGTGCACTCTGACCGGTCTGCAGCTACGCCGCCCCATACACATTAAAGAGCAGGGTAACCAAATTGACAGATTTGCTTCAAAATACTTTATAAATTTGGGGGATGTATTGCTGTTGACATGTTAAAATGTGTTGAACCATGTATAGAACTGATTTGCGGAGTTAGACCGTTTTTGGGTATTTTTCCCGTTTTCCTTTCTTGATTTTTTGGCCGGCTTCCTTGGTGACGTCGCCGTCTTCCTTTCTGTGCCACGCCCCCAGAGTCTGAAACCAGTGGACGCTGCAGATTTTTACACGTGTTTGAAGCTTTGTTTTATATACTTCGCAACATTTTTAATGATACAGAATTGGCTGGGTGGTTACTGATATGTTTTCCTGGGGTATGGGTATCCCAAAACACAGATTTGAGCTCAGTTACCCGCCACTTTAAGCTGCGATGCACTGTGTTCTGACACCTGTCTACTATAGCCAGCATTAACTTTTTCAGCAATTTAAGATACAGTAGCTCTTCTGTGGAATCGGACCAGACAGGCTACCCTTCACTCCCCATGCGCATCAATGAGTTTTGGTTCTCATGACCCTGTTGCGGGTTCACTCGTTGTCCTTCCTTGGACCACTTTTGGAAGGTACTGACCACTGCATACTGGGAACACCCCACACCACCTACTATTTTTGGAGATGCTCTGACCCAGTCGTTTGGTCATCCCAAGTTGGCCCTTGTCAAAGCTGCTCAGAACCCCATTTTTGCCCATTTTTCCTGCTTCCAACACATCAACTTCAATAACTGACTTTTCACTTGCTGTCTATTATATTCCACCCCATGACCGGTGCCATTCTAACAAGATAAAAAATGTTATTCACTTCACCTGTCAGTCGGTTTAATGTGTTGGCTGAGCAGTGTATGATCTACTGTTACTTAAGCAGAAGTTTTAGGTATCAGTTGTCAATATAACAAACTGACTTAGTGATATCCCTCTGGATATCAAATTTGTTAGCCCAAAGATAAAAAATAAACATCCATTGAACCGAGTTTGGGCTAAGGGTGTTAATACTACCCCATATACACACACACGTAAGTTTGACCAACAAACAGAAACTTGCAGTTTGTTGATGTTGAAATATTTTCTTCTCTGACATGACATAGTTCACCTGCACCTCATCCATGTAAAGCGGATTCCACCAGTTTGAGGAGCACAGTTGGTTCAAAATCAGTACAGCTGCCAAGACCTGTCCACTGTGACCCACACAATAGCATTTTAATAGGCCATTAGCAGCTGTTGCAAGATCTGTCTCTACTTCACAGTCCCATTGTTGCACAACACAGGATAGCTTTTTGAGTGTGCTCTGGATTCAGTGTGACAGCTCCTGCCCAATTTAGCTCCTAGTAGGGAGTGGACTGTAATATTTATGACACATTTACACAGTAGGGGGTTGGGTTCAATCTCAGGCCCCACTTAAATGTGAACTAATTTATGACATGCTGGATTGCTGGATTTTTCTTTTCTTTTCCGGATACCTTTCCAGCTTAAAATGTAGTCTGTTGATGGTCCATTTGGTTTCATAACTGAATGTCACTGCTGAAAACCCACCACTAAAAAAAGAAACAAAAACTGATGAAAACATGCAGATGGGATTACATCTTATTGATTCGAAGTGTAACATCAGGCTATATCTAAGCCTTAATGTGTTATCTTTTTTATGGGTGGATATGTGTGTTTTAGTGTGTATTTACTAGTGCATGTTTGTAGCCCTGCACAAATATACCTGTGAAATTAATGAACCATGTGTGCAAAACTACTGTGAGTGTGTGTGTGTGTATGCGTTATTCCGTATGTGAGCATGTGCAAAAGTGCTGATTCAACGTCTGAAAGTACCCCTATATATGAACTGATAGAGCGTATGTAAATGGAACGTCTCACCATCATTGAAGTTTCTTTCAAGAAAATATTGAATGGGATTTGCCACCTCATTATTAAGTGGTCACTGTAATGGACACTTCATGGCATTATGGACATAATTCACCATAGTCTGTTGTCATATTAAGTTGTCGTGCTCACTTAAAGAGCTCAGTGGGTAGTCATGGTAACACAGTGCCATGGTTGTCGAAGGCAGGGTGTGCAAATAAAAGAAATAAATGGCACACGCGTTGGTGTAGTCAAAGAGAGAAGTTGTTTGTCTCTGTTTTCTCACAACTTCCACACTGGCGACCCTGACGTTTGTTTGCTGGACGTTTCCAGAGACAGCTCTTTATGAACATGATGACTAATGCCTCGTCTCTCAAGCTGCTGGAGTTCTGGGAGTTGTCAGCTTCGGCTTGGTTCGCCCTGAAAGAAGCGCAGTTAGTGTTGCGGGAAATCGCCGCGGATGCTACAAAATACTATTTTGTGGTGTCGAACCTCAGGAGTTCAACAGCAACCAGAGTAGTGAGCCTCCTCAAAAATCCTCCGCAGCAGGATAAATACGAGACACTCAAGGCTCACCTGTTGAAAGCTTTTGAACTTTCTGATGCTGAGCAACCAGCCAGCTCTTCTCTCTACATGGCCTTGGTGACAGCAAGCCATCTGAACTCACGGATAGGATGCTGGATCTCCTGGGAGAGCACAAGTCCGATTTCCTCTTTGTCCAACTGTTTCTGCGACTACTTCCTTCTCAGATACGGGCTGCTTTGGCCAACACCACCATCACTGACTGTTGTGCTCTGGCTGAGGAGGCTGATAAATGTTTCCTGGCTGGTCAATGGCATTGTGCGGCTGCAGTTTTTCCTGACCAAGCATTCTCGCCACTGCCCGGAGACACAACAGTCGCCGCCATAGCAGCAGCTCCTCAAAGGCAGCGGGACCCTGGCCTGTGTCTTTACCACGCGAAGTTTAGACCCAAGGTCAAGTGGTGTAGATCTCCATGCAGTTTTCAGTGTGGTGGGAAATGCCAGGTGCAGCACTCAGTAGTGGCCATGTGCGTCGGCCGAACTGGAATGCTGCTGTTCATCCAAGACACCGTCTCCGGACGGTGGTTCCTATGTGACACAGGTGCGCAGAGTAGCATCCTGCCTGCATCAACAGTAGACATCCTGTCCTGCGGATATGGCCCCCCAAATGGAAGCTGCTAATGGCAGCCCCATCTGGACTTATGGCACTAGGTACGTGAAGCTGTGTTTCGGCGGACAGCGGTTCGGTTGGGACTTTGTAACGACAAAAGTGGCCAACTGCAGATTTCATATGCACCTATGGACTGCTGGTGGATGTCAAAAACCGCCGCTTGATCGACTCTGTCACTTTGTTTGTATGCGTGTACTCTCCGTGGAGAAGACTCCATCAGACTACCTAGCATGCTCTCGGCCGCAGACGAGTTTCTCCTGCTTCTCACTGAGTTCTTGGTCCTCATGCAGCCCACCTTCCTGCCATCGACTGCCAAGCACGGAGTTGAGCACCACATCACCACCACTGGCCCACCGGTCTGTGCTTGGGCTTGGCGCCTCGACCTGGCCAATCTCACTGCTGCCAGGGAGGAGTTTGAGAATATGGAGCACCTCGGCATCATTCGCTGCTGCAACAGCCTGTGGGCTTCACCCCTCCACATTGTTCTGAAACCTGACGGCGGGTGGCGCCCAGGCGGCGATTACCACCGACTCAACAATGCAATGACACCGGACCGCTACCCAGTCCCATACATCAAGGACCTCGTCTGTGGATACCATCAGGTGCCCGTCCACCCGCTGAATGTCCCCAAAACAGCAGTGATTACCCCATTTGGCCCATTCGAGTTCCTGCGCATGCTGTTCAGCATCAAGAATGCTGCGCAGTCACTCCAGCACCTCATGGATTCGGTGCTACGGGACCTGCCTTTCATCTTCGTCTATCTTGATGACATCCTCATCGCCAGCACCTCCAAAATGGAACATCTGTCTCACCTCCAGACACTTTTCAAGCAGCTCAGCCAGCACTGGCTGATCATCAACCCAGCCGAGTGCCAGTTCAGGCTGACCACCATCGACTTCTTCAGACACCGAGTCACCAAAGACAGAACGTTACCCCTCCCATCAAAGGTGTACGCCATTGTGAACATCCTGCGACCACTCAGTCATGTCCCTGCAGGAGCTCCTTGGCATGGTGAACTTTTACCACTGCTTTATCCGCCGAGCTGCTCAACTCATGCGACCCCTGTACGAGGAATTGAAAAGGCAAGGCCACCAAACACACTGTGGACTGGTCTACAGAGAGAGACAAGGAGTTTGTGGATGCCAAGACTGCTTTGGCTGACCTCAGCAATGCTGGCACACCCATTACCCAAGGCTATGCTCGCCATTACTACAGATGCTTCTGACTATACAGTCAGTGCGGTGCACAAGCAGTGGGTGAACAGCGCTTGGCAGCTGCTCGCTTTCTTCAGCTGACGGTTACGCCCCAGCAAACGGAAGTACAGCACCTTCGATCAGGAGCTCCTCACCCTCTACTTCGCCATTCGACACTTCTGTTCCCTGCTGGAGGCCAACCAGTTCACGGCTTTTGTGGACCACAAACCACTGATGTTCGCCATGGCCACAGTGGCTGGGCCATGGTCTGCCCGCCAGCAGTGACAGTTCTCCTACATCTCGAAGTTCACCATGGATGTACAGCATGTTGTTGGCAAAACCAACTTCATCGCCGACTGCCTCTCCTGAGCCACCGTGGGGGCCGTCTACTTGGGACTCGACTATGCCCATATGGCAGCTAACCAGGCCTCCGACCCGGATATGCAGGCTTCAGGATGGCTGTCACAGGGCTGCAGTTAGAGGACATGGATTTTGATGATGTTGGTACCACACTCCTGTGCGACATCTTCATGGGTCAGCCCTGGCCCATCATTCTCACTGGATGGAGGCGGCATGTTTCTGACGCTATCCATGGCCTCTCCCACCCGCGCAAAAAGCCATCTCAAAGACTGCTGGTGGCCAAGTTCATGTGGCATGGGCACAAAAAAGATGCGAGAGTGGGCTGACACCTGCGTGGAGTGCCAGTGCTCTAAAGTGCACCGCCACACCAAAAAAACAAAAACAAACCGTGGCGCAGTTCCCGGTGCCTTAAAGGAGGTTCGACCACATAAACATGGAGCTGGTGGGCCCCCTACCCCCTCCCACGGTTTTACTTACCTACTCACAATGTTGGACAGGACCACTCAATGGCAGGAAGCCATCCCAGTCGTCAACAACATCCACCGAGGTAAGTCTGAGCATTCATCGGAACCTGGGTCGCCCAGTTCAGCACCCTATCTGACCTCTCCTCTGACCAGGGCTCCCAGTTCACGCCTGAGCTCTGGAACGCAGTCGCAGAGAGCCTAGCAGTGATGCTCCACTGCACCATTGCTTACCACCCACAAGCCAATTGGTTTTGTGAGTGGTTTTATCACTGTATGAAGGATGCTCTTTGGGCCAGCCTTAAGGACAGCAGCTGGGTCGACAGGCTCCCATGGGTCATGCTGGGGCTCGGGACTGCCCCTAAGGAGGACCTCCAGCCCTCGTCTGCTGAATTGGTTTATGGCCAGCCATTGTGGGTCCCAGGGGATTTCTTCCCCAACACCACGGCTCCGTGGGTCTGCATCCCACAAATGGACCATGCTTCTGGATAATGCCACAGTTTTTGCACTGGTTTCCACTTCGCAACACTGCCTCCCACAATCTCACATCCCCGCAAGTTTGCAGTCGGCAGAATAAATTTTCATCCACCACGACACGCACCGTGGACCCCTGCAGCCTCCCTATGATGGCCGGTTCCACATCCTGGAGACTGGGAACAAGCACTTTGTCATGGACGTCAGTGGCAAGCCGGAGTGCATTTCCATGAATTGCCTCAAACTGGCTCACCTGGACTTGGACCGACCTGTTGGACTGGCCCAGCCCCCACAGCTGGGGCACCCTACTACCCTGTCCCCAGCCCCCAACAAGGCACCCAAGGCTCCTCCACCCCCCACCTTACCCCCATACCACCACAGGGTCCCTAAGGCCCCTCCAGCGGGAGCCCCGTTCCCTGCTCCCATTTGGAAGAGCCATTCCGGCTGGGCCATCCAGCCCCACCACATTAACTCTTCCTGTTAAGGTGAATTCTGTGGAGACGCGTGTAGTGGACACTTAATGGACTTATGGACATAATTCACTATAGTCTGTTGTCGTATTAAGTTGATATACTCACTTTAAGAGCTCAGTGGGTAGCTATGGTAATGCAGCGCAATGTTTGTTGAGGGCAGAGTGTGCAAATAAAAGAAATAAATGACACGTGTGTTGGTGTTGTCAAAGAGAGAAGTTGTTGGGGCGTCCAGGTGGCATGGAGGTCTATTCCATTGCCTACCAAAACCGGGATCGCCGGTTCGAATACCAGTGTTACGTTCCCTGTTAAAGGTCCAGGGGATGAGGGGACGTAACAAAGAAAATAAAAGTATCCCGGGGGAATAAGAAAGGTGGGGGGCGGAACCAGGTGTAAAAACAGATTTATTAACAAAAATGACCCTTAAGTCAAACTATAAATTAAACAGGCAACTAACGATGCTGGCGCTTAACTAACCAGGCTTTTAACAAAACAAACTCAGATCCAACCAAACCGAAAGAAACAACACTAATAAGGTTTCACCCTCCTTCTCAAGGAGTATAGACACAAGAGCTTGCTCTCTGGTTGACACCAATGGCCCACTGGCCGTCTCTCTCTACACACTGCTGCCATCAATGGCCCACTTGCACTGTTGGGTGTCCCTCTCCAGGTTATATACCCAGCTGATGAGGAATTGGGGTCACCTGGGCTCAATCAGCAGCTCCACAGGAGGTGGGGCATCACCTGGAGAGGGAAAACTACAGACACACGGCACTAGGGCCGTAACACCCCCTCCCATAAGTACAAACCCTAGGTTTGTATACGAGAGGGTAATCACATACACAACACACGGCACTGGGACCGTAACACCCCCCTCTTATAAATACAAACCCTAGGTTTGTATCTGTAAGAGGGTAATTGCATTCAAAAAAAAATTACACCATTGCTAATTACTTACTTCTCGTAAGTATGGATGGGGATAACATTTGCCGTTTTTCCAATTCACACCTTTTTGTATGGTAACCGGACAGGCATTTTACCTACGGGATAAAGCATCAGCCACCATATTGTCAGCTCCTCTTTTGTGCCGGATTTCAATGTTCCACCCCTGTACAAAAAGTGCCCAACGCATCAACCGTTGGTTGTGGTTGTACATCTAAGCTAAAAAGACAAGTGGATTATGGTCGGTATACACAGTCACCGGAAGTGAGCTAGAACCAACATACACTTCAAAATGCTGCAGGGCAAGTAGCATGGCTAGGGTTTCCTTCTCAATAGTGGAGTAGTTGAGTTGATGCCATTTGAACTTTGTAGAGAAGAAACACACTGGGTGAGGTAAACTGCCCGCATCATCCTGCAGCAATACTGCTCCAGCCCCAGATGCGCTGGCGTCAACTTCCAACTTGAAGGGCATGGAGAAGTTAGGGGCAGCTAGAACAGGGGCACTGCAAAGGAGAGACTTTGCAGCTTCGAAGGAGTGCTGACACTCAGTCGTCCACACAAAGGGAATAGCCGGGCTACACAAAGCGGTGAGGGGGGCAACTACCACCGAAAAGTTCCTGCAAAAACACCGGTAGTAGCCAGTCATGCCTAGAAAACGGCGGAGTTCACGTCTGGTGGTGGGAACTGGGTAGTTTAATACCGCAGTGATTTTTGCATCTACTGGTCGGACTTGCCCATGACCCACCTGCTTACCCAGGTAAGTAACAGTGGCTTTGCCAAACTCACACTTGGAGAGATTGAGTGTTAGGTTTGCATCCTTGAGCCTTTTAAACACCGTTTTCAGGCTAGACACATGGTCTGTCCAATTATTTGAGTACACGACTACATCATCGAGATATACGTTGCAATGGGGGACATCACCCAACACCCTGTGCATCAAACGCTGAAACGTAGCAGGAGCGTTTTTCAAGTTTTTTGCGTCACGGATGGCAAAAAGCATGAACGGCAAACCTTCATCCCAATCTTTCCCTGTCTCATAACAGTACTTCTGCAACATGGACTTAAGAGTTTGGTGCCAGCGTTCTAGCGCACCCTGTGACTCAGGATGGTATGCGCTACTCACTGCATGTGATATGCCCAAAGACTGCAGTGTTTGTTTGAAGGTCTTAGATAGAAAGTTTGTGCCCTGATCGGTCTGTACAACACGTGGTAACCCAAAAGTTGTAAAGAACTTAGTTAGAGCTCTACTAACGGCAGAAGCGGTAATCTTCCTTAGTGGAACTGCTTCAGGAAACCGGGTCGAAACACACATTAGTCAGTAGGAACTGGTTACCAGACTTTGTCCTGGGTAGGGGGCCAACACACTCTACAATAACATGTTCAAAGGGGGGCCCCAACAGCTGGAACTGGATGCAAAGGGGCCGAGGGAATTTTTTGATTTGGCTTGCCTGCAAGCTGGCACGTGTGACATGTTTTGCAAAAACGTGCAACGTCAGCTTTCAGTCCTGGCCAAAAGAAATGCTTTAGAACACGGTCGTAAGTCTTGGTTATACCCAGATGACCCGACCACAGGTGTTCATGCGCTAAGGTCAGCACATGTTGCCTATAGCCAACTGGAACTACAAGCTGATGAACTGAACTCCAGTCTTCTCCCAAGTCAGCTACCCCCTGTGGAACCCACGTGCGCACCAGCAAACCATCATCTAGTGAATATGAGTGGTTTCTTCTACACTTATCGACACCTTTTACAACAGAAGAAAAGCACTTCGTCAGAGAAGGGTCACTCTTCTGGGCTTGGATGAATACTTACTGTGTTAGTGGCAGAGTCACATTTGGAGCAGTGTGCGTCCTTGCATTCTTGTGGGCTTTGGGCCCATCACTCGCTGACTCACCAACAGAGGACAACTTGCCCTCAGACAAGGCTGAAACAAACCCCGAATCAGCCAGATCAACCTCTTTTGGCTGTTTCTAGGCCTGAGCTCTAGTTAATGCACAGACCCCAAACACGCCAAGATGTTTCTTTGCCAAGTCATCAGACTCTGTCACAGACAAGGGAACATCCATGACCTCAGGTGTGGGGTATACTTTCCCTCCTGCTATGTCGTTCCCCATGATGAAATCAACGCTGCTGATTGGTAAAGAGGCGCAAACAGCTACGAGAAACAAACCACTAACGAGTTTCGATTTCACATGGACACGATGAAGCGGTGCAGGCACAAAACTCATTCCGATTCCTCTCACAACAGCGCTCGCATCACAGGCAGAGTCTTTAGTCAAAGGCAAGACAGTAGCGTGAATGAATGATTGGGAACCACCAGTATCTCGCAGGATAGCAACTGGACATTGATCTTCGGCTCTGTCGGTGAGCGATACAAACCCTTCAGAGATGAAAGGGCTGAAACAATCATCTGGCCCCTCTGCAAAGGAAGGTTGGTTAAGGGGGAACGTGAACATCGTTTTTATCAACCCCACCCCTTTTGGCTGTCTCGGGACAGCTGCCTGCTGCTTCCGTTTCAAGGCCTCACAATCTGCAACCACATGTCCAGACCTATGACAAAAAAAACATTGTTTCTCCACCCTAGGATTTGGAGGGGTACCGACACGCGCGACGTTTGGGTAACGTGCAGGTTAGGATTTCGTGAGTCGCCGCCGCCGGGGGAGGAAATATTACGCGGCACAAAAACGCTTTTATGTGTTAGCGCGAAATCGTCTGCCAACACTGCTGCCTGATGCAGAGTGGACACTTTTTGTTCATTCAAATAAGTGACAATGCGGTCAGGCACACAGTTTTTTAAAATCCTCCAACACTATCAGCTCTTTTAAGGACGCCAAATCGTGGACCTTGCAAGCCGAACACCAACGTTCAAAGAGAAGGCTTTTCCCCCCGCACAAAGTCAGTATACATCTGATTTGGGCTTTTCCTGAGGCCTCTGAAACGTTGTCGGTATGCCTCTGGCACCAACTCATATCCGCAGCGGGAAGTGAGGCGCAAACTTCCAGAGCTTTCCCAGTTAGTTTACACTGGAGCAATATAGCCCAGGCATCCTGCGGCCAGCTCAAAGAGGTGGCTATGCGCTCAAATGCACCAAAGTAGGTTTCAACTTCGGCTTCACGGAACACAGGGACCAACATGATGTTTTTGCTCACATCAAAAGCGGCGGTAGAGCTTGGTGTTGGCAACTCACTCGTAACAGCCGAGCCAGGTCCTAACTGCAGCTCTAACTGTCACATTTTGATGGCTGTCTCTGCCTCCAACTTCCTCAACTCCAACTCCCTACGAAGCTGAAGTTCCCTCTCCTTTTCCCTTTCCTCTTTTTCCAACTGGAGACGAGCAAGACGGACTTTTAACCGCACATCCAGTTTAGAACCAGGCGTGGACTCTACGGAGAAAGGTTCAAAGGGGGGTAGGGTAACCGGTTTCTTCTCTGTCACACCACGGGAACCCGGAGTTAAACTAACCGGTATTTGCTCAGCTGGCTCCTCTGTCGGGGAATCAGAGCGGCTGCCAGCCGAGAACAATGCGGCTTAACTATGAGGCGCCGGTAAGCTAAGAACCCCTCCAACAATTAGCGCATCTATAAGCGCAGCTTTCAGGTCCCTTTAACAAAGAGAACCTGAGATGGAGATGCCATAATGCACCGCAATATCACATAGCTCTTTTTTCCTACAATCATCCAGCTGAGCTAATGTAGGATTAGCTGTAAATTCACACAAATCAAACGTAGCCATAGTTGAGAACACCACAACACCATGTACGGGCCTCAGCTACCACCACTCAACCTTACACCTTCAAAAGGTCACATCCACCAGTGGCAAATTACGGCAAGCTGAAATTAGACGTATGGCTAGCCCAACAAACAAACTTCCCCCGTTCCTACCTGGTTGAAGCTTCGCCTATCTGTCTTCTCGGAGCATGCCGGGCTCGGGGCGGCTTTAAAGGCTGAACTTCGGCGGCCTGAGCCCCGAAAAGCCTACCCCTGCCAGGGAGCGTTGTCCCCACCCGGGATTACTCTTAAAACAAGAAAGGCAAAATAACAAAAGAGTGTCCGATGGAAGGACTGATCACAGTCCAGCTGGACACTCCCCTATTCTAACCAGGGAAGCTGTCTGAAACACCAAACGAATTTACAATATTCACCGCACCCGCCACTGGAGACAAGCTGCCACAGCAACAATTAACACACAACAGAAATCCACCTCCTTACTGTCTTATTAAAAAAAAAATTTATCCCGGACGAGACCCCAATTGTTACGTTCCCCGTTAAAGGTCCAGGGGATGAGGGGAAGTAACAAAGAAAATAAAAGTATCCCGGGGGAATAAGAAAGGTAGGAGGCGGAACCAGGTGTAAAAACAGATTTATTAACAAAAATTACCCTTAAGTCAAACTATAAAATAAACAGGCAACTAACGATGCTGGCGCTTAACTAACCAGGCTTTTAACAAAACAAACTCAGATCCAACCAAACCGAAAGAAACAACACTAATAAGGTTTCACCCTCCTTTGCAAGGAATATAGACACAAGAGCTTGCTCTCTGGTTGACACCAATGGCCCACTGGCCGTTTCTCTCCACACACTGCTGCCAACAATGGCCCACTGGCCGTCTCTCTCCACACACTGCTGCCAACAATGGCCCACTGGCACTGTTGGGTGTCCCTCTCCAAGTTATATACCCAGCTGATGAGGAATTGGGGTCACCTGGGCTCAATCAGCAGCTCCACAGGAGGCAGGGCATCACCTGGAGAGGGAAAACTACAGACACACGGCACTAGGGCCGTAACAACCAGTGTTATCTCTGGCTTGGTTGGGTGTCCCTACAGACACAATTGACCGTGTCTGCGGGTGGGAATCCGGATGTGGGTATGTGTCCTGATCGCTACACTAATGCCTCCTCTGGTTGGTCGGGGCGCCTGTTCTGCGGGTAGGGGGAACTGGGGGGAATAGCATGATGCTCCCACACGCTAAGTCACCCTGGCAAAACTCCTCACTGTCAGGTGAAAAGATGCGGCTGGCGACTCCACTGTATCAGAGGAGGCATGTGGTAGTCTGCAGCCTTCCCCGGATTGGCAGAGGGGGTGGAGAAACAACCGGGGAAGGCTCAGAAGAGTGGGGTAATTAGCCAAGTACAATTCGGGAGAAAAACGAAGGAACAACCCCCCACCCCCCCCCCCCCCACCCCCAAAAAGGGAGAAGTTGTTCGTCTACGTTTTCTCGTAACTTCCACACCACAATCTGGACACTGCAAGACTACACCTCTGTTGATGTCATTCTATTTGTAAGTTTTATCTACAAAAATGCTTACCTCAAAAAAGATTTGTGCTATTAAACTGTTTCCAGCAAAAAAAAGAGATATCATGATATTCGTTTTTAATAGATATGTAGATCATCTACAATAGTAAGCGTTATGTTAGCTAGGTTACACATTTTAACTTCCTGCTTGGATATGTGTTTTCCTTCATTGTAAAGCTATGAGCTATAATAGATCTATGAATACTGATATCACACCAAAACCTGAGAAAGATATCCTAATATTCCATTTACATGTATATGATATTTGAAATTATTCATTCATTTCAAATGTTTCTATTTCTTGATTGTTGTAACATCCACAAAAAAAGTTTTTTTTTTGAGTGGTATTACACAGCTGAAGAGATTAGTTTTGGGGTGGAATTCCTGTTTCGGCTATTGAGTCAGTCTGACATTTCAGATGATTATCCTGATTACATGCCAGCGCCCTCTGGAGACAAGTCTCGGGTTGTGCCTGAGAAGCATTACACCACCCACCTAGCAGGGCAATCTGACTGACCCCCAACTTCCTGAGGCTGTCCTGGGCCAGCTCCATGAACTGTCTCATGCTCCTTAAGGATGCCTGGGATTTTTTTTTTTTTTGTCATCAGTGGTTGTTTGAAGAGGCTTGTTATTGCTCCAAACTTATGGGAAGATGATCTGCAGCAAACAAAGAAAGACAGTGGAAACGGGATCAAGGCTGAGCTCTGGGCTTGTATTGACCTCATCCTTCTTGCTGAAATGGACAAAAACTGGGATGTGCCCATCCATGTGCTGTTTGGTGACCCATCACATAACCCCCTGTACAAGGCTGCAGTGGGAGTGGTAAGATTTGGGGACATCTGTTGCATCCTTTGTCTTCATGACAAGAAAATCAGAGCTGGCTGAGCAGGCACAGACCACATGGCTGTCTTTAGGTACATCTGGAACCTTTTCTTAGCAAATTGCCGTAGGTGAAACACTGAGAGAGCATGACCATCAATTAGCAACTTGCTCTCCTCCAGGGAAGTTTGAAGTTCACTGAGTATATGTTCCATAAACCCATAAAGTACAGTGTAAAAAACGTCTAAATTTGTGATGCACGAGTTCCCAATGCCTTTAGATGCCCTAATATAGTATAGCAGAAAACCACCTGGGGAGGACATCCAGAGAGATCTGGGCAGACACACTGTATGCAAGTTCAGCAGTGGGTTGAGAATCAAAGGTGAGTGTGTGTTTGCGTTTGACTATGTGTGTGTTTATGTATGTGCACATTTCTGTCTGCATTTACTTTTTGTTGTGTTCTACTGGAATGTCACATTGATGATGTTTAAAGATGGCTCCAAATGCACGGCAACTTTTAAAGAACACAGCGATAGCATGTTTTGTCTACTTTTTTTTCTCACACAAGTCACATCACAAGTGTCCACTTTTCTACCAGTGTACCTTTTGCCGGGGATCTCCTTGAAAAAAGCTCCTCATTTGCAAGCACTACAACAGAAGGTCTCAGAAACCTGAGATCTTCAAAGCACTTATTTTGCTTTTAATAGAAAATCTTACTTTGATCAGTTATATGCAGAAGAGGGGGAAGGCAGTAATACTGCTGAGCACAATGCACCATCAGAGGTCTGCCAGATGAGAGCAGCCCAAAGGAAAAAAAAACAAAAAAAAAACAAAAAACAGAAGGATTGCTGTTCTACAACTAAACAAAACGATAAACTGACACTGTTGAACAGATGGTGGACAACTAACACATTAGACAATCAGACAAGAAGATGACCCTTCTCTGCACGTGGCTACTCCTGATGCTTACACAATCTTCATCACCGAGTTTACAAAGAATATTGTCAGTCCATGAATGCAGCGTTGGCTCACAGATAATCCCTTCCTTCAAGGGCACATCCCAGAGGCAATGGGAAGCTGTGGGTTGGCTTAGGAAAAGCCTGAAGTAAGACCACGAGAAGGCCCGGGGAAAAAGAGGCGGTGTGTAAGACGTCCTTGCATCAAGGACAGAAAAGTAAAATCCCTGTATGAGATGTACTGATTATGTGTGCAAGGATCACAGCAGTATGGACTGTCACAAGTGCACTGTGTCCTTACCCAAGCCAAGGGTAAAATCTGAAGGTCTTTGGACACCAAGTCCAATTTTTCATTCAAATATAAATAAATAAAGTAAATAAAACATATATTCAGCCTCACATTTTGTACATTATGTCTTGATGCATGCTCAATAATCCAGGTAAGAAAATCAAAGGAGGCTAAATCAGTTCATCTGGATACATTTATTGACAGATATCTGTCAAATGTTGTATCCAGATGAACTGATTCAGCCTTCTTTGATTTTGTATATTAAGTTAACACACCAACTCGGAAAAAGTCATACATCAAAAATGTCTTCAGAACAGGTTAGAGTTTCTGTGTGTTTTCATATTTGTCAAAGGTATCTCAAAGTGCGTAGCAACACTTTTCCTATGGTATAAAGTGTGTCTTTGTGTGTGTGTGATTGTCCGTACTGTAGACAAACTGTCATCCACTGTTCAGGATTAATTGGACTGAGGTAACTGGTCCTCTTCTTTTTAATGTGTGATTTGAGTATTGCTAGTGAATCAAACTGGGCCACTGAAATCCTGAAGTAAATTTTGAAGCGATCGGGATAGTTCTGCAGCTCCTGCATTAGCTTGTGAAATTCTCCCTGCTCTCGACAAGTTCTCTGAATTGGATGTAACCTTCCTAATAGACCCTATTTTGTTTTTATTTTTATGTCTCCTCAGAAGTAAGAGAACCATGGTCATCCTCACTACTTGAGGAATGCCTTTTGTTTCATACTGTGAATATTTGCAACAAAAAAAAAGAAAGAAAGAAAAAAGAAACACCACCACATTGGACTCAACGTGCAAGGTTTCTGTGCATAACAATATTTTTATATAATGGATTAAAAAAATACAGGCAACAAATTTGGACTTGTGCGAACACCTTAAATCCAGGGTGTGACCATGGGCATGTGTTGGGCCAGAATATAAAGTGAGCACCATAATTCATTGGATAGTGACACATTTTTTGTTATTTTGGTTCTGTGCTCTAGCATTTTAAGTTTGAAAGGATAGAATGACAATAAGGTTAAAGTGCAGACAGTCAGCTTTAATTTGAGGGTCTTTTTGTCCATATCAGATAAACCATTTAGAAATTATAGAACTTTTTGTACATATGTAGTTGCAACCCCCCATTTTTGGGCATCAAAAATATCAGCAAGTTTAAGATAATGTAGAATAAAGTGATCACTTTTAATTTTGTTGGCTATCCTTTGCATGCAATGATTGCTTGAAGTCTACGACGCATATACATCACCAGACGCTGGGTATCTTCTCCAGTGTTGCTCTGCCAGGCCTGTACTGCAGCCGTCTTCAGTTCTTGCTTGTTTCTGAGATTTTTTGCCTTCAGTCTCCACTTCAGCATGTAAAATGCATGTTCAGTTGGATTCAGATCCAGTGATTGACTTGTCCAGTCAAGGATTTTTCACTGTTTGGCCATCAAAAACCCCTTCATTGCTCTAGCAGTATGTTTCGGGTCATTGTCTTGTTGCATGATGAAGTGCCATCCAGTAAGTTTGGAGGCAGTTGGTTTTATCTGAGCAGATAAAATATTTTTGTAGATTTCAGAATTCATTGTTCTACTTCTGTCTGCAGTCACATCATCGATGAAGTGAGCCCATTCTCCTGGCAGCCATACAGGCCCAAGCCATAACACCTCCTCCACTATGTTTCACGGCTGAGGTGGTATGTTTTGGATCATGGGCATTTCCTTTTTTTCATCCACACTTGCCTCTTTCCATCACTCTGGTACATGTTAATCTTCACCTCATCTTTCCACAAGACTTTGTTCCCGAACTCTTGAGGCTCTTTTAGGTGCTTTTTAGCAAACTGTAATCTTGCCTTTCTGTTCTTCAGGCTTATCAGCAGTGTGCATCTTGTAGTGTACCATCTGTAGTCCTGCTGGTGTAGTCTTCTAGTATGTATGGTAGACTTTGACACATCTACACCTGCATCCAGGAGTGTTTTTGATCTGTTGGGCTGTTATCAGGGGGGGGGGTTTCTTCACCATAGAGAGTATTCTCTGGTCATCCATTACAGTGGTCTTCCTCGGTCTACTAGGTCTTTTGACATAATTGAGTTCACCAGTTGTTTTTGTTTGTTTTTTTTCTCATTAATTAATGATAAACCAAACTGCTGACTTGGGCATGCCCAGAGTTTTTGCAATGTTCCTGACTGACTGATTTTCATTTTTGAGCCTTATGATGGCCAGTTTAATATGCATCGACACTGCTGTCTTCCTCATGTTGTCACACCCAACAACAATCTCCAAAGGCAACTGCAAAGTCTAGAATCAAGACTAGGAATCAACAGTTCTATTCTGTATTCATTAACGACACAAATTAATACACCTACCTAACGAAACACATACAGTGCATCCGGAAAGTATTCACACCCCTTCACTTTCCCCACATTTTGTTATGTTACAGCCTTATTCCAAAATGGATTAAATTCCTTTTTTCTCTCATCAATCTACATACAGTACCCCATAATGACAAAGTGAAAAAGATTTTTTAGACATTTTTGCAAATTTATTAAAAATAAAAAACTGAAATATTGCATGTACATAAGTATTCACACCCTTTACTCAGTACTTGATTGAGGCACCCTTGGCAGCGATTACAGCCTCAAGTCTAATTGGGTATGAAGCTACAAGCTTGGCACACCTATATTTGGGGTATTTCTCCCATTCTTCTCTGCAGATCCTCTCGAGCTCTGTAAGGTTAGATTGGGAGCGTCGCTGCACAGCTATTTTCAGGTGTTTCCAGAGATGTTCAATGGGATTCAAGTCTGGGCTCTGGCTGGGCCACTCAAGGACATTCACAGACTTGTCCCAGAGCCACTCCTTCGTTGTCTTGGCTGTGTGCTTAGGGTCGTTGTCGTGTTGAAAGGTAAACCTTCGCCCCAGTCTGAGGTCCTGAGCGCTCTGGAGCAGGTTTTCATCAAAGATCTCTCTGTACTTTGCTCCATTCATCTTTCCCTCGATCCTGACTAGTCTGCCAGTTCCTGCCGCTGAAAAACATCCCCACAGCATGATGCTGCCACCACCATGCTTCACTGTAGGGATGGTATTAGCAAGGTGATG